>NW_026623068.1:294946-594946 GCF_023065955.2 Ursus arctos | reverse complement strand
CTGTTGAATGAGTGAATCTACATTTCTCAAAATAAATAGATTTATGTATAATTTTAATAAAGTGAATAATTGACACGTCCTGTTTTGTAACTATTCTGGATCCTAGTAACTCATGGCTGTGCTTCTATTGTCATTTATAGCTCTGCCTCATTATTTCTGATGGCTTTCTAGTTCTCCTTTGCATGGAAATTCCTTTTTACTTAATGTATTCAGTACTGATGGTCCTTTAGATAGCTGCATTTTATATGCTTTTCTATTAAACAGTGTTGTAGAAAGCACAGGTACACGTGCGTATTTGCAGGAATTGCTGGCTCAAGGAATTGCCCCTTATGAATTCTAATAGCCGCTGCCAAACTGTTCTTCAAGATCCTCTTTACTAATTTGTATTTTCACAAGAGTAGATGACGGTTCTCTTTCCCTACAAAAGACACGATGTAATACTTAGTGTATTCTGACCAGCACTCCTTCTCCCCTGCTGGTAACAGCACCCAGTGTTCTCTGGGGGACCAGTACTCCCCCATTGCCATTCCCTGTGGTTTGGGTGGGGCTGACTCCATTTGCATTTCCAGGGCATGGCATGGGACCCAGCCAGACATCTTCAGAGTCTGTCCTGGGGCTCTAGCCACAGTGAAAAGTAGTCTATGTCCCTCTGGGACTTGAACTGAGGAGGGAGGAAACCTGGGTGGGGCAGGGGTGTCTCCTTGTGGACACAGCCTGTCTAGAGAGTGGATCCCCTGGATCCAGCCCTGGCTGCAGCCATAGTCCTTTTGGACTCTGGGTCACATATGAGCCAGTAAAGTTCCCATCTTGGCTTAGGGCAATTCGAGTTGGGTTCTCTTACAAGGAAAAGAGACCTAATCAATAGGAGAGAACATTGAAAGTCGTGCTTACAGATGGGAGGAAAGGCTCTGCTCCAATTTCCTTCTGGTCTGTTTGTTTGGTTTTGGTACCTCTGTCCATTCACTCAGAGTGGAGTGTTGCTCACTGTATTAGCTGTCCCTCTCTAAACACTTGTCTCATGGTCTATAATTATTTCTTGCTTGTCTGTCTCTTCCACAGATCTATTGAGCCCCTTCAGGGCAGAAACTGGGTTGTGTTCACTTGTGATTCTTTAATACCTTGAACAGTACACAGTGTGGCCTCCATAAGTGCCCCTTGATGAATCAGCCATCCTAATTCTCTTCTTTGGGACCCCCCTGTCATGAGACCACCACATAGCCTCACGTCTGTGATACACAAACCATCTTCTGAAACACACTCATCCTCCCATTGTAAACACATCACATCATGAGAACTCCCTCCTTGCAGCCATTCCTCATTCTCCCCCATGTTCGTCCCATGGAACCTCACTGTGCGGTTGCTGATAATGTCCTTGTTCTTGGGAAGACAACATGGCCTTTTATGAATGGATAACACACACGATGGGCATGCCATTCACACACACGACTTCACTCATGGGCGAAGGGGACCTACGCTTTCTAGCCTTCCTCTTGAGTGCAATGCACCCAGAATCCCACTTCTGATGTCTGTCAGTAACACGATAACACAGAATCACAATTCTAGGCTCTCTCCTGCCTCCGTGTTTCCTCCCGAGGCCTTGACAATGACCGGAGTGGAAGGAATACAGATATGTCGAGGAAATCGACAGCAGTGAAGCAAAAGCTTCCCCAGAAAAACAGTTTTGACTTTGGGAGCATAACTGCCACACCCTTCATAGCTCTGTAATAGCCTCGGCTTCCACTGGCATCGAGCAATAAAGATTTTCAAACAGAGTCAAAGGTCAGGGCCAGAATTACAGTCCCAGTGTGAATCACCACTGACTCTATCCAGTTTTCATTTTCCCATACTTGGGCTCACACCGCCAGGGCGATCTGGTAGGAACTAGATTTACACTGGATTTGACAGTCTTTGTGGAGTTTCTACCCTGTGCTAGGCACCGCAGCAGACCCTGGGAGATGAAAGAGAAAGACAGCAAGGGCTCTCAAGGCATTTTGTTTACTGGGGAACAATAACAAGTAAAGAGGCCACTGCATCATAGAAAACCAGGTGCTGTGTGGACTTAGGAACGTTCCCCGGGATGGGGCCATCCATTCTCTGTCGGAGCATCAGGGAAGGCCTTTTAGAGGCAGACACCTTGGCCTGGAGAGCTGAAGAATGAGTAGGAGGCAGCTGCAGGGCTGGTGTGGTGAAAGGAACTCTGGAGAATCTCAGGTAGAGGCTAAGAGGTAAGAATGCTCGGCCTGCTCCATAAACTAGAAGTGGGGCACGTATGGCCAGAATCCAGGTGTGAAGAGAGAAGCTGCTACAGAGGAAGCTGGGGCCAAAGAGGGGCCGACTGGCTTGGTAGCTTGAAAAGGCCCAGAACTGGGGCCCCTGGGTGGCTGAGTTGGTGAAGGCTCTGCCTTCGGCTCAGGTCATGATCCCAGGGTCCTGGGATAGGGCCCCAGGTCAGGCTGCGTGCTCAGTGGGGAGCCTGCTTCCTCCTCTCCCCCTGCAGCTCCCCCTGCTTGTGCTCTTTCTCTGTTAAATAAAATAAATAAATAAATAAATAAATAAATACCTCAGAACTTTGCACAAAAAAAGCAAACACCCCTTTCCTGATACAGTATATAAAGAGGCCAGAATGACAACATGACAAATCAGTCTTGACAGTCATTGAATATTGATTTTACAAGGCATGTTACTAAGAATGCAAAGGGAGGCAGGGGTAAGAAAGCTCACAAGGAATTATCTTAGGATTCATTTACAGATTCTCTGTTGAATCATTGGCCCCCACTCCTGAAGAGGGAGCAGAAGGACAAAGCACAGGCTGATACCCTGTGACATTCCTCCAGGAAACTTCCAACTATCTTAATGTTAATACCTTGCTAGAAGGGAAAACAACCTTAACCTGACAATGGCAAGGTCTCCAGTATCCTCTTTAGCGTAGGAAAGTTCTTTTGAAGCCCTCCCTTTTCTTTCCCTCTCCCAACTCCCAAGTATGTAATCAGTTGCCCCCACAACCCCATTACAGCAGCTCTTTCTGCCCAGGGATCCTGTCCCAGTGCTTTAAGAAAACCAGCATTTTGCCCTAAAGACGTCTCAAGAATTCTTTCTCGGGCGTTGGCTCGAGATCTCAGCCCACCAAACCTCACCTGCCTTCCAAAACTACATCACTACTATCCTGTCTACCTCCCGCTGGGCATTATTTCTATCATTTCCTACAAATGACAGAAAAGTAGGCAGCGCTAGGCTTAGGGCACAGGCATCAACTCTGGTAACAGGATAAATGCACACTAAGGTAATAGGGTGGGGTAGCAACAAAGTTAAACAACAAAACTAAGCCACTAAGCAAAAAGTTATGGTGGGGTGGGGGGGACCCAAACCTTAAACAAGGAAATTGAAGAAATGGGAGGGGAAGTCAAAGTATTTTGGTACAGACACACACACACGGAACTATCCGCACGTGTTCTGGCCAAGTCAAACTCCCCCTTTGACCCAACTTTTGGAAAAAAAAGAAGCAAGAGCTGTGGAAGACTCACACCTTCATGTCTCTGCCCAGCAAAAACAGTCACTAGGTCCAGTACAGCTAACTGCCCTAAAAGACCTTGAAAGATGTGTCCCAGATACCTGGGCACATGACAGTCACCTCCAGGACCTCTCAAAACCACCAGTGGTTCCTGTTCCAACAGCCTGGTGGTCTGCAAACCCTGGTGTCTTCTGTCATTTCATAATGGAGAATGTTTCCTGTCAAGCATGAAAACAGTCCCCAAGAAACCTGGAGAAGGATCTGCTTCCAAATCCAAAGGGAGAAAGGCTTTTTAAAAAGCTATTAAAGAGCTAAACTAAAAGTCGGCCCAAGGCGTTTCCACAATTCTTTCCACCCAGTTCCCAATTTGTCAATATCAAAAACTTGGGCAGTCGGGTCCACAGGGGCCCGGGTTTGGGAACAGCAACACCTGTACAGCCCCTGCATGGACCACCGAAACTCCCTGGGCGCATCCGATGGGCTCTGATGATCCCTTCCTTATTTACTGCCATCAGGCACTTGGACGTGGAGGGTCCGCAGCAGCAGGGCGAACCTGAAAGGCTGAGGACGCCACCCCCAGAGCACAGCGTCCGCCTGGCCTCAGGCACAAGGGTTACCTGAGTTTTCACCCGGGGCCAACCCCGGGGGAGGTCAGGGGAAGGCCGGGGGAGGTCAGGGGAAGGCTCGGGTCCACTCCCTCCTGGGCGATGCTCTGCGGGCCTGGACAATGGGCGGCGGGATGACGACCCACCCCGCTGCTCCCCGGGGGCTCTGGCGCTGGCCCAGAGCTGGGCTCCAGGTCGCGACGTGGCGCAGCCCGGTCCCAGATCCCGCGTGCTGCAAGGCATCGAGCGCGCGGCCCAGAAAACAGCCGGCCCTGCCGAGGCGGCCAGGCCAGCGTCCCCAATCGGCTCATCCCGTGCCAACCCAGATCGGCGCACTCGCCTACCCGCGGTCTAGCTGGCCCCTGCTTCATGCAGTTGGATTGCTTCTTCCTGGTGGAGGCGGCTGACCAAGGGGCTTGGGCAGGGCAGCTTGGGAACCGCTCAGAGGGCTGCATCACCTCAGGGCCCAGGCGGCTGTGGAGCTGTTCCTGGACGGGAGCCCCGCCCTCTCTGCCTCTCATCCAGTGGCACCGCCCACCGGGGGGGCCTTGTGGGACCAGGCAAGGGGTGTGGTTCCCAGCCCCTCCTCCACCCAAGGCCTGAACCCCAGGCCTCTCTGTGAGATGCCAGGAGCCCCCTATCCAGCACGGTCTTCGCCACCGCCCGCGACCCCCTCCCCGGTCTAGGCCGCACACCTGCGGGAGGCAGTTGATGGGTCACAGCGCTCCCGGCCGCCAGTGAACCAGCAAACCCAGGAGTGGGACTCACTGTCCCCGCAGGCTAACGAGGCAGGGAGGGACAGGTCACTCTGGAGCCTCTGGAGGTTGGAAATGCCCAAAGTCTCTTGAGGGCCATGCCTTACACGTGTGTAGACATTTGTCAAATGCACCTAGGACCTTCACTCCTAGGTGGATGGGTGCGTGGGACTGTGTACCTTTCACCTCCATTAAAAAGATTCGGTTGCGTGGAAAGCACACGCCAAAGGAGTTTGTGTACTGTGATACCACTTAGGGGGAAAGTCGAGGGCCAAGTGCATTTTGTGTGGGCAGGCACCTGGGGGCGGTGAGGCAGGAGCATGCACTTGGGACCCGCC
Organism: Ursus arctos; assembly: GCF_023065955.2. Taxonomy (NCBI): domain Eukaryota; kingdom Metazoa; phylum Chordata; class Mammalia; order Carnivora; family Ursidae; genus Ursus; species Ursus arctos. The sequence continues at coordinate 589,740 of NW_026623068.1, read as the reverse complement.
CAGGACCGCCATGAAAGCGGGGGAAGAAGCGGAAGGGGCCCAGCCCTGGCGTGAGAAGTCGTGGGGATGAGCGGCTGGGACCGGGACCAGTGGCCAAAGACGGCCTTGGGAAAGACCAAGGCCTTGGCCTTTCCTAAGGACCTGGTCTGCAGAGGGGAGGGGGGCCGGGCCCACGCAAGCGTTGCCTAGAAACGCTTATTGTCTTGGGATTCTTAGGCTCGCGCAGGCAGGGGTTCTGGGACACTTGGCGGGGTAGTCCGACTGCACTGGACGCTTTTTCACAGCGGACCAGGACAGTTTTATGACCCGCAGAGATGTTGCCTTGGGTTGGTGGCCTGGGCTCTGGCCTAGACCATTCCCCAGGGGAAGTGGATGGCAGAGAGCCTTGCTTCACCAGCCACATTGATTTCACCGGGCACGTGGGAAAGGGAACGTCCACTGGCGAGGAGATGGACTTTGCCGACCTCATCACATCACAGGCACAAATCAACAGACTCATGAAGGACATCGAAACACTGGAGGCTGAGGTTAGTCACTGGAGGCGTTTGTCTCAGTCGTCATCAAAGATACTAGACTCCAGTGAAATTTGGAAACTGAAGACCACCATCAGGGACCTAGAACAACAACGGATGAAGAAGCTAGACGAACACCAACTTGAAGTATCGGTATTACAGAGGCTCCACAAGAAGCAACTGGCCGACGTCATTGAGAGGCACCGCCAACAACTACGTGAGTATGAGCAAAGGGAAAGTGAGCTTGGACGGGTGGAGCAACAACTTGCAGAGATGGAGCGGCTGAACGACAATCTGAACAACGTTGCTTCTGATGTCAGAGCAGAAAACCAGAAGTTGGTTTTGGCACTCCAAGATGTAAGACACCAGCTGGAAGAATCGATTCTCCGTAACAACGAGGAGTGTCTGGAAAACAACATTGCTGTGAGGGCTTTAAAGATCGAAAAAGGGCGGTTAGTAGCGAAATTGTATCGGACTGAGAAGAAGGCGTTGGAAGAGAAGAGGAAGTACAAGCAAACCATCAAGAAATTGTTACCTTTAGAGCATGCACGTTTGATCCGACTCATGCAAGAGAAAGACCTGGAACTATTCCACCTCCAAAAGAAGATCGAGCAGATGGACGCCGACCACAGAGAAACCAAGGACATGCTGTCCTCTGCTTTGGAGGAGCAGAAGCAATTGACACAGGTCATTAAAGAAAAAGCCTCAAGAAGCAATGACCTTTTAGAGCAAACCGTGGAGGACAAAGACATGCGTCTCACCTCCGTGACCGCCGAAAATCATCATCTGAAAGAAGAACTGGAGCGCCTGAGACAACAGAGTCGCCCTGTACCTGACCCTAAAATCCTCGAACTGGAGTGTGAAGTCTTCCAACTGAACGAGTTAAAAGATGACCTCGAGGAGGAAGTAAAGGAACAACAGAAGATCATTCACAACCAGCAGCAGGGGAAGATAAGACTGCTTCAGTCTCTACAGGAGCAGAAGCAGAACGTGGACCATCTTCAATCCCAGCAGGAGCAGCTGCATATTGAACGCGCTCAGCTCCTTGCAGCGAAAGACCAGGAGATTCAGAATTTGCAAGACACATTAGGCCAAATGAAAGCCCAGCTGCCTGACAAAAGCCAGCACATTGCAGCAGAGCACTGTGACGACGTTCAAGTCACAAGCAGTCAGCCTCTTCCTAGAGAGAACGGAAGTGAGAAGCTTGATCCATCTAAAGGCGAAACTCAAAGATCAGTCCAAGGAATAAAAGAGCAAGAAGTGGAGATGAAGCTTCTAACTGAACAGAACATCCGATTGACCGAACACATCGATCGGGTGTCCAAAGAGGAGATTGGTAAACTAACTCAGATTATCCAGCAGAAGGATTTGGAGATCGAGGGTCTTTCCAGCAGAATCTCTGCAGCTTCTCAGCGCCAGCGCGTGGACGTGGAGCGACTTCAGCAGCAATTGCAAGAGTGTGCTTCGAAAAGCGACCAAGTGTTGGCTGTCTTAAATGAGAAAACGAGGGAGAATAGCCATCTGACAAGGGAGTATCAGAAAATGACAGAGAGACTTGCTGCCAAAGAAGCAGAGCTCCAGAGGATGCAAGAGGAAAATCGGAAACTGTCCCCGAGAATTGAATGTAGTGGTCAGGAGATGTTTAGAGAAACGATTCAGAATTTATCACACATTATTCGAGAAAAAGACCTCGAAGTGGATGCCTTAAGTCAGAAATGTCAGACTTTATTGACCATCCTGCAGACCTCCAGCACTGGTGATGAGGTTCGCGGCGTTCACATCGATCAGTTCAAGGAGCTTCTGCGGGAACGGGACACGTTCAAACAGCGAGTGAAGATCATGGAAGAGTGGAAAGAGCAGGTGATGACCACGGTCCAAAACATGAAGCAGGAGTCACCCCAGCTTCAGAGCGATCTTCGCCAGCTCCAGGCGCAGGCTTGCCCTGGCAGCGAGGAGGATTCCAAACTGCAGGCGACCTCTATGGACCTGATCCAGACTTACAGAGGCAAGGAAATAACCTTAGAACACTTAGAGAAGGACCTGGCACGAATTCAGCTCAGCATCGGGGAGAATTGCCACGCCAAGGATCTCCTTTTAGGGAAACTGGATGCGATTTTCCTGCAGCCCTCCCCCGACTCCTCAGAGCCAGCTGACTCTCTGAAGGCCGTGACATCTGACGTAGTGAGCCAGTCTTCTCAGTTGCGCCAAGAGGAGGTAGAAGAGCTAAGAAAATCAATGCAAGAAAAAGATACAATGATTCGAACCCTCCAGGAAGAGAAGCAGAGATGGATGGATTCCGTGTCGGCCGCGTCCCCAGGAGAAGGCAAACAACAGGAACACGGGGATTCCGACATGGAGCCGCTGAAGGAGAAACAGGCCGTTCTGCAAAACTTCATTCCGGATCAAGAGCTCCGACTGCAAGCGAAAAGTGAGGAATTGCTTTCTTTGCAGGAGAAGTTCAGTAGCCAAGTGAGTGAAAATGACCTTTTGAGGCAGGCAGTCACCGATTTGAAGGAGAGACTAGCAGATTTTGAAACGGATGTGTGTCAACTGAAAGAGGAAAATGCAAAGCTCGTGGAAACGTGTAGAGAAAAGGAAATGGAAAATCAGGCCTTGCAAGAGACCAACAGGCGGCTTTCCATGCTGCCGAGAGAGGAGGAATCCCAGTCCGCTGCGGTGGAAGAGAAGGCACTTGCTTTGGAGCAAGTATTGCGAGGGAAAGAAGAGGGCGAGACCGGGGAAGCGAAGCGGCTCGTCGATGCAGTTGCATCCGTGCAGGACCAGACAGTTGTGTGTCCACAGGAGAGAGAGGAAGTCCTGCTGGCACTGACACAGAAACAAATGGAAACCTGTGCCCTCCAGAAGGAGGTGCACCATTTACGGGAGAGAGAATCACGCCTCACCCAGGAGCTGGAGAGACGGCGTCACGTCGCTTCAGAAGCCGAAGATTCTCGTCGCCGCGAAGCTTTGGTCTCAGAAGGCAAAGTGGCTCAACTCAGAGAGGAAGTGACGGTCTTGCAGGGAAAGCTCGTTTTGTCTTCCACGGCCTTGGAAAACGCGAGCCATCGAGCCAGTGTGCAGGTGCAGTCGCTGCGGGAGCAATTGCACGTGGTCACCCAGCAGAAAGAGGAAGCCGCCTTCCAGCTTGCAGCCTCCCAGGAGGAAGGGAGGCAGTACGGTCACGTTCTAGCCGCCCTCAAGCTGGAACTCGCCGAGTGGATGGAAAAGGCAGACAGCCTAGAAGGGAAACTGAAGTCATTGCAGGGACGCTTCCAGAAAGCAAAGGCTGACTTGGGTCTGAAGGAAGACCAGCTCCAAGAAGTCAAGAAACAGAACGAGGTCCAGCAGGAAGTCCTGGAGGACACCCAGAAGAAACTGATGGACTTAGTAAGTAAGTCCGAAGGCATGGTGGACAAAACCCTCCTGAGGAGACTCTTCGTGGGCTCTTTGCAAGCACCTGATGCCGACCGGCAGGAAGCCTTAAGGTTGATGGCAGGCACGCTGGGGATCCAAGAAGACCAGATGCGCCAGCTGTTCAGTGAAAGGCCAGGTGGGGTTACCAGCTGGGTGACGGGGGGGCCTGGATCCAGAAGCGCCCCCAACACACCTGGGAAACCAAGTCACCGAGCTATGGCCAACAATTCTTTTTCAGGACTTTTCATCCAGTTTCTAGAAGCGGAATCACATTCAGCTTCTCCACCACCTAAACCCTCTGCTCATGCCGTGAAGCCCCCAGATTCAGGAGGAAGGGGAAAAGTGGCTAAGAAACAAGGCCCACAACATCTGAACACTGCCCTAGGATCCACACCCCGAAAAAAAGATGTGAAGCCCCGCACCACAGCTGTGTCTCTCATTACCCCCCCAGGACCAGAAACGGATGGATCGGAGCACCTTCTTCTAAATGCTGTCACTGATGCTTTCCCCACATACACGCCCCAAATACTGTCACCTGCCACGAAGGTTGGAATGGCGGCCACAGGCCCCTCAAAGAAATAGACGATTCTCAAGCCGGAGAGGAGACGGCGCTTTGAAGAACGCAAGTCACTCTGTGTGTCTACCTTAGCCCAAAATGGCCTTTTGCAAAACGTAATGTATTTGCAGTTTTGCTTTCAGCTTAATAAAAATATTCTTTTATGACTTAACAAGAACAGAGGTCTTTTAATGACTGCAGAGGTATTCCCCAAACTGAAAACAGTGGTGACTTCTTATGAGAGTAGACATTGGTGGGGTTGGAGGCTGTGGTCCAAGGATACTTCCAATATTGTTTGTAATGCTGTAATGTTTTCACAAGGAGCAGGTATCTACATATACCCTGGGTAAGGAACACATCAACTGGTTTTAATGTTCCGAACTTACCAAATACACGAACACACACACCTTGTACGAGAAACAAGGTGAACAGCATGAAAGTACAAGACGCGTACAATTAAAAAAAAAATGTAAATTTGTTTTACCCAGCTAAGTCCCATTTCTCTCTCTCTCTTTTTCTTCATTTTTAATTTTTGTTCCATTTGTTTTTCTGTTGCCTAGGAAATCACTCTATGGGTAACGGGATTTCTCTCCGGCCTTTTAGAAATATATGTGTATTTGACTATTTGGGAGTATAGTATTTTCTGACTTTTTTTTTTTTTAACTCACTCTGCCTTAGAGATCTTTCCAAATGTGAATAAATTCCAATTCATTCTTTAAAAGAAAACCCGGCATTTTATGGATATACCCTAAATTATTTAACTAGCTCCTATCATCAGGATTTAAGCGATTTTTATTCCAAATGTCCATGATGGACTGCCTAGTCCATTTTCTCAAAAGCCACTCCACATCTTCATTTGCAGTTCAAGGCTGATTGCTCCATTGTATGCAGGAATCCATCCATTCAGACCTCTTTGCATTTTTACTTTAAGGTTTTACTTGTTTATTTGCCACAGAAAGTAGGGGAAGAGCACAGGCTGCAGGAGCTGCAGAGGGAGAGGGAGAAATAGGCCCGCAGCTGAGCAGGGAGCCCTATGTGGGGCTCAATCCTGGGACCCTAGGATCGTGACCCGAGCCAAAGGCAAACACGCAACCAACTGAGCCACCCAGGTGCCCCAATACTGAGTCTTCATCTGAGGTTTTCCGTCACAGTGGATTCTGCTGTCTCCATGTCAATTTCAACCCGCACTGAGACTTTTAAGGTGTAGGACAGGTGCTTCCCTAGGAAGTGAAGTTGGCACCCGAGCAAGAGTGAGAGGCGGTCGTCAAAACCAAATGTATCAATTCCATTGATGTTCACTCAGTTGATTCCATGGGAATCTCTAGGTGCCCAAGGGTAGAAGGAAGGGCTGACATCCTCCAGCACCATGGAGTCTGGCAATGGACTGTGGACAGAGGCAGCCACCCCCAGCCTCAGGTAGGATAAGGTGACTTTGGCTTCAGCCTGTAGCAAGAAGGCCTTGCTAACTATAATGATCTGGGGGGTACCATGACCCAAGGAATAACAGACAGCTGGATATGAAGGCTCAGAATCCGTGAGAGTCTCTATTTCCAGGAGAGCCCAGTGCATGGCCAGCAATTGTTGCTTTCATGGTCTATAACCCAGGGCCAAGGAGGGCCGTTTCTTGCATTGGGAGCCCATGGACAATTTACAGATACCATGGGTGGTCCAGGGACTCCAGAAAGTGGGAGAGGAGGTTGCTAAAGCCTTTTCACTAGGGCACTAACGGGATTTTTTAAAAAGTTTATTTATGTGTTTGAGAGAGAACTTTAGCTGGCAGAGGAGTCCAAAGGAGAGGGAGAAACAGGCTCCCCACTTAGTAGGGAGCCGAATGTGGGGTTCTATCTCAGGACCCCGAGATCATGACCTGAGCCAAAGGCAGACACTTCAACTGTGCCACCCAGTCGCCCCTAACAGGTGATTTTAACTTCCACTGATTCTAGAGCCTTTTGTTGAGGGGAGCCCCACCCAACGTGGGCTCATTTACAAGTAACAGCGTAAATGGGCTTCAGTAAAATTTATAAACAAGAAATAAGTTGTGTCCAGAACCCAAAAAATACTGAGCGATGTTGGACCCGTATGTCCTTTTTTCTTTTTAAAGATTTTACTTAGTTACCCGAGAGAAAGCGCACAAGAGTGAGTGCACAAGGGGTGGGTGAGGCAGAGGGAGAGGGAGAAGCTGGCTTCCCAGTGAGCAGGGAGCCCTATGTGGGGCTTGTTCCCAGGATCCTGGGATCACGACCTGAACCAAGACAGACACTTAACCCAGAGAGCCACCCCAGCACCCCTGTACTTGTATGTCCTTAACAAGTGTGTCAAACAAATGTCCTCACAGTAGGATGTCACAAAAGTGATGTCATACCTATGTTCCTGGAGAAAGATGGGTGCAGTAAGTTCCTGCCCTCAAGGATTGTGTGTGATAACAATGTGGTTTGGGTGCCCTGTGCATAACAAGGTAAAACATGTCCCCTTCAAGTTCAAGATGTTGAAATAGGCACTGAACAGAACATATTGGCCAAATATATAATAGCAAAATATTTACCACTTTTAAATTTGTTGGTCTCCCTTGTGAGTTTTATTTTTAAAAGATCTTATTTATTTTAGAGATTGAGAGAGAGAGAGAATAAAACGGGGGAGGTGAGGGGGAGGGGGAGAGAGAATCCCAGGTTGATTCTACCATGAGCACGGAGTCCAGCAAGAGGCTCAATCCTATGACTCTGATATCATGACCTGTGCCAAAAGTTTAACTGACTGTGCCACCCAGCTGCCCCTAGGCGGTCTCAGAGGTTTAATGGGACCAGGGTATATTCTAATCAGGTATGGTAAGAAAGGAAGATATAGAAATAACTGTCACAAAGGAAGAAGCTCTTTAGAAACACAGATTCCAAGAAAGGAGGTCATGAGAGCCATGAAGGGCCATCCAGGGAAGCACCAGGGTCAGTCAGGAGAAAGAGGGAGTGAAGGGAAAATGTGGGCAAGAGCCTTCACTGTGGTTTCCACGGGAAGAGACAGGTGAGGCAGGGTGAGCAGGTTTAAGACTGGTTAGTTTGAATAATTTCAGTGGGCCTGGGCCACAGTGGTGTCTGGAGTAGTCTGTCCCTGCCCTGGGGTGATCGGGCAGGGGATGGGGGCCCAGAGTGTAAGAGCTTCTTAGAGGGAGTGGTTGGGGGCAAAGGCCCTGAATTGGTTGGTTTACATGTGAAAGGTGTGCTCAGAGGCAAGCTGTGGACCATCTCCAAAAATTAACTATGCCTGTCAGGGACAGTCCCTCCAAAGTCACCAAGGCCTGAGATGTCAAAGCATTAAATACAGAAGCTAGAGAATGCAGTTATTTTACTAGTATAACCATCGTTTGAACCCTCGTATTAAGTCCATGAAGGTTAGCCAACCCGCATGTCTTAGCAGACATTAAGTTAATTCAGATTTCATGGTGCACTGGGTGTTATACGCAAGTAATGAATCATGGAACTTTACATCAAAAACTGGGGATGTACTGTATGGTGACTAACATAATACAATAAAAAATATTATTATTTTAAAAAACAAAGCTAATTCAGAATTATTTTGTAGAAGACAAAAGCCAATTGGCCTCCTTTTATCTTTTGCCATACAAATAATTTTAGTAAATTTGGATTTCCTTTTCTTTTTTTTTCTTACCATTTTATTTATTCATTTGAGAGATAGCAAGAAGTGTGACAGAGCAGGAGCTAGGGGGCGTGGCAGGGAGAGGCAGGGGGAGAAGCAGACTGGCTTCCTGCCCAGCAGGGAGCCTGACATGGGGCTCAATCCCAGAATCCAGGGATCAGAACCCCAGGAGAAGGCGGGCACCTAACCGTCTGAGCCACCCAGATGTCCCTGTAAATTTTGGATTTCCATTTGGGTCAAATTGTGACACTGCATTGAATTAATTTGGGGTGGAGAGGAGGGTTCCATTCCTCCTTATTTTCAGTTTATTTATTCCTGGATTTCCGAGGGGGCGGGGGAGTGTCTTTTTACCCTGCTCATCTTTCTGTTTTTTCTTCCGGAGAGTCTCCAATCAGCATCATCAGGGTTGGAGCCTCTGTCATGGCAATAGTTGTATGGTTTCAAGTCTCCTGGCTTAAGTCAGGGTGTGAATTGATACCTTCACTGTGCCACAGGGGTGCCGTGGATCTTTCCCCCATAACCCTGAGGATCCGGATCTTGTGCTAAACAGGTTTGGGCAGCGAGTGGTCAGTGAAAGAGCACAGGACCCACAGCCCAGACGCTGATGAAGCAAAACCATCTTCTGCTACAGCCTTTCTCTCCCGTGGACTGCTTCCCCTCCCCACTGTTCCTGCTCTACAGATTGTCTCAGGATAATTTTTCATTTCTAGCCACATAAAGTCATGAGTTTTGGGTTCTGTCGCCAATCACACACGATGCACACGTTCCGGGTGTTTATGGGGAAAGGGAGCTGGGGGGTGGCTCCACAGCTGACTGTCCTTTTCCTGTGGGAATGCCAGTCCATCTCCCCAGTGTTGGAGTCCACAGCCAGGAAGACCATTTTTGTCTATGGCTGGAATGGGAGCCTCAAGCCCCTCGATCACAAGAAGAGTCCTTTGATGTGCTCTTAAGTGACAACAGTAAGAGAAATGCAAGTGTGTGACTGAGGGATTTTGCACTGGGAGAGAAGTGGAACACCAAATGCTTCCCCTCCCCCCTCCCTTATGTGTTTCTCATCAGCTCCTGGGCCCTGGGCTGCCGTGGATGTGCACCTCAAAATCTTGAGGGCTCAGGAGGACACAGGGTAACAGGGAAAGGAGTGGTAGCTTGGGAGACAGCAAGGCCACTCCCTTTGCCTGAAGCACAGTGACTCAGGAGGCAGCCATGGAGCCATTCTTCCATCTCCCTGGAGTCGTGGCTCCTTTTCCACTGACAACATAGAGGGTCATCCCCAGGACTGTGCTTGGGGTGTGCTTTCCGCAGTAGGATCTGTATGTCTACACCAAGCACTGGCCCAACTCCCAGTCAGTGGAACTCAAGCACACCAGTCAGCATGTTGTGTGGTTGCCAACGTCAGGGACATTAGTTTGGGAAGAGATGGCCATGTCCATTTGAGAAAATAGAACAGGAGCTAACACACAAGCTGGCCAGTGATTGCCAGGTCTCTCCCAAATAATGATTGTCACCCCTGAAGTCAGTTAGTTAGCAAAGGAGCAGGTGAATCTGACCCTATGTCCTCAGTTAAGGTGGGGCCACTCTGTTTGTGATGCCACTTGTTTTATTCACCTTGTCCTCAGTTCCCTGGTGAGAGGGAGATTCCTGCTGCAGACCTGTGGGGATCACCTGACACCCGACAGATGTGATTGACAGCACACACCATGCAGGGCTGCACAGGGATAGCACTTGGGAACAGAGGGAACAAGCAGGGGCTTGGAATGCAAAACTTTGTCCTAACAAGAGGAGGAGGTAAGTCCTGGTTCTGCTGGGAGGGTATGAGTGGCTTGCTTAAAGAATTCAGTGGACTTTTAGGGAACTGAATGCTGCTTCCCAAAAATCAACAGACACTATTCTGGTCCCTGTGATGACAAGGGTTTTTGGTTAGGAGGCTTTATTTGTGTGGGAGGAGACAGAGGAGAACTTGCATTAAGTCATTTGAGCCCCTCCTTGATTTTCCCAGGTGTCACAACAGCCCTTAATATGGAATCTTGATTTCAGGCCTTATGCCGCAAGAGGGTACAAAAAAGTAGTTCTTCTTAGAACTAATAATGGAATTTCACAGTGAAATAGTATTCAGAGTAAACGCAGAAGTAAGTTGTACTCCTATCTGCCAGCTATGAACACGTGGGCACCACAACATACATTCACAATTACTAGTAAAACGATACTTAGGGATAAATCTAACAAAGCATGTCCAGGACTTGCATGCTGAAACCTATTAAGCACTGATACAGGAAATCAAGGATATAAATAAATGGAGAGATATACCATGTTCATGACTTAGAAGACTAAGCAAAGTAAAGATGTTAATTCTCCCCGGATTGATAGAGAGATTTAATGCAATTCCTGTCAAAATCCAGTCGGGGGGGCGCCTGGTGGCAGACTTGTTAAGCGTCTGCCTTCGGCTCAGGGCGTGATCCTGGCGTTCTGGGATCCAGCCCCACATCAGGCTCCTCTGCTATGAGCCTGCTTCTTCCTCTCCCACTCCCCCTGCTTGTGTTCCCTCTCTCGCTGTCTCTATCTCTGTCAAATAAATAAATAAAAAATCTTTAAAATAAATAAGATTTTAAAAAATCCAGTCAGGGTTTTTTGTTGTTTTTTGGTTTTTTTTTTTTGTATAGATAGGCAAAATTATTCTAAAATGCACGTGGAAAGACAAAGGAATTAGAGTACTTTTGAAAACAAGTTTGAAAATAATAATAACGTGGAACAACAGGCTACCCGGTTTCAAAACTTATTAAATAGTTATAATAAGGAAGACTGTGGTATTTGCAGGACAGACATACAGATCATAGAACAGAACAAAGGACACAAACAGTCCCCACGGATATGCCCAACTGACTTTTGAAAAAGGTGCAAAAGCAAGTCAATGGATGAAAGCTGGCCTTTCAGCAGACTGTGGCATTTAAAGGCTCTGAGGAGCCCTCAGGCCTCTTGCTCAGAAAACAGCACCAGGAAAGAGGGAAGAACGTGGTTTTTGCCTCAGGTGCTACCAAGTGGTGATGGGAAAAGAGGAATAGTTTGTGCCCAGGGTTGTGTGGGCGTGGCCAAAAGGGTTATCCAATCAGCCTTCCTCCAGCCGAGGGGGTGGGGACGTTGTCCAATCAGAGTCTGGGTAGAGGCGCCAATGCGCAGGTAGGTTGTTAGGGCAGGGGACGTGGGCGGGGTCATTGATCCGCCCAGCTTCCTCAGCTGAGGTTGGTGGAAGCAGCTACTGTCTCCTGATCCTCTGAGGCTCGCTCTTTGCCTAGGCGTCAGCCGTCCCCGCTTCCTTGCCTTGGTGGGCACAGCACCCCTGAACTTCCACGGCCGTGGCCAGTAGCCTGAGGACGCCCGCTTTCACTTCCTGTTCTTCCTCCTCGACAGACACAGACGACGACGGTGTCCGCGTCATTGTGAAGATGCTTCTATGTGCAGAGGTGCCTGCCTGGCGCGGGGTCAGGGGCCGGCGTCCCCGGGGGACTGGGGTTTGGAGGGGGGAGGCGGGCCTGTCTGTCAGGAACACGCTTGTGCGCTAGAAGGTAGCCGTCAAGTCGTGCGCCCCGGGTTTCACACGTGTGAAGTGCCAAGAACGGGGCTTCATTCGAGGAGCTAATAATTACCTCACCTGTGCTGTGCGCAGGGCCTGGGGATGGCGTGAGTGGGACTCCGGCGCTGAACCAGGTAGACGGGGGCTTGGCCTTGTTGGGGCTAAAGTCTGGCTGCGAGACCCAGGAGAAGCAAATAAGTGTCGTGTTGATGGGGGAGGAGGAGTTCAGGTTCTCCCTTTTGAATAGGTTACTTTCCATTGGGGGTTGTCAGAATCCCCATTGTGCACCTGAGGTGGGGCCTATCTCGGTGTGTGGGGGGAGGGGATGTCCTGCCCAGGACCAGGTAATATTGGTATGCAGAGCCGGTACTTTGCAGAGCTCTTGTGTGTATGCCTCCGGAGTCTACACTCATCGGGGTGTAGTGGGGCATCGTTGTGAGCACAGGTGGTGTCACATATGGGAAAACATGAGGCTGGAGTGTACTTCATTCATTGGTTCATTCAACAGAAATCGTTGAGGGTGTAGTTTGTGTTGACCCTTTCTTTTGGGTGGGTGGTGGGTATTCAGTGATTGGCAACACATGATAAATAGGACTGACATGCTGTGTGACCTAGTCACCACCTGGTTGGAAAAGACAAGAAGGAAGTAATTACCCATGAATTACATAATGACAGTTTTGCATTGAGCGCTGAGAAATACAGCTGCGTTAGAGTTTGTAATTTAGGCAGTAATGTTTAAGGTGAGAACAGAAGGCTAAGAACAAAACAAGGATGTGGGCGGGAGTGTTTAGTTAGAACAAGGAAAGAGTAGGAACTGTTAAAGGAATTGCGAAAATGTCCTTGAAGTTGGGGCCATGTAGGAACTATAGGGTGGGGAAAGCCAAGGTTTTGGGCTAAGACTTGCACTTTTTGTAGGTTCTTGAAGACTAAGCATAGTGATTGAAAAGATGGAGTCCTGAGCCAAGCTGATCCTAGCTCTGCCTCTTTTGAGTCGCGTTACTAAACCATTGTGTGTCTTAGTTTCCTGATCTGTGAAATCGGGGATGATAATCTTCATAGATGATCCTAAAGATTAAATGATACTTAACATTAAGAAAACACTTAGAACCGTGTCTGACATGTAATAGATGTTAGTGGTGGTTGATTCAAGAAATAGATAAATGCATACAAAGATATTGAAGACTTGGAGGCGGTCTGTGGTGAAATTTGTGAAGGTTAATGGCTTCCACCCAACTTCATTTCTTCTCCAACGTTCAGGTGCTGTTGACCAGGTGTAGCACTGTTGAATTAGAAATAATTTTTCTCATATCGACGGCTATTTGCCAAGAGAATCTAAAGTACCATCGAAATAATCAGCGGGAAATAAAATACTTTTCGGTACCTTATCACAATTAGGTGTATTTGAAATTTGTTGGTAATACCGATTTATTTAAAATTTGTTGGTAACAGTTTGTGCAATCTTGCTTCCTTAAAAAAAGTAAATCGACTGTAGAGTAATTCAGACACAGAATAAGGACAGAGAAGTAGTATAAGTAAAGGTTGCCTTTTCTTAACTCTCTATGGGATAGTTTTTGTAAAATCTCTGTTCTTCTCTGCCTCAGTTTCCAATGCCGCCCCCCCCAGCGCATTTTTGCAGACATCTAAACATTGTAGGGGAAGTTCGGGTTTGGAATTGCGGAGACTAGCTGTAGGAGCCACCCGAAAGTGCAGATCAGTAAAGCTTGAGGGGCTTTTTTTTTTTTTTTTAATTGTTTGTTTGTTTGTTGATATATTTATCTGAAGGAGAGAGTGAGAGAACAGGAGCTGGCAGGAGGACCAGAGGGAGAACCCAACTCCCTGCTGAGGGGGGGAGCCTGACGCAGGGCTCATTCCAGGGACTCCAGGATCATGACCTGAGCTGAAGGCAGGTGCTTAACTGGGCGACCCATGTGCCCAGACTGTGGGCCTTTTTCAAGAAAACACAGATGCTTATGTCCTATTCTAGACTCACTGAGTCAGAATCTTCTGGCATATGCCCCAAGGTAAGGCAGGCATGTTTGCAATCTGGATGCATTTCATCAAAGCTTTTTTTTTGCACTGGGCTTTCTGTTATGGAAAAAACATACAGGGAGATTGGGAGAGTCCATAAATTAATGTTTGAAGACATTAGCAGGGCTCTGTCCTTCAAGTTCTGTGATTTCGTGATCTGCATCTTCACTATAATGTGTTAAACACTTAAATCGTGTCAGAAAGTTATGGATCGTGTTTTGTTTTGTTTACAGATTTTATGTCTTTATTTAAAAGAGAGAGAGCCAGGGAGCACAAGCAGGGGGAACAGAAGAGGGAGGGGGAGAAGCAGGCTCTCCGCTGAGCAGGGAGCCCAAGGAGAGGCTGGATCCCAGGACTCTGAGATCACAGCCTGAGCCGAAATCAAGAGTCGGATGCTTAACCACACTGAGCCACCCAGGCACCCCTACAGGATCTGATGTCTTAGGAAAATAAATTGCAAGGGGTGAAGAAAGAGAAGTGAGAAAGTGAGGCCTGTAATTAAAAGAGGCTTGGGAGACCCGTTAACCAATTGCAAGGTGTGGGTATTATTCTCATTCAGGATTTAACAAATACATAGAGTCAAGATATTTATGAGACAGGTAAATTTGAACTCGGACTTGACATGTCATGATATTGGGAAATTATTTTTTTAATGTTTAAAGTGTGATGATAGTTTTGTGTGTGTATATTTATGTGTGTGTCCATCAAGGGCAGTTTTGCGCCCTAGGAGACATTTGGCAATGGCTAGGACATACCTGGTGGTCATAAGTAGGAGTGAGGATGACTACCCGCATCCAGTGCACGGAGACCAAGGATGCTGCCAAGCACTGTAGTAGGCTCAGGACAGCCCCCTCGGCAAAGAAAGATGTGGCCCAAGATGTCAGTAATGCCAAGGTTGTGAAACCCTGTTCTGGAGATATGTGTTGAAGTGTAGCTATGGATAAATGATAAGATGAAGATATTTGCCTCAAAATTTTATGGGAGATGTGGGGATGGGCCATGTGTTGAGAATTATTTAAGTTAATGATGGGAGTTGCTTATACTATTCTCTCTACTTGGGTGTACGTGTCTCTGTATGTGTATAGAGTATATACGTGTGTGTATGTGTGTGTACGTATGTGTGTATATCCTGTGCAGTTGTTAATTTCCATAACAAAAGTTCGCAAGCTTGCTACAGGAAAGGTAGAGACTGTTCTGGGAGCAGCGTGGCAGCAGCACGTGACGCCTGGTGCCAGCATGTGGGGAGGGTGGACAAGCTGAGTCGGTGGGTTTGCAGGAGTGGCTGCAGGGGCATCCTTACCACGCTCGGTCTGTAGTACGATGTTGGCCGTGTCTGGCTGCCTAGCCTCTCCTTATCCCTGTTTTTTTGTTTTTGTTTCTTGTCTTGTTCTTTGGACTTCCTAATATCCTTTCAAGAAATTCTTTTTCTGTTTAATTAAGAATCAGTTTCTGTGAAGATAAGAATTGTGACTTCTACAAGAGAAGAATAAAGCAGGTGAATAGAGAAAAGGTGATGTGCGAGAGCATGGGAGGAGAGCGAGGAATTAAGAGAAACACGTATATAAAAATGTATATGTAATTTATATATATAGCAAAAGTTTTAGTATACACACACAGTATATATATATATATATATATATATATATTTGAGAAAAAGAGGATCCCATGGTTTCTGTTTTTCTTGTTCTTATCTTCTCTCCCTCTCTAGACCAAGGTTTAATTCTTGTCCAGGGTTACTATGAGATACCCCCGTATTTCTTTATATAATAAACTCTCCTTTTTGCTTAAACAAATACAAGTGGTCTTCTGTCACCTACCACCCTAAGAAGCTCAGCGGAGATTAGATGATGACGTGCTCACCTAACCACCTTTTTGCTCTACCTGCCTTTGCTCACGCCTGTGCAGATGTTCCACAAATATCTGTTTAATGGAGACATGGTTGTCGTTTGTCTCCAGACGAGGAATGAATGTGCTGTCCATGGCAGCAGAGGCATTCTGGTATTCTTGGCATTTCAAATAATCATTGTAAGGGGACACACTTACTGAGAGTTCATTCTGATGTATATGCCCGTCTCTCGTGAGTTTTGCCAGCACGCCTCAGTCTCTCGGAACATCCCTGACTGTAGGGTCCTCAGTCCATGGGTGTGCGAGGCACAAGGAATGAATGAATCCGGCGGGGCCCCTTGAGAGACAGCTTGCCGGCCTCTCCTGGTGGGTCCTGTTCCGATGGACACAACCCGTTCCAACTTCATTGATTGAGCTGGTATATGAGGTAGAAGAATGTACAGGGAGGGTAGCCTAAGCTTTCAGAGAACAGGCTTTGTGTCAGATAGCCTTAGATGATAACCCTAACTCTACCCCATGCTCCTGTGTTTCCTCAGGCAAGTTAGTTAACTTCTCTATGCCTTGGTTTCCTAGCCTGTAAAATGGACTGTTTTAAGGATTAAATGGAAAACAATATGTATACACACATACAGACAAAGAGAAGGTGGCACACGGGGAGCACTCTAGAAATTTTTTTTTATTATTATTATTACTAAACATTGTGGCTAGTATTATCCTAGGGAAGTTCTTTCTGTGTAAAGACCACGAAGCAGGAGATGCTCAGTGCAGAAGATGGTAAACCTTTTGGCCCCTTCAGGGCCCTGCGGTTCCCATGATGCCACTGGCTCATCAGCTCAGTGATCTCATGCTTGGGTGACCCCATCTGGGCCACCACATGAACTTTGCAGCACTGGTAGCTCCCAGGGGCCTGGTCTGGTGGGGGAAGGTGTGTGTGTGGGCTCTTGGGTCCTGGCTACCTGGACTCCACCACCTTCTACCTGTGACACTTGGGACCTAATCACCCTGTGACAGGAAAATAATTCAGGCTATCCCATGAGCTTGTTGGTGCCAAGTAGATGGAATGATACATGTAAAATGCCTGGCACATGATGGGAGGTGTGTCAAGGCATGTTTCACATCATTCCACTTACGTATTCTTTTTCCTAGCTTCCAGGACAACCCATTTCTACCCAAGAGGTCTTTTATCTGATTCCCATTGTTTTGTGTTTTGGAGAGGGGTACTGCAAAGTTCCTTCAAGTTCGCCCAATATGAAGGAATAAGTGGCAGACCCCTTGCTCACACAAAGCACTACTTCGGATCATTTGTCTTTGGAGTCAACAAGTGAAAACCCATGGGTCTTGAGACTTACTCTCTTTGGCTCACGTAGTGTTTTTAAAATGGGGAAATTCCACCCTTCACTTGAACTGAGTTCTGGATGGTCCTTTCAGACACGGCAAATGGCTTTGTTCCCCCACAGTTCCCACCGCTCTTTATTAATCCCTCATCAACATCCACTTCCCTTCTTATACCTGGCTAGTCCCTGTAGGCATTTGAGATCCTGTCCGTGGAGGTTTGAAAACACGACTTCAAATCCTTTAACAGTCCTCCCATCAGGAAGTCGAGCTGTGTCCCCTCCTCTTGTCCCTGGGTGGGCTTGTGACTGCTTTGACTAATAGACTATGGCAGAAGTGACACTCTGTGATTTTGAGCCTCGTGGTTGATAAAAGGCAAAGCTTCTACCTTGTCACCTTGAGGCACTTGCTCTGGGGGAAGCCAGCTGTGATGTAAGATATGGAACTACCCTAAGACTGCTGTGTTGGAGGGGCCATGGGAGGTATGCCTGGGGACGGTCCCCACTGAGCTACCAGCTGACAGCCAGCATCGACTGCCAACCCTGTGTGTACTCCATGCTGGAACCATCCCTGGCCCTCATTGAGCCTTCGGATGATTATAGCACCGTGAGTCATTCATCCAACAAATTATTGAGCATCTAGTCTGTGCTAAGCATTTGATAGGTGTTGTAACTTTTGTAATAAAACAAAGTAGATGAAGATCTTGACCCTTAAGGAGCTTACGTTCTTGAGGAAAAGAGAAAATTACAGACAAGGAGGTACATGTTGTCTATCAGGTGCCAGTAAGGGCTATGCAGGGAAATGAAGCAGGGGAGGGAAATCAGTCTTGAGGCACAGAGGAGGGTTCTAGGTGGCTTCGGGAGTATCTGAAGCGTATTTGAGTTAAAGAACCGCAGTCAGAACAACAGTCACTGTCGTGTGAGTGCGTACCACGTACAGCCTTGTATATGTCTGCCTGCACTTACATTTCCCAACAACCCCAAGTGGTTGGCATGGTTTTACCCATTTTGCAGATGAGGGAAGTGGGGCTTGGAGAGGTTCAGCCCCTCACCAGAAGACATGTCATGGGAATGTGGGAGAGCGGGAGAAGCAACCAAGACGGCTGCCTCCCACAGTCTGCTTTCCGCTGAACTGCTCTCTATTTTGTAGAGCTCCGTTGTCAGTGTGGTGAATCAGAAATCTCTGATGCATGTCACTCCTCCGTGCAATGTGAAGTGAGGAACAAAAGGGAGAAAGACAAGAGAAAATGATTCCCTTTGGAGATGAAACAGGAAATGAAGGGACACACTTGAAAGATTATGTATTTAATGTTTATGCCTCTTTCTCTTGTCCCTCAAGTTCAGTTTAGCCTCACTGTCGAAGCCGACAATTTATATGGATCTTGGGCAGGTAACTGCTTGAAACGTCCCTGTGGCTCTAGCCGTGGCAGGCAATTCATCCAAAAGGTTGTGGGGTTTTTAGGGTAAAAAGTGCTGTGTATGGACCTGAAGGAGACTGTCCTTCCACTTCAGGTTACTCTCTAAGAGAAAGGGAAGTGATCAATCCCCTTGTCCCCCATCCCCAGGCTTGGGTCTGAATCTCTCCAAGTCCCGTGACCATTCCGACATTGTCTCTTCCTTGGGCTACCTATCTGTCCCTCTCTTTCCTCCCTTGGCCATAGGAGAGAAGACAGCACCACTTTTGTGTATTCCCTGTATATCATTGAGAGTTAGGTTTTCTGGAAGGGAAAAGCCTTGGGTAGAGGACAAGATAGTGAGAGAAGCTTCCTTGGAAAACGTAAAAGTGACTGAGGTGCTATTGGCAGGGAGGATTCTGGGCCAGGATTAAACCTCCTCCCCACCATAGTCAGGTGGAGTCACTAATGGCTGCCAGACTGTTCTGGCCGTGTTGCATATCTTGTCCTCCTTAGTTGTCCAACCACTTGTGAGGGAGGCATAGTTATTAGCCTCATTGGAATGCTGGGTCAGCTGAATCTCAGGGAGATAAGGTGACTTGCTGAAGGCCATACTGTTAGGTGAGTAAGTTGAGGAAAAGACATTCCAAGTGTAGGAAACCTCATGAGTAAAAGCGGGGAAGTGAGAACCCGCTGTGCTGCTGCAGGGAACTGGGCATGGCTGGAGCGCCAGATGTGGGGAAGGGAAGGGCAGGGGATGAGTTTAGGAAGGACTTTGGATGCTCTGACCCGAAAGACAGTGGGAGTCCCTGAGGGATTTTGAAGTGGGGAGTGACCCCATTTAATTTGCTTTTTCAGAGCATTCCAGAGGATCGGCTGCAGGAGGACCCGAGTAGAGACAGAGTGACCCCAGAGAAGGAAGATCTTGTCTTAGGGATCATGGCAGGCAGTGCAGCGGGTTTGAAGCCAAACGTGATAAGGTCTGGGTGCTCAAGGAAGACACAGCCCCCTGGGGAAGAAGAGGCCTGCATGGGAGGGAAAATGACGCAGTACGGTGCCCAGGCTCAGACGCATAGAGCGTCCAGCCTGGAACACCTGCTCACCCAGGTATAGGTGCCAAGTCACATATGCAGGGAGCAGTGTATTCAGATCAGATCGGATAGGATCAATAGATTGTTCCAGTTCTGCCTTGGTCAATTGAACTACGTGAGTTAGCTTCCTAAAGTCTTGCTTTATTATTACTGCTCTCTCTTCCCACGGGGCATATGTGTGTGTTAGGATAAGGGACCAACATCGTAGTCACTGAACCAGGAGAGAAGCCTTATTTTTATCTGGGAGATGCTACCTGCCTCCAGCACTCAGAAAACAATTCTGCAGTTTTTGTCATCAGGCAGATCTGATTTCAAGTCCACGCCCTGCCACATGACTCAATGACCTTAAATAGATCACCTCATTTCTGTGTCCTTGGTTTCCTTACATATAAAATGGGGATCATTAGGCTGTATTCTTCCTAGGGTGTTGTAAAGATGAGATAATGTGTATACGTTCTCTCAGAACATAGCATGAAGTGTAGAATGAATATTAAGCGTGTTTCTTGCCTTGTCATTCGTGGCCTTATTCCCAGTAGGATAGTTTGGGTTCACATCCTGACATCATCCCCAAGCCTTGAGAGCTGTTTTGTTTCTATATAGATTTCAGTGAACACGAGAGAACCCAAAAACATGACCAAACAGACTTGAGGTGTCCTCAGTGGTCTGGAGCCTCCAATTCCCAGGAAAGGTTCAAAGGTCCCCAAGGGGGCATAGTCCACCTGGCACTAGCTCAGGAGCACGCTGGGACTCAGTGCCGCATGACACTTGTCACTGTGGTACTGCCACAGCTGAGTTTCCCAGCAGGGCTCATTAATCACACCAGCCACTGACCCACAAACAATGGAGCTGAGGCTCTTTGCCAGGCATCCGGGACAAATACGGCTCTTGCTTACTGTCCTTGGTTTCAGCAGACTAGGGGGAGAGGGAGAAGCAAACTTCTCCTTTTCCATGGAGTGGGTCATTGTGAGATGTAGAGCATGGATCAGCTTCCAACTTCACGTAGCTCAGAACCTCAGCCCTTGCTTCCTTCCACCCTGTCTGCCTGCCGCATTGTAGCAAATGCTGACCTGCTGGGATATGTTTGACGGGGTTGAGAGGGAGGAAAGGGTAAAAGGGAACCAAGTTTATATCCCCTATCTTCTCACATATTCACCATAAGTTAATTCCAGGTTTTCCCAAGTATCCATAACCACCCTATGTTATAGGTACTATCATTCCCATTCCCACTTTCATTTTTTTTACTATGTTACTCAGCATACAGTACATCATTAGCTTTTGATGTGTGTTCCATGAGTCATTGTTTGCGTATAACACACAGTGCGTACTTACAAGCCCCATATGGCTACCCCGTTGGAGAGTGCAGGGTATGGAAGAGTGTTTCCACCATCACAGAAACTTCTCTTTGATTGCTCTGCTCAAGTAGGAGTAGGCAGGAAGTAGACAACACATCCAAAGAGCTAAAGCAACGGGCTGTTCCTCCAAGTGTGGCGTCTGCTGTGAAATAAGACTCTCAGGCCCTGCCCAGACCTACAGAATCAGAGTTTCAGGTTGGGGGTGGTGATGGGGGGGAGAGCAGGAATCTGTATTTTCACAAGCCTTCCAGGTGATTCTTCTGCACATTAAACTCTAAGAAGTACTGAAGAGAGTTTAATAAAGGGACTGCGGTTGAGTTGAGGGCTTGGTGGAGAGAAACAGCAAAGGACAGCGAAACACTAGGAACTAGCAGAGAGGAAAGCAGACAGTATTAGTGGGACCCAAGGACAGCTGGAGCCCTGGGAGGCAGCTGAGGGACACGGTGGGTCCAGAGCTGGGCTAAGGCAGGAAGGCCGGGGGGCGCGGGGAGGGAATACCCTCACCCCTCTCTCTTCTGCCCTCTGGCTTTTCACTGGAGTCCCTGTTGGCTCCAACCAGCCAAAGGCTAGAGGACGAAGAAACCTGTTCTTTTACAGAGCAGGGCAGAGGGGAGTGGAGAATGGATCTGAAGGGACAAATGAAATTGCGCTGGCACGTGGTTTTGAGGTGTTAGCTGTGTTTTGAAAATACACATTTGATCTATAAATGTATAACTATTAACATTAAAAAGATGTTCCTACCCTTCCAAATCCCCTTAGTTACAACATCTCAGGGAACCATGTTATTAACAGTGAGGTCTCTCCAGACAATTTTAAGAAGGGAAATATCCACTGTTAATGTTTCTTTCCAATTTATTTTTCCCTCCCCTCCCTTTCTATCCTCTTCTTTTCCTCTGCCTTCCTCTTCCCCACTCTCTCCCTCTCTTTTTTCTTTCTCTCCTCTATCTGTCTTTACATTATGTAACAATATGATGGCAAATAAAGTGTCATGTCCTAGCTTTTTCACTTAACATTGTGTTTTGCACATGTCCTTGTGCCCTTAAGGATTCTCTGAAAACATGTTTTTCAGTGGCTGTGCAGACGGTTTAAAGATGATTGTTATTGTGAGCTGTGTCAAATCCTTTTGGGAAGTAGGTGGTGTACAATGCAGAAATGATAAATGAAAAGCAAGTTGTTCTTAATTTTACTCTCAGCCTCTAAAGTGCAGTAGCTTTTGGTGGATCTGTTTCTCCAAAGCCACAGAAATAGAGGGATAGTGACAGTGACCATACAGGAGCCATGAGGTAGAAGGGCGTTGAACAGGGGGTTCATGCCAGGTTCTGCCTAGCGTGTGCCCGTGTGACTTCAGATGACGGTGCTCAGACCAGCTGAGGTTCAGGGTCCCCTTTAGTTCCACCTCTGCTTTCTGATACACATCCAGTGCCCTTGCAGGTAGAAAAAAGCCCCGTTTCAGGGACTGCCCACCTCTTCCCTCACACCCTGGTCCCAGGCACCATCATCCGTCACCTGGACAACAGCAATTCCCTCGCTTCAGTGGTCTCCTCCGGCCACTCTTGCCCTCCGTCTTTCCCCACAAGGCAGCTGGTGTGATCTGTTAATGACTGTCAGATAATCGCACTCATCTTACTGCTCCTTGTCATGGAGAATGAGGCCCCACAGGATCAGGTGCCCCACCACCTCTCTGATCTCACCTCCTGCGTCTGCCTTGCTCACTCCATCCCTGCCAAATCCATCAGCCATGTTCCCACTCAAGAGCCTTTACACCTGCTCTTCCATCTGCTCGGAATGCTGTTCCATCACATTTCCTCAGAGCTTGTCTCTCGAGAGAGAGGTCTTTTTCTGACCTCTCTCAATAACATAGCCCCAGTTCCCATCATTCCCTATTCCTTTCTGTTCTCTTTTCTTTCATGGCACTTATCCTGGACATGATATCTGTAGGGGCTTATTTACTTACTATTTGTCCATCTCCACTGGCATGTAAGTTCCATAGAAAGGAACTTGGTCTGTTTTATTCATTGCTATATTCACTGCACTTTGAAGTGAAATTCATAAATGCTCAGTAAAGTGCACTCTGTGGGAAACCAGTATGTATTTATTGAATGAATGAATGAGTGCATGAATGAAAAAATCCTTCTGAGGAAGGTCAGTGTTCAGCAGGGAAAGATGCACAAACGTGTCAGCTTCATAGTTGGCACAGATGGATTGATGCTCAGCCCCTGCTTAGGGCGTGGATATTTTATACAAAAGCCGTGACAGCACTCTCTCTGTCATTCCTCCTTCCATTCCCTCAGGCCACCTCGTGATGGCTCCTGGCATCCCCTCAGCTCTTTGCCCCAGTTCTGATTCTCTTCTTTCTCACCCCTGTCCCATCCAGGAGTCTGTGATCCCCCCTGCACGTCACAGACAATGGTGATAAGAATTTTTCTTGTTTCCGTGGCATTGAGTGGCTTACAATGCCATCTCCCACGTGTGATCT
Organism: Ursus arctos; assembly: GCF_023065955.2. Lineage (NCBI taxonomy): Eukaryota > Metazoa > Chordata > Mammalia > Carnivora > Ursidae > Ursus > Ursus arctos. The sequence goes on along the minus strand of NW_026623068.1, from coordinate 566,531 downwards.
CCTGTACTGCTGCCAGAGTTGCTAGAAGTAGGAGCTCATGTCCTCATTCTAGTCACGTGTTCAAGCGCCACCATTTCTTGAGCACCCACGCTGGCGGGGACTAGGGACAGTGACAGATAGGCAGAGATGGTTCCTGCTGTCATATAGGCCACAATCTGGCAGGGGAGACAGACATGAAGCACATAATGGGATCAGTGTTTCCTAATATGACAGTGGTCCTAAGTCCTGTGGGGAGGAAATGGGTACCACTTATTGAGTATCTCCACGCCTTTCGTCGTTAATATCATCCTATCCTCCCATCAGCCCTCCGATGTCAAGTTTTCTGAGTAAGCAGACGCTCTCACTCATCTCTACTTTCCTGCAAGGGTTCTGAACAATGTGTTTCTACATACCATGAACAAGAGCCAGAGGACAGTTGGGAGGGCGAGAGGTGGGCAGGGGAGGAGGCATGGGTCACAGAGTATGGCCCGGATGGGAACGGTGGACTGTCTTCCACACTGGGTGCAGGCAGAGCTGGTCGGCTTGGAGGCTGGCTTTCACTTCTGCCTGGGAGCTGGCCACATGGAGGCCCAGGGAGAAAAGAACAGGAAGAGGGAATGTCTGTGCCTCTCTCCACTGAGGCTAGAGTATCATCCAGCCTACTCTGACAAGTAAGACCCCGTCTCCATCTTGCAGACGAGGAGGAGAAAGTGGAGAGAAAGCACTGTTAGGAGCCGTCTGCTGGGTCTATCGCATAATGCAGAAGAAAGCCCGTTTGCCTTTCAGTGTAGTGACCTGCAGCTGCACTTGGCCCAGTGAAGATTAGATGAGCCATTTCTCCACTTCCGGGATTGGGTGACCCACAGATGATGGGTACAGAAGGGCAGGAATTCTCTTCTCCCTTGAAGAAGAGTCCAGATATGTGAGCAGAGTGGGGAAGAAACTCTCACTGGAAACATTGTCTAGATTTGTTCCTCTCTGTGATTGCATTAACAGGCTAACCCAGCAGTCGCTTGGAGTATAGTTCTGCTCCTCGGGGGAGGCTCAGAGGCAGAACTAGGCAATTCTGCTGCTACTTTCAGGAGAATTCCCTCCTAACACATCCTCGTGTGTTTTGCTGGAATCATTTGAATGGGTGGTTCAGCTCTTGCCCACCAGGATTCTCTGAAATGGAGCTTGACCACTCATTCCTTCATTCAGCGAAGGCTCTCCACGTGAAGAGGCTGAAAATTCCCTCTCTGTTCCAAGACCCACCTCAAATTGTACCCAGTGATATTGTCCAACGTAGGTTTCTTGTGATGTACTCTGTCCCAAATGGAAACCATGTAACTTTTCCATTTCTGGAAATGGGTCCATTTCTGGAAATGGGTCCATTTCTGGGTTCTCTATTCTGTTCTGTTCCATTGGTCTATGTGTCTGTTTTTGTGCCAGTACCATGCTGTCTTGGTGATCACAGCTTTGTAGTACAGCTCGAAATCCGGCATTGTGATGCCCCCAGCTTTGTTTTTCCTTTTCATCAGTTCCTTGGAGATTCGGGGCCTTTTCTGTTTCCATACAAATTTAAGGACTATTTGTTCCAGTTCTTTGAAAAATGTCCTCGGTATTTTGATCGGGATAGCATTGAAAGCGTAGATTGCTCTGGGTAGCATGGACATTTTAACTATGTTAATTCTTCCGATCCATGAGCATGGAATATTTTTCCATCTTTTTATGTCTTCCTCAATGTCTTTCAAGAGTGATTTATAGTTTCTGGAATATAGGTCCTTTACGTCTGTGGTTAAGTTAATTCCAAGGTAACGTATGGTTTTTGGTGCTATTGTAAATGGGATGGATTCCCTAATTTCTCTTTCTTCGGTCTCGTTATTCGTGTATAGAAATGCAACTGATTTCTGAGCATTGATATTGTATCCCGCCACGTTACTGAATTGCTCTATAACTTCTTATAGTTTGGGAGTGGCTTCTTTTGGGTTTTCCATATAGAGTATCATGTCATCTGCAAAGAGAGACATTTTGACTTCTTTGCCGAGTTGGATACCTTTGATCCCTTTTTGTCGTCTGATGGCTGTTGCAAGGACTTCTAGTAATATGTTGAATAATAGTGGCGAAGAGTGGGCATCCTTGTCGTGTTCCTGATCTTAAGGGAAAGGTTTCCAGCTTTTCCACATTGAGAATAATATTTGCAGTAGGCTTTTCATAGATGGCTTTTATGAGATTGAGAAATGTACCCTCTATTCCTACACTCTAAAGGGTTTTAATCAGGAAAGGATGCTGTATTTTGTCAAATGCTTTTTTGGCATCAATTGAGAGGATCATATGGTTCCTGAGTCTTTTCTTGTTGATATGATATATCACGCTGATTGATTTGCGAATATTGAAGCACGCTTGCATCCCAGGTATGAATCCCACTTGATCATGATGGATAATCCTTTTAATGTACTGTTGGATTCTATTAGCAAGTATCTTGTTGAGGATTTTGGCGTCCATATTCATTAGGGAAATCGGTCTGTAATTCTCCTTTTTGAGGGGGTCTTTGCCTGGTTTGGGGATCAAGGTAATATTGGCCTCATAGAATGAGTTTGGTAGCTTTCCTTCTGTTTTGAGGCCACACTTTTAATCACTAGACCTCATGTCTCTGTTGGTGGGGATCAATTAACAGACTTAGTGTTATCTGGGAAAGGAGGAAACACAGAAAATAGGAAAAATAAGACAATGCCCATAGTTTATGCTTTGTTAGGATACTAGGTCACTTTGTACCACCTGTGTAGAATTTAAGAAACATGAATTTCAACTCAGTTGGAGAAAATCTCCCATGAAGAGGTTGTGCCCCTCTGCCCCCCTCATTCTGGGGAAAGATCCGTCTATATGTTGTTGCCTGCCTGTTTTTCCATAGCGTGGAGCTTGTCTAGGTTATTCATGCTGGTCTTCCTGCCACAATTGGGTGTGTTCTGAGGGAGCATCCAGTCTCCAGGTCTTGCTTGAGGTTTTCTTCTTCCCTTTATAGTCTTTCCTATTTTTCTTAAAGATTTTATTTATTTGTGCGAGAAAGAGAGAGAGAGCGAGCGAGCAGAAGCAGGGGGAGGGAGAAGCAGGCTCTCCATTGAGCAGGGAGCCAGACGCGGGGCCCTATCCCAGGATCCTGGGGTCATGACCTGAGTCAAAGGTGGACGCTTAACAGACTGAGCCACTGAGCGTCCCTGTAGTCCTTCCTAATTAAAGCCTCCAGTGCCCATTTCTCTTTGCGTCTGTCGAGGAAACCCGGCCGCCCTCCCCCACTTCTCCCTCAGCCATAGATACCGTGTTTGAACAACTTTCTAAGCAATGCTTGATGCCTCACATTCTGCAAGGGCCCTGTTACCTTTGTTTATCTGTATTTTTCCATCTTCAGCTGTATCTCAGGGGTTTGGGTGAATTCAGGGAAAGTTGATCGCTCAATGGGAAATTTAGCAAACTGGCTTTCAGGGAATTGGTTGTTGTTAAACTAAGTGTTTGGTGTACTGGTTTGTCTGTGTATTGGCCTGATTCCATATCTCATAGCTCATCAACTCTTGGTCTTTCTCCTTTGGAAGGAAGGAAAGAAGAAAAGGAAGGAAGAAAAAAAAAGAGAGAAGAAGGAAGAAAGGAAGGAAAGAAGAAGGGAGAAAGGAAGGACCGTCATCCCTGAGGTAAAAGTACTTGACTTACTGACTAACAAAAGCCTAGCTCCAGCGTAAAAAGACAAAGGTGTCATATGGACATAGACAATTCCTGACACATTAAAAGTCTCAGCTCTTGTGCTCAGGAAAACCTTTTGTCCCAGTTCATTCTTCCTTTCTCCTTTGCTATACCCACTGTCCATATCCAACTGCCAGACCAAAATCTGCTTCTAAAAGTGCTGAGTCTCTGAGAAAAAGTGGTGCTGGACATATGTTGTTAGAGTTTTTCCTTCACCACAAGCCAAGAAACTCAAGGGTCTGTAAAATTCTTCACAAGGAACTGGAATGGTAAGGGCTTAGTGATGATGATGGTGGTGGTTGTGGTGGGGATGGTGATGACATCAAAGTATATTGAACAAGTATTTATAGAACTCGGGTCATGAACCAGGCTATACGCTCAGCCCTGTGGATGCACAATCGTATAATAACAGCTATAGGTTATTTATTTTTACGGAGTTATATTTGACCTATAACACTGTGTAAGTTTAAGGTGACTGGATGGTTTTGTATTGCAATACAGTTGTCGTACTGTTCGCTCACACCTTTACATGTTACATAAGTCTTATTTCTTCTAGTATTGGGAACGATTAAGATCTAGTCTCTGGCAAGTGCAATGTTTCTGATATAGTTGTTGCTTATAATCACTGAACTGTGTATTAGGTCTCCGGGACTTGTTTATCCTTCAGTTACAAATATGTGCCTTCAGTGCTTCTCCCATTTCCCACCCCCAGCCCTTGGTAACCACCATTTTACTCTGTGTTTGCAAGTTTGTTTTTTAGGTGCCACATATAGGGGTACCATTTGAGGGCCCCTGGCTGGCTCTGTCAGTAAAGCGTCTAACTCTTGATTTCGGGTCAGGTCATGATCTCAGGGTCGTGAGACTGAGCCCTGCATTGGGCTTCAAGCTCAGTGTAGAGTCTGCTTGAGATTCTTTCTCTCCCACTCCCTCTGCCCTTTCCCCGACTTGCACATGTTCTCTCTCTCTCTCTCCAAATAAATAAAATCTTAAAAAAAAAAAAAAGGTACCATACAGTATTTGTGTTTCTCTGTCTGACTTATCTTACTTAGCATAATGTCCTCAAGTTCTGTCCTTGTTGTTGTAAATGGCAGAACTTCCTTGTTTCTCATGGCTGGAAAGTAGTCCATTGTAACTGCCCACTACATCTTTGTTCACTCGTCCATGATGGACACTTAGTTTGTTTCCATATCTTGGCTGTTGTGAACAATGCTGCCACAACCATGAGAGTACCTATGTCTCTCTGGTCTTTCACTGAGCACTTAGTACAGCCAAGGACTGTTTTACACTCTTTTTTTTTTTTTTAAGATTTTTTTTTAAACTTATTTATTTAACAGAGATAGCCAGCGAGAGAGGGAACACAAGCAGGGGGAGTGGGAGAGGAAGAAGCAGGCTCATAGTGGAAGAGCCCGATGTGGAGCTCGATCCCGTAACGCCGGGATCACGCCCTGAGCCGAAGGCAGGCGCCTAACCGCTGTGCCACCCAGGCGCCCCTGTTTTACACTCTTTACATGGATGAACTCACTTGATTTAACAAGCACCCCAGGAGGAGCCACTGTGACCCTCACTCCAGAGCATGAGGCAAAGGGCAGCCCAGGAGCTGCACACAGTCACACACTAGCAAGTAGGAGAGCAGCTTTTCCAATCCAGTAGTCAGAGTCCAGAATGACTTTCCTGAGCACTGGTGTGTCCTGCCCCCTCCCAGTTCCGCCTGAGCCTGCGGTCTAGCCTGAGGTGGCCGTTTGGGTGGCCAGGCTGAGTGGTGAGGAGTGTGCGGAGCCACAGTGAGGGGGGACTGTCTGAATCCTTTTCTCAGAATCACCGTGTCTGAGCAAGGTCTTGAAACGTCACTGAACTGAATAGTGTCCCCCCAGATTGTACTTGGGCAGCCCCCATCCACGATTGTACCATCCAAACAGCCGAGCCATGAAGGGGTGGCTTGTGGTCACTGCCGGATCACCGGATTGTCTCCATTAGGCTTAATGTGTCTTCCTGGGACACTCCAGCAAAAGGACTCTGTGCTGCTTGTCCCCCCGCCCACTTTCTGGGCAGTGCTGAAAACGGGACCCTGGAAATCTGGCCCGATGGTCAGTGGAGGCAGTGATGGTCCCGTCTGTGTGTCAAGGCCGTGCCTTGCTCTGCACCTCGACCTGCGTGGTTGCCGGGATGTTCTCTCCTGGGCTTCCCTGTGCCTTCCCCATCCTTCAGTGCTGAATGCCAAACATTTGGTACCCCAGCTTCTTTAAATGACCCATTTCCAGCCTTGACCTGACACACTGTATATGCACCTCCAGTGGGTGAGGAGACCCATTCAGTCTCCTTCCTTCACCCTGCCAGACCTCCCCGAGTCAGGAGGAAGACCTCGCTGTCCTCTAGTGAGCTCTCTTTCCCCTCCTCTTCCCTCCTTTCCCTCCTCTCCTCTCTCTAGTTTCCAGGCAGCTCCTTCTTGTTGATGATGAGGCCAAATGCCTTGTGCTCTCCTCTCACACCCATGTTCAGTGTCAGCAAATCCTACTGGCTTCCCCTTCAAACACGTCCAGAATCTGACCACTTCTCATCCTCCCTGTCATCATTGCCTGGTCCAGGCCATCATGACAAATCCCTAGATCGTTACAGTCGTCTTCGAAAGGGTCTCCCTGCTTCCACCTCCACTCCCTAAAGGCAGAATGAGTCTTCTAAAAAATGGCATATCCCATCCCTCCTCTGCTTACTGCCCCCAGGCTCCTCACCCATACAAGAGAAAATCCCAAGTGCCCACCTTGACCTACAAGGCTGCAGCTCCTCTGACTCTTGCTACCTTCTGAATGCAGGTCCCCCTCACTCCTCCAGTCTTCGGTCCTTCCTGGGAGGTCCTTGAATTTCCTAAGGAGTTTCCTGGCTCAGGGTCTCTATGCTGTTGCCTCTTCCTGGGATATTCTTCTCCTACATGCCCTCAAGACTTCATTTAGTGTCTGCTCAAATATCGCCTTATCCAAGAGCCCATAGTCACATTCTAGCCACTTCCATAGTTTATTTCCCTGCACAACCACAGAATCTTCGGGCATATTATACATTTAGGTGTTTGTCTCTGTCTCCCCCTACAGCCCCAATAAAGCTCCACGGAGTGCGAACTTTGTTTCATTCTCTGCTTTATCTCAGGGCCAAGACCAGCACTTGGCACGTGGTGGCTCCTCAGTAAAGGTGTCATAGGGACTTTGATTTGAGAGGCAGGACAGCAGAGTGAGGAGGAGGTAAGGCTCGGCAGCAAATCTTCCAGGGTCTTCATCGTAGTTCTGCTGATCTTGGACAAGTTATTTAGCTTCTTTGTGGCTCAGTTTCTGCGTCTGTAGAAAGGGTATAACAATACCCCAGAAGGTTGTTGGGAGGAGGAAATGAATTACTACCTGTGGGACATGTAGACCAGTGTTTTGCGCATTATAAATGCTCGCTTTGATTATTTTTGAATTCCAGTCTCACCTGGATTGGAGGAAGTTGGGGAAAATCACTTTGATCTTTTTGGACTGCAGTTTTCTGACTCGTACAAACTCCAAGTCCCTGAAATGGCTAAAAGCTTCTTGTGTGATCTGGCCCTGCTTCATCTCACAGTCCTCTCAGCTTCATAGCAGCTCCCGCAGGTTTTCAGTTTCTAGAATGCACCATGCTTTTTCCCATCTCAAAGTCTGCACAGGCGGGTTCCTCTGCCTCCAACACCGTTCTTCTGCCTCTTTATCTGGACCCTCTTACCACTGACATTTCCTGAAGGAGCCTTTCATGGCTCCCGTTCTACATGGAGTCCCTCTGTGTTAAGCCTTTTGCTGTGGTCTGAATGTTTGTCTCCCCCCAGCCCACCTCCCACATTCACATCTTAGAATCCTGATGCCCAATGTGGTGGTGTTAAGAGGTGGGGCCTTTGGGAGGTGATTAGGTCCTGAGGGCGGAGCCCTGATGAATGGCATTAGCGTTCTTAGCAAAGAGGCCCCGAGAACTACCTAGGCCCTTTCACCCTGTGAGGATACACTGAGAAGTCTGTGACTCTGAAGACGGCCCTCACTCGACCATGCTGGCACCCTGATCTTGGACATCCTGTCTCCAGAACTGTGAGAAGTAGATTTCTGTTGTTTCTAAGTCACCAAGTCTGTGGTCTGTGGTATTTTGTTCTAACAGCTCAAATGGACTGAGACACCCTCCTAAGCAGTTTGTACTTCTCACCTACAGCACTTAGGCAAGAACGAATTATTGTGTGCTTAGTTATTGAGGATGTCTGACATCCCAGCTCGACCATAGCCCTCGTAAGGGCAGTGCCCTTCTCTGGGTTACCCACTACCATATATCCCTCGTGCCTGGCCAGTGCCTGCTGGAGAGTAGATGTTGAATAAACACGTAGTGAGTGGATGTTGAAGGCCAGGCTCAATTATTTGAAGACGTCTTCATTTCCATACCCCTCTGTTTGGGAACAGTTGGGAAGGAATTCAAACAACCTCACTTAATGGGGACAGATTGTTGAAAGCAGTGAAAACAAGCCACTGACATCACTGGTTTTGGATTTTGTCTTCCACCTGGGAATTCTGGGCGATGCGTCCTTTCCCCTACGCTGGTCACCTTTGAAACCATTCAGTCCCACGGGAAGCCCACTGTCACGTCTTCCTCCACTCTGGCCCTAAAGATAATCTCTCTAGGCTCAGGCAGCAGTTAATTTAAGGTAGCAGTTAAGTGGAACCAAATCGCTCTTTAAATACCATAAGCGATTTAACAGGTTAGTTTTCATCTGCCAAACAAAATTAATCCCCAAAGCTGGAAGAATGCTCCGAGTACATATATGTGTGCCTGTGTGCATTTGTTCCCTTCTGGAAATATATGGAAAGATTTTAACTTTTTTCTCTACGAAGGCTTCCCAGCACACTCAGTAGTGGAGAGAACAGTCTAACAAACTCCCATGAAACCAACACCCAGCCCCAACAACTATATGCGTGTTGCCAAGCTTGTTCCATCTAAATCCCCAAATTCTCTTTTTATTTTCCTGCCTGGAGTTTGCCAAAGTCAATCCCAGATAGCATATCCTTCTATTGCAACATCAAACACAAAGACCTTTCTTTCTCTGTAGGGCTACAATGCCATCAGCACACCCCCAGAAGACCAACAATAATTTTCCAGTAATTTTCAATACTCATTCCGTACTCAACCCTCTGATATGGGAAGTTATGAAGGCCTGGCATGGGTTTATGGAGGTACTGTGTGGAGAGAGAGCCAGCTTCTTCCAGGTCATCCTCAAGGACGGAGAGGATTTTGCCAGGATGCCTGTGGCCCAGTGTGGGAGGGAGATGGAAGTGCCTTTCTCACTTGTCAAATATGCAGGATCAACTGTCAATCATTCCAGCAGGGGAGCTATTATTAGAGCACCTCGAAATACCATTTGTGCTATCTGTGTAGGTCTTTCTGTCTGCCTGACGGAAACTCAGGCAGCTGTCACTCTGTTTGCGTATCTATCGTACTAGTCTATACAGGTGTCCACCTATCCAGTTAGTGCTTACGCTTTCTTAAATCTGTTCAGGTGATTGCTCTAAGCTGCCTATTGGTTCCTGTAATTAATCCCCTTCCCAATAATAACTCAAAGCCCATTGGTTTTTGCCTTACCTGCTCACCCAGAGTCTTGGTCTCATGAAATTCTTCCCATCTTCAAACACACTCTACAATTTATTTACTTGATTTACTGCCTCTTGTTATTTCTAGAATGTAAACTCCATATGGAGAGGTCACTGTGGGAAAGACATATAACTTGATAACAGGTCAGGAAGGTGATCTGAAAAATCACCTGAAAAGGACTGACTGCGTATCAGGCATGTAGAATGTCAGTGTATTTGGGTTGAATGTGTTAGCAGAGTCAAATAAAGAATGTGTCAATCAAAAAGAGATGGGCAGGAGATTCTGTAGCCACAGAGACAAGAAAGCTTGGGACTCCTGCCATATTCAGCCCAGCATTGTCCAGCTAGGAGGAAATTTTAACTAATAGGAATTTCATTTTTCTTTGAGGTAGAATTTATATGTGCTAAAATCTTCAGTGTTGAATGAGATGACTTTTGACAATTGTACACAACCACTAAAATGAACTATAATACATTTCCTTCACCCCAGAAAATTCCCTCAAGCCTCTTTTCAGTCAATATCCTCCTCCCTTCCAAGTAACCACCTTCTGATATTTTCCTCTTTGGAATACTTTAGCCAAATCCCAGAATTTCACATAAATGGAGCCATCTGCACATACCCTTTGTGTGAAGTTTCTTTCACTGAGTAATGTCTTTGAGACTTACCCATGCTGGTGGGTATATCGGTGGTTTCTTTATGGGACGCCCAGGTGGCTGAGTCGGTTGAGTGTCTGCCTTTGGCTCAGGTCATGATCTCAGGGTCCTGGGATCAAGTCCCCCATTGAGCTCCTTTCCCCAATGGGCTCCTTGCCCAGCAGGGAGTCTGCTTCTCCCTTTCCCTGCTGCTCCCCCTGCTTGGGTTTTCTCTCTCTCTCTCTCTCTCTCTCAGAAAGAAATAAATGAGTAAATTAAATCTTTAAATGGTTTCTTTATATTGCTGACTGTATTTCATTGCATGAATATACTACAATTTGTTTATCCATTCAACTGGTTGTGATTGAATGACGAATTTTTTTATTGCCATAAAATATATAGAACATAGAGGTTACCTACCATTTTAACCATTTTCAAGTGTGCAGGTCCGTGGCATTAAGCACATTCGTGTTATTATGCAACCATCATCACTATCCACTTGTAGAACTTTTTATCACTTTTAACATACACTCTGTACCCCTAAACAATACCTCCCCATTATCCTCACGTTGGAGCCTCTGGTAAGGTCTACTTTCTGTCTGTGTGAATTTGACTACTGTAGGTAATGTCATGTTGACTGGTTTATATTCCTGGGGGGTTGAAACTGCAGTTAGATTAGGGATGAAGTGAGATTTCGCACTAGTGACTCTATCTTAGGCCTGCTGTCGTCTTTTTAACGATTTCCTCCTTTTGATCCTACTTTCAGCTTCACTGAGCGATGTGACCAGAATTTCCGGTTATTAGGACCACTCTCCACTACTGCTGTGTAGTTCTCGGAGCTTTTGTAGATCCTTTGTGTGGTCACAGGTCATGACATTTTGCTGAATCTCCATGATAGTCACAGGTTATGACTTCAGGTTCATAGTTTTTGAGTTGGTCATTCTCTTCATTGCATTTCAGATGTCCCCGTCTTAGGGAGACGTTTGCTTGGTGGTTAGTGGTTGTGTACATGCATTTAATGCTTTCGAGAGAATACCACGCACCAAGGAGACTTCTGTGATTATCATAAACAGGATAATTCTCAATGTTTGGAGTGCACTTCAGAACCATAGTCCCCAAGACCCAGACCGATCCAAATCAAGTAAGCCGAAGACCCTGCTGACGGAGTCACCTTGTTAAGCCAAGTGGCTTGCTCCATGATCTAATGTACCTGAGTTGTAGCTCCCTCAGAAGTGTTGATCCAGGCGTAGCAGGTGGTGTTGGCTACAGCAGAAACACCACGTTGCTCAACAAAAAGATAATCAAAGGTGTCCTGTTATCAAGAACAACTTTGGCCAGAGAGTGTAAGGATCTTTGTTAGGTAGCTGTTGTCTTAGCAACGGATTCCACAATATCTTTAAGAATTAAGGAGAGGTTTCTGATCATAATCTCATGTATTTACTCATAACTAGAGAAGTATGTCTCTGCCAAAGGAAACGAATCCTGAGTCATGAATGCCTCCTGATAATTCCTTTCTGACTCAGTGATATAAAGCCAGAAGAGTCAACCAATGAGATGTCTTCAGTTATGGAAAGTAAGGGGCACAGATAACCTAAGAGACATCGCCCGGCGTACACCAGCCATGTGTCTACACATTCATGGGCCCAAGGGGAATGGTAACCAACAGAGACAAAGAAAAACCCCACCAGGGCACAAACCATTGCCACTAAGGTGTGACTGTGAATGGATTCATTCACAGGGATTGCCATGTTGACCCATTCAAGCCAGGGGTCAGTTAGGTTCTCAGGGCATTCTGTAAGAAAATCTTCTAACCCGAAATGCAGAGTCATTCTAGGTACCTTGCAAGGATGGGTGCTGACGGCGAGGATGTTTAGGAGTGGGGGCACGTCTGATCTAGATGATCATGGGAACCTGGGGGTGTAAGTGTACTAAGATTTATGTAGGTATTGGTGTCTAATTGGGTATGTACAGTTCTGATTGAAGAAGGAGAAGAAAGAAGGCACTGGGTGTTCTGGCCATGAGAGTTGAACTCTGTAAGGGACTTCTAAGTCGGTGGGGCGGGGGTGGGGGAATCCATTGTGGTGTCCGGTGACACTGGGAATAGAAGAGAAATTGGTCATAGGGAGAACCAGGGTCTCTAACCTCATGAATGGATTGAAATCTTTGATGACAATTCTAGTAGTCTGCAAAATTACCCCCCTTAGCAAGGGCCTGGGAACATGGAATAGGGCATTATCTTTCCAGGCCAATGACAGAATAAAGGAAAAAAAAGAGAAGAAAAAGGTTTCGTGTTCAGTTAGAGTATGAAGTCTTGATCCGGCATCCTGGGTGGAAGCAGTCTGCCTTGGTGTCAGCTACTTCGTTTCCTCATCAGTTTTGATGTCGAGGTCTCCAGGGTCCGTATAGGACCAGACGTCAGGTGGAGCCTTGTTTAGCTATGAGACGGGCCCATATTTCAGTGCCTTCTGGTTTTACAGCAGTGCCAGCCGCCAGGAGCACTTGGTGGAGTCTGTTCAACAGGGCTCGAGGGCTGTTTTCCTTTGATGCCGTTTCTGGGATACCCAGTCACCAGGCACCACACTGTGACCAACAGGATCCTTTGAGTTGGAATCTGGGAAGGCTTTTCTAACCTGTTGAGGATAGGCTTTAGCATAACACATTCAAGATTTGGAGTAGCTGTGGAAACTGACAAGGAATAACAAGGGATCAGCGGAAAGTTATATACTGATGAACATGGGTCTACTGGTGACTGTCTCATGTACAGTGAGTTTTTGTTTCCCGAAGGGCGGACCTGTCAATACTCAGCGAGGCCAGAGACAACATCATAAGCCGAGGGAGTTGGTAGTTTCATCCACTTTAGAGATTTTAAGTTTGAGGGTCCAGTTAGTTCTGTGAACCTTGCCTGGTAACTGGGTGATAGGGACAGTGGTCAGTGTAAGGCTTTCATTAAGACTTGTATGATTTGTCCAGTGAAGCGGCTGCCTCACTCCCTGGGGATTATGGAAGGTGTACTCCAAGTGGGAAACCTAGTTTCTAACATTTTCTTTGCTACTAATGGCGTCAGTCTTGTGGCAGCGAAAAGCTTCAGCCCATCCAGAAAACATACGGTGATAACAAGAACATATTGATAAGCCCTATGAAGTGGCGAATGAGTGAAGTCCATTTGCAGATGTTAAAGGGCCCAGAGAGGGAAGGCTTGAGGCCTCTAGGGACAAAAACAGTTTTTCCAGGATTATGGACCTGATAAGACAGACATTGATGGTGACCTGTTTTTGCAATTTTGTTGAATTCTCCCCAGCAATGTTTATTTATAATTTGAGTCATCTTAAATGCACCTTGGTGGGTAAAGGATGAAAATGGGGTTTGCTGCGGGTGCCTGGAAGAACCAAGCGACTATCTTGATTCTCCCGTAATCCCGACTATTTCTTGAAAATACAACCGTCGTGTGCCTGTCTTTGTTTCTCTGAGTTGGGAGTAGACTGCGGCCTTGTTGGTGAGGACATCAGGATGGCAAAAGTCTGGTGACAAGGGGTCATTGTTCGCAGAGACAGAATGCACTTCGTGTCCACATGTATTACAGTCTTTACAGGTTCTGTTGCCACTGCCTCTGCACAAAAGTCAGCTCGTGCTTTCCCTGATCGTCAGGGTCAGTCTTTTTAGTGTGAGCCTCAGTTTTGATCACAGCAATTTTATTTTTATTTTATTTTTAAAACGATAGTATTTATTTGAGAGCGAGCGAGCGCGCGCAAGCAGGGGCAACAGGAGAGGGAGAGAGAGAAGCAGGCTCCCTACTGAGCAGGGAGCCCGCCTCGGAGCTCGACCCTGAGATCCTGACCTGAGCCGAAGGCAGATGCTTGACGACTGAGCCACCCAGGCGCCCCTGATCACAGCAATTTTAGACGGTAAAGATTGGCATAAGAAGTTTGTTTACTTGTTGTCCATTTTTGATCGGGGTCCTGGTGGGCGCCAAAGGCATATGGGCTATCCTCATAAATGTTCACAATTTGTCCTTTTGACACCTGGCGGGCTCTGGTGAGGACAGGGAGCGCTGCCTGCTGGGTTGATTCAGCTTGTGGGAGATGTGCCCTCGGGGTAGTTTGTGTTGGGTAGTGACAGCATCAGCAGCTTGGAAAGTGCCTCTTTCAGGTTTCCATCAGGACCCAGCAACAGATCAAATTGCATCAAGATTTAGTCAAAGTGTCTCAAATCGGGACAGGTGTCACGAAATGGGACATCGTTACCGCACGGGCGCGGGGGCCGCCTTCATCAGGCAGGGATAGTAACGGAGCAGGACTAAGAACGTTGCAGCGTTTAAAACGCAGGTTAGGTGGTGAGAGAGAAGGATCTCATAGGAGGGTGGTCTTTTTACAGAGAAATGATGGGTCTGTTGAGAATTACGAAGCCTTTGAACAAACTTGTGGAGTTTGTAAATAAATGTCATTTCCTCAGGTTCGGTCCAGCGAGGCTTCTACTGACTTTGCAGCAGCAGCTGCTGCCTGAGGGCAGCTGTGGCGTGAGCACTGGAAGCAGACCACGCGCTCTCATAGGCCACAGGCCGGTGTTGATGGCCACGTTCCCGTTTGAGCATTGGCAGGGCTTGCTCAGCTCTTTCAGGTACAAATAAGGTGAAAGGTTTCGGTTAGGTAGCGTGAGGACACGTGGTTCTTGGAGGGCTTGCTTTAGTCTTACGAAAGCCTGCTCATATCTGTCTTCCCAAGGAAGAGGTTCAGGGACTGCGATTCTAGTAAGTCCATTGAGTGGAGAAGCCAATAGAGGAAAAATTAGGAACCCCTAGTCTGCAGTAGGCAGCTAGGTCTAGAAATGCATGCAGCTGTCACTTAGCTCTGGACCTAGGAAATTCCTGGATGAGTTTAATCCATTTTGGAGATAGCTGGATTCCTTCCTTGCTTGGATTAAGACTGAGGTAATGAGCAGTGTCTAGAGATCATTGTAATCATTCCTTAGGGACTTTATGTCCCTTTTTAGCTAACTGGTACAGCAAGTAAATGACATCTTTTATGGACGCCTGCTTGGAAACTGGGCATAGAAGAGATGGTCTGCATAGTGTAAAAGGGTTGATTTCCCGGGGAACTGGAGGGTCCTTAAATCTTGGTGGGGCACTTGGGAGAAATAAGAAGGGGCCTCAGTGAACCCTTGAGGCATGACTGTCCCGGTGTATTGCTGATTGTTCCAACCAAGTAAAAGCAAATAGATATTGACTGTTGGAGTCTATGGGAATGCTGGCAGAAGGCTGAACCAAAGTCTACAACAGCAAACCTTTTTGAGTCTGGTGGGACTGGTGACAAAAGGGTGTTTGGGTTTGGAACAACTGTCTTGTTCCTGGCTCTCAAGTGCTGGACAAATCGCCATCCCCGCCCATTCTGTTTCTAGACCGGCAAGATCTGCGTGTTACAGGGGCCTGCCCAGGGAATGATCAGCTCCTGTGAGATCTACTCTGGGTGTTCTACTCTGGGTGTGAGCCTTGTATGGCCTGAGGCTTTAATGGATATGGAGGCTATTTAGGAAGAGGTTTAGTCATATCTGTCTGAATTTTTAGAGGCCCTGCACTTTTTATTCTCCCAAGGTCAGTATTAGAACAGAGCCCACAGACTTTTGGATACCTCAATTAAATCGGGGAAGCTTAGTCGGAGTTCTTCCTCTTGTATATGAAGGACAGATTGTAAAGAACATAAAAGGTCAAGTTCAGGTTGATCAAGAAATTATAAGGTGGAGGTCTCTAGTGGAAGCAAAGGGTATTAGCCCTTTAAATTTAGGAAGGAGATGTGTAGCTAATAGATACTCCCACCATGGAAACTTTTTTTCCCCCCCATTATGAGGGATTTGTTTTCTTACGAGAGCAGCATTTAAAATAGGAAGTGTAGCCCTGGCAGCTACCAGAATTTGGCAAGATTTCTCATTAATTTTAATTTAATTTCTCCTTGGCTGTTCGAGTTATTATTGGTAGCAGTTTCCCAGAGGGTCTCAGGGAGCCCCATCATTTCTGGTGGAGACCTCAATGCAGGATCTCCCTTGGGGGACATTGAGTTGATATTAAGGAATTTCTGTGGGACCTTTGAGGACAATTTTTTTTTTCCAGTGCCCCAGTTGATTACAAAATATCTATTCTTAGGCCAGTGTTTGAACGATGGACCCCTTGCACGTTGAAATGGGAGAGGACCAGGTATTATTTGATGTCTCTGGCCTTGGAGCTATTGTAGCTGTAAAGCCAGTAGTTGGGCGGATCTTTCTGTATTGATTTTGTCCCAGGGTCCTTTCAGAGTACCAGACTTTGGTCAGGAGTTTGGTTAGATCAGTGGTCTCCCTTTATATTTGCTGCCTTTTTAATTAATCCGTACATCTTGGGAGAATATCCATTTACAATGGAAAAGCTAGCGTTTATTGTACAGAGTCTGGAATGCTGTAGGAAGAGAGCTTCCAAATTGGTTGGAAAGCCTGCCACAGATTCATCTTTCTTTTGTTTGCTTGGATGATAGAACCCACAGCGTGGGCAGGAAAGACTCTAGGAATGGCTTTGAAAAGATTAGTTGCTCTAGTGCAGGCTTTTCCTGGTCCATTAGAGGAGCATGCTGCAGATCACCCTTGGGATTACACCACTCTGCTTCCTGCACCCCTTTTTGGGCTTCACTAGGTCCTTCCAGCAGGTGTACCAGCTGATAAAGATCTGGCAGCTGGGGTCATAGGCCCTGATGAGGATTCAAAACTCTTAGAAAACTTTTGGGAATCCTCCGTGGGCTTCGGAAATTCTTTAAGTATGGCCCTTAGTTTGGTCTTTGACCAAGGGGTGAAAGCTGAGGAGGATTGCCTACCACCCAGAGCGGTTTCATTTGAAAGGGTAACTGTTTAATCGTCTGTTGATATGGAAAAGCAGTTCAGATAGAATTAGTGAGTCATGAGTACTCGAGAGGAGAAGGATAAAGGGGAGCAGAAGGAGTTGCATCAGTCCTACCGTCTTTTGTTTTAAGACATTCTTGTGTTTTTACTGTTTCATTAGCCTTTAGTAACGAGGCTTTTCATGAAAGTGTTTTGGAATCTTGAAGCCTTTTGGAAGCTTCTGCATACTAATTAAAATAGGTGTCCCATTCTGTTTAAGTTGGCTAATAGATACTGCTCTCATAATACAACAAATCCCTCATAATGGGGGAGAAAAGAAGTTTCCATGGTGGGAGTATCTATTAGCTAACTTTGAAGTGCCCTTCTTCGATGAACAATCTTGTCTAATTGGAATGTTCCCCCTCATGGCCATTGTCATTCTAGGTTGTTTGTAGTTCGATTTGGCCATTTTTGTAATTATTTCTAGCTTCCAGTACCACAGTTTTTAGACATGAAATAGCGGGTGTTCCAGAAAGTGGCAGGCTTGATTTTGTTTTGTTTTGTTTTGTTTTGTTTTGTTTGAAGATCCTCTTAGCTAAACCTTTGGGTTTCTAGGATCTGAACTAATACCTAAAGGGGAGGAACCACTGGGGTGGGGATTGTGCAGGATTCTACAGTGTACCTGGGTGCATGGAAACTTTCTTGAGTTTGGCTGGTGACCTAGTGTCAATCTAACCTGTTCTGTGACCAAAATCCTAACACGGGAATCTTTGGGTTTGGTGGTAAGTGCTCTAATGGTTCTAAGTGCTTGACCAGTGCCCTCCAACTTTTGCAGCTGTTTGGCCTCTGAGATCCCCATTGGCTATAGCCTCTACCCACACCATTCCAGACAAACCAAATATATGCACTCTAACATATTAGCAGTAACCAAGAGAGGATATCGGATCTTGGCCAAGAAAAGGCCCTGTGTGCACCACTAGCAGTTCCCAATGTGGACCTGGAGGTGTGTGAAAGAATTGAAGCAGCAAACTGTACAGAATGGGGACTGCAGGCTGATTGCAAACAAATGAGGAACTATAGTGGCCACCAGCAGTTCCCAACGTGGAGACTGGGGACAGAAGCAGGGCCTGTGGCTTCCAATCAAATGGGGAATTGTGGCCTGAACTTCCAGTAGCTTCTAACATGGAACTCGTGATTCCAGACAAATGGGGAACTAACTGGACAACCAGTTAGATTGGGAGTTTGGCACAAAGAGAGTGGAGCTCAGAATGAAGTGTGAGCTTACCCACAGCCCTTGGAAACAATGAAAGAGATTGTGAACTCCAAGGGTTTGTGGGGGTACGGCGCCTGTGTTTCTTCTTGTCCGTGAAGCTCTTGGAAGTCTCCTTTGGTCCTTCTGATGCCATTAAATCTGTTAAACAACAAAAATTCAACTGAGTAAATTTAAAGAGCAAAGTGGCTTTACTCAACAATTCATGAGACAGGCAGCATCCCCTCTAGCAAGTAGGAAGGAGCTCTGCTGAACTGTGGGAAAGGGAAGGTTTTTAAAGGTGGAAAGGGGTGGAAGAAGGAAATTATTGCCAAAGAATGCCTTGTGTCAGAGAAGGTCACTTTCTTGGGGGGGAACAGAAGGAGTCTAAGGGGTGGAATTTCTCATTCGTGCTGGCCAGGTAATTCCACGTTGACTGGTTAACGGTTACGTTCCTAGGCGGTTGAAACTGCAGTTAGGTTAGGTGTTCAATCTTGGTCTGCTGATGTGGGGTTTTAGCACAAGTGACTCCATTGAGGGGATGCTCACTCTTTTTAATCACAGTGTACAAGTTTTTCACTTTCTTGGTTTAGTTTATTCCTAAATATTTTATTCTTTTTGATGTTATTGTAAGTGGAATTATTTCTGAAATTCTTTTTCAAATTGTTCATTTGTAGTGCAAAAGAATGCAACTGATTTCTCTGTGTTGATTTTGTATCCTGCAACTTTGCTGAATTTATTAACTCTAACAATTTTTGTGGGTGTGTACTGGAATCGTTAGGGCATTCCACATGTAAGATTATGTCATATGCAAGCAGAAATAATTTTCCTTCTTCCTTTCCAATTTGGATGCCATTTCTTTCTTTTTTCCTGCGTAATTGCTCTGGCTAGAATTTCCACTCCTATGTTGAGTAGAAGGAGTAAAAGTGGACCTTTTGGCGTGTTTCTGATCTTAGGAGAAAAGCATTTTGTCTTTCATAATTGTTATGATGTTAATCATTGCTTTTTCATAGATGGCCTTTACCATGTTGAGGTGACCAGTGGGTTTTGTATTGATAAGACCGTCTCTGAGGTGGGGTCGAATGTAAAGAGTTACAGCCAGTACTGTTTGAGTATTTTGTTTTCATTGGCACAATAAAGTTCCTAGAGGGTGGGGCGTGTGCATTCATGGTACGTGAGATGATTTGAGGAGGTACATTATAGCAGCATTGAAATAACAACAAGTCCCACTCTCCCACTGGCAGAGTTTTATTTCTCACACAAAGGGAGTCTCAGTCTGGTGCTCCTACATCTTTAACACTTCTCTAACACTAAGTCATTTTAAAATTTTTTTATGAAAGAGGGCAGCTTTTGGTTGGAGTGCCTTTAGCAAACCACAGTATCTATTTAGAGTTTAATGGTATTGTCTTATTTCGTTTGTATTTTTTGCCTTCTATTTCTGGCAAGTGATAAAGATTTCCCACTTATTTATTTATTTTATTATCTTTATTTTTTAAATTTTTTATTATGATATATTAGTCACCATACATCATTAGTTTTTGATGTAGTGTTTCCTTGATTCATTGATTGCGTATAACACCCAGTGCTCCATGCAATACGCGCCCTCCTTAATACCCATCACTGGCGTATCCCAATCCCCCACCGCCTCCCCTCTGAAACCCTCAGTTTGTTTCCCACTTATTTATATCTGTGAAATAATTATAGGTAAGAGGGATAAAGTTTGATTTAAACAATAAGTGTATTTAAGTAATATACAAGAGAGTTGACCTTTAAAAAGTCCTGTAAATGCATCAGTTTGATTAAGGACTAACTTTCTAGTACCAGCAGGAGTTGGAAGCAGGTTCTTTTCTTACCAAATGGATGGGCTTTGCACAGGGAATGCAGATTTGTAAGATGTATATTAAATATATGTGAACTTCCCTAAACCCAGTGGGGAAGAAAGAGAGGAACGAGCTATAATTTTTTGATCTTCAGACTGACTGTTCTAACACTTTGTGAGTCCCCAAGGAGGCGTGTGATTTATCTGTGTCTCGTCAGTGAAGATCAGAATTTCTATCGGTGGTTCTGATAGAAACGTTATATAGATAGTAATGCAAAGAAGTGGGTGGGCATCCCATTGTTTCTGGCTGCCCTGGAGTATTGGCCATCTGAGCATACCTAACCTTACTAAATGGGGGCTGCACTTCCCAGAGTGGGGCTGGCCAGGCTTATAAAAACAGCAGTCATTACTTAATTCTGAAAGGCAAGCACATTCTTATATTTCTACATACATTACAACATACAACTGGTATCTCCCCTCAGTCATCATACGATTAAAGTAAGTTGCAGAGCAAGTTTTATATTTAAGGAAGACCTGCAGGCTTCAACTATATTAGGAACTATCTGGTGACGAGTGAAAAAAAACCCCAAAACTCTTCATATAAAGAAGTGTTAGTTTGGAGGCTCTGGCCCCACCCCACAGAAGGATTGTCCAGGACCCCCTTATCAGGATAGTAAATAATAGTACCAGTGAGGGTAGCATAACGTCCTATAAGTGTCCCTGAATGAAGTTGAAGAAATAGGAGTCTAGACCATCTGTTCTCTGAGATGGATGCCTCAGTCCATCTTATCTTGATGGTCCTGAGATTTGATTCCTCCAACTCCTGCAGCTCTGAACATCTCATCATCACCTGACCTTGAGTGTTACTGGGCCGTTGACAGAGAAAGTGCTGGTTACATGGAGTTAGAAGAATCCAATCGGTATGATAAGGATTTTGCACTGCAAAACTATTCAATGAACTTTTTGGTTTTAGACATTAATCTTGAGAACTTGAGTCATGTGAATGTGCCACTGAAAACAGATCCCTTGTTAGTAACATCAGGGAGTCCGTCTGGAAAGCTGAGGTTGATCTGAGGGACTACAGGGTACGTGTTGAGCTGATGACTGGCTTTCGCTGGGCTCTTTAGGCAGCAGCTGGGATTGAGACGTCCCCACAGCAAAGTTCTCCAAAGGAGCAGTTGGATCCTGGGCCAATGGAGGGAGTCAGTGTGTGCCATCCAGTGTGTCTGTTAAGGAACTGCTAATGTGTCCTAGTCCCCCTCCTCCAAATAACAAATAATGAACTCGATATAAGGAATGATGAACTATTTAGTGGTTGAGATGAGTTACGTGATTTTGACAGACTAAAATAGGGTAATCAGTTCCACTTGGGAAATGGATTTATCTGGCTTTCTTTAGTTCTAGATGATTTTCTATTTGCAATGTAGAGGTTACATTAAACAACCTTCAAGGCATTCCTCTCCTCCTCTCTGCCTCCTCCACCCCTCCCCTCGTCTCTTCTTTGTCTTTCGCTGAGTTCTACACATATTTACTGAGTACCTGCGTTGTGTCTCCTCCTGTGCTGGGGGCAAAGAATGAACTCTGCAGATAGCCACTAGTCTCTTGGACCTCACAACCCCCTGGGGAAGGGGGAGGTCGATACAAGTTAGTCCTGCTAATCATCACTGGTGTTTATTGAACAAGTTCTGTGTCTCAGGTGCTATTCCAAGTGCTTCACATGTATGAACTCACTTAGCCCTCAAAACAACACTGTGAGAAGGGAATTATTAGTATTACCCATTGTACAGATGGGGAAACCAAAGTGCAGAGAGGTTAAGAAACTTGCCTGGTGTCACACAGCTGGTAAATGGAGAATCAGGAATTAGAACCCAGTCTGGTTCTTGAATCCACACTCTTCAACACATAGCGTATATAGCATGTGAAGGACTGTAAGAGCCGAGGCGAATTCGAGCTTCATCTTGCATGCCTCACGAATCACAGAGGTATCTCAGAAATTCTCCTGCTTCTATTAGTGACCTAGTGTGTGGGGCTTATTTCCACTGACAGGCAGTTTTATCATTACTTTTAAAGCAGGGATTTGTCTCGAACAGTTCAGGCAGTGTCAAAAGGAGAGATAACATACCTCCTAGAATAAAATGTCAGTGCAGGAAAGGAGCTAAAAATCAGCTAGTCCAACCCCTTCAAAATCGAGAAAGGACAGAAATTGCCCTAGTGGCTCATTCCACCATATCCTCAGCCACCTGTTTTCAGGTTGGCCTTCAGGCCGCCTGGGGAGCAGGGTAGCCTGAGAGAAGAGGACGGGGCTCGGACAGGCCGAATTGGAATCTGGCTCTCCAAAGTTTTGTTTCTGTGGGATTTGGGGCAGCCTCAGGCTGATGGGGACACCCAGAGCAAAAGCTGCCCATCGGAGGAATCCCGCAGCAGTCAAGGATGTCTCATAGCTGGTACCCGCTTCCCCCTGTGCGCGGTCATGGGCTAGGGGTAGCCCGGGGAAGCAGGGCCCGGCGGGAAGGCCACAAGAGTTACAAAGGTGCTCTGGCTGGAGCCTGTCGGGCAGCCCTGCTCCGTGCAGTAGGTTCTCTTGAAGGAAGATCTGACCCGGGCACCTCCATGGACGCTCCAGCAAGTCTCAGTGAGTCCTTGTTGGATGCGATTGGACCGTCTTTGCAAGCTGCAGGCCCAGTGCTCTGGTGCTTCAGTACAGTAGGCATTTAGTATTGGTCAGGGTGTCCCAGGCTGCTGGTGATTCAAGGCCCTATCTTACAGTCTGAGTGGTGTCCTCTCAAAATTCATAATTTGAAGTCCCAACCCGCAGTATTTCAGAGTGGGACCATATTTGGAGGTAGGGTCTTAGAAGAGATAAATTAAAATGAGGCCAGGGGGTGGGCCTTCATCCAACAGGACAGTTGTCCTTTTAAAAACAGGAAATTTGGGCACAGACGTGCACAGAAAAGATGATGTGAAGTTACAGGGAGAGGACAGCCATCCACAGGCCAAGGAACGGGGCCTCAGAAGAAACTAACCTTGTCAACAGGTTGATCTTGGACTTCGAGCCTCCAGAATGATAAGGAAAATAAATTTCTAGACTTGAAGCCACTCAGTCTGTGGTATTTTGTTCTGGCAGCCTTAGGAAACTGATACAAACATTCTAGCTAGATGCTGCGTGGTATTCATAGGAGCATAGGGCAGGGCTCTTGGTCTTCAACAACTGGAAAAACCATTTAGTAGTAAAAAAAAAAAAATCCATTGATTGAGTCTGGGCCCTTCCCTTAAATATTTATTTCCTAGGGCTACGATAGTAAATTACCACAAACTAGGTAGTTTAAAACAACAGAAACTCTCCCCTCACAGTTAGGAAGCCAGAAGTCTGAAATGGAGGTGTGTGCAGGGTGGGTTTCTTCTGGAAGCCCTGAGGGAGAAACCATCCCATGACTGTCTCCCAGCTTGTAGTGGTTACCGGCCATCCTTGGTGTTCCTTGGATGTAGATGCATTGCTCCAACGTCTTCCTTCCTCTTCATGTCACGTGTCTGTGTCTCTGTGTGTCCTTTTCTATCATTGTCATTGGATGTAGCCCCTCTCCCCAGCCCAGTATGATCTCATCTTGATCTGTGTCTTAAGTATATCTGCAGAGACCCTATTTCCAAATAAGGTCATATTTCAAAGTTCTTTAATGAACTTTCAGGGGGTCCCTATTTAACCTAGTACACCACATATAGTCTTCTTTAATTGTCCAACAGTCCTATACGGTAAGTAGAGTGAACACAGAGGGAGAAATTAAAGTTCAGAGAGGTTAAGTGATTTACTCAAGGTCATACATCTGGTATGTTACCAAGTCAGGATTTGAGTTGGGCACTCTGGTTCCCAAATCTCCACGTTTATACTGTTCGGCTGCATGTCTCTTATCCTTCTTTATGAAGAAAGGAATGTTGATTCCATTACCCCCACTCCCGCGCAGCAACCCCTGATCTGATTTCTATCCCCATAGCTTCGTTTTGCCTGTACTAAACCTTGACGTAAATGGGATCAGGCCATATGTAGTTTCTTGTGTCTGGGCTTCTTTCACTCAACAGAATGTATTTGAGATTCAGGTATGTTATTGTATATATTTGTTGTTTATTTTTATTGATGGATATCATTTCATTGCATGAATAGAGTGAGATTTCTTTTGATAACATTTGAATCATTTATAGGTTTTGCTTACTAATAGAGCTGCTCTGAGCATTCTTATAAAAATTTTTTGGGGGGACCCATGTTTTCATTTCTCTTGGATACTTAGGGGTAAAATCGTTGGATCATTCCTGGTGTATGTTTAACTAACTGCCAAACTGGTTTCGAGAGTGGTTCTTACCAATTTGCACTTCTACCAGCAATGTATGAGAATTCCAGCTGGTCCGCGTACTCCACAGTATTTGGGGTTACCAGTCTTCAGTTGTAGCCTTGATTGTGGGTATGAAGTAGTATCTCATTGCAGGTTTAATTTGCATTTCCCAGAAGATTAATGATACAGAGCATCTTTCCATATGGCTCATTGGCCATTTGAGTATCTTGTTTGTGAAATATCTGTTTAAGTCTTTTGCCCATTGACTATTTTTAATTATGGGCCATAAGACATTTATATATTCTAGATACCAGTGCTTTTCAGATGTATGAATTGTGAATATTTTCTCTGAGCCGTGCCTTTTCGTTGTCTTAATGTCCTATTTTAAAATCAAGTTAACGTACAGTCTTATATTAATTTCAAGTGTATAATATGGTGATTAATGATGTCTTTTGAAGAGCAAAAGTTTTTAGTTTTGACAAAGTTTAATCTATCATTTAAAATATTTTATGGTTAATATTTTTCTGTCCTGAGAAATTTTTGTGTAAATCAAAATTTCAGATATATTGTCTTACATTTTGTTGCAGAAGTTTTTATAGTTTTAGCTGTTATGTTTAGTCTGTGGCCCATCTGGAATTAATTTTTGTATTTGGTTGAGGTAAAGCTTGAGGGCCTCTAAACCTACAGTTACGTGATTTATCTGTGTGCTCTAAAAATAATGATATTAATAGTAAGAGAAAAATAACAACAGCAGTATAACACCAGTGTGTACGCCAGACTCTTGCGGGTGCAAATGACAGAAAATCCGACTCATAATTGAATAAGGAAGGAAAGATGTATGGACTCATGTAACTGAAAGATTTCAGGAGGAGAATTAACAGTTCATAACTGATCTTTCATTATAAGTTCTAGGACATGGAAGAATTGGATAACAATTCATTGAAGTGATTTTAGATAACTAAATATGCAGGTATGGCTGGATTCTGAGGCTGGAATCATGAGATTCGGCTTTGGTTTCTCTCTTTCGCCCCATCTCGGTCTTCTCTCCTCAGTGTGGTCTGCATTTTCAGACAAGCTCTTCCCTCATGGTGGTTATGAGGAATTCTAGGCTAATGTCTCATCTGTCAGCAACCAAACTCCTCAGCACTTTGATGGGTTACCTTTTATTGAGTTTTAAAACCTGGGCTTCTAGAATGCTTTGGCATGGGGCAATGCCATCTTATATAGCTGCTGCCAATGCTCCAGAAGTCCTGGAGGGAACTTTGCTGTCAGGCTATCCAGTTGAAGTTTGGATTCTCCCAGTTTTCCCAGCACAGAGTCTTTTTCTCCATTGAAAAGCCCTGAGTTATTGATGGGTCAGTGTAGAGCAGTGACTCAGAGCTTTGGAGTCAGGCATAATCAGTTTCCACTTTCGTATCGTTCTGCTGTGTGACGTGGGGAGGCTGTTGAAGCACTCTGAGAGGTGGTTTCCTCATCTGAAAAGAGGAATAATAATAGTAGTGTCTTTTAGGATTGTTGTAGGAGGAAAATGAGATAATGCATGCAAAAAAATTAGGATGAAGGTTGGTACCTAAATAAATACCAACTCTTTTATTGTAGAATTGGATAGCAAGGAACTCAGGTAATTCTATGGGGAGGTAAACATGCAGTCTTGAACTTGAATACTTTAGACTAATCATGATAATTTTGAAATATCTATATTATAGACTGCAAGAGTAGTTCAGGGAGCCCCCCTCCTGCTACCTCTTGCAGGCTCTGTCCAGGAGACCTGGTACACAACCATCACTAGCCAAATGAGGAATGACACTTTGATTACATAGAAAAGTACTCCACCACTCCCACCCCTCAAATTCAGGGCTCTCAGGTAAAAAACTGGAATGGGAAACAGCGTAGATCCAAGCCCAGAATGGGGTCTCTTACTTCCTTAATTCCTCACTTGAAGGCAGCTATTTGGTCAATGCGGAGTTGGCCAGACTTCCCACCCAGGCACAGGGGAGGAAGCGCAGACAGAAAACCTGGCTGATGGTGAGGGGTGTTTCCTACACGCAGACAGAAGAGGAGAGATGGGTGTGTAGTGTTCAAGGGCAGATACTGAAAAAGCAGATAAACAGGGAAAGACGCAAAGCGGGTGTGTGCCATGCATTCGCAGTAGCTGTTAACGCGGTTATCTGCCCACTAGTAAAACAGGCTGGCGCGGATCAGGGGAGCAAGCATGGGAGCTGGGAAAGGGCCAGAAGCTCTCCACCCAAACTTCCATGCAGTGAGTGAGGGAAAGAAGGGGAAACAACTCTCTCAAAATCTTTTAATTCAAAGCAGTTTTATGACCTTTAAAAGCCAAACTCAAATTAACATAGTGTTGCTAAGTAGGGAGACTTTCCTGCTGGGTCTTCTATAAGGAATAAGCACCATTCATGTGTAATTAGCAGCAGGCAGCTGCCTGAGGGCAATGACTATGCTAATGCGAATTAAACAGTAGGTCCTCTCAAGAAGGCAAAACATCAAGGCTTTCTGGGTTTACTCCTGTTTGCCTTCTGTGATTCTGAACTAGCAGCTTTTTCTTTGGCTCTTTTGTGCTCTTCTGCACACCACTGTGAGGAATATCCAGGTTTCTATAAGACAGGGGCATCGCCAGGCAGTGTGGTGCCACGGGCTACCTTTCCTTCTGCACCCTCACGTTTTCCTTCTCTAGCCAGAGGCATTATTGGCTGTCATAATTGGAAAGTCCAGGAGGAGCTTGATCTCACTGCAAATTTTGCTTTTGTTTCATTAACCATTTGTGATTTGTCCTTGCTTCTTTATGGAAAGGATTCTAAGTAATCTATTATGTGGGGAAGCTCAGATTCCCAAAAGTCCATATTTCAGACCCTCTTGGGATGTCTTTGAGGACCTGGTCTCCCCCAGGGCAGCAGATAGGAAGCATCCTCATGAGGCAGACGAGGGGTGTTTGGAGTTGGGAGCCTCTCTCATCTGTGGGGCAGGGCCTGACCAGCCTCAGCAGCTCCTGAAACTGGCAGCTCACAGACCCTTAATCAGCGGTGGAAGCTGGCACCCTGAAGTCCTTCCCAGTAGTTCTGGGGTACCTTTTCGTCACATGGGTGCAATTTTCAGATGCATGAGCTTTTTTAAGAATACAGCCTTGCTTATGTCCAGAAAAACCTATAATCTTACTTTCATCCCTCATTTGCTAGGCCAGTCTTTTTTTGTAGCCTGCAGAGAAACTTCGATCTTGGTCAAAGTATTGTGAATTCCTAATTACAGTAAAAGCATCCAAATCAATGAGCCAATGTGGCATTCGTGGCCAGTGAGGTGATGGGAAGAATTTCATCTTTGCAGGAGGCCTTCAGCCTCTACAGCTTCGTGTTGGGAAAGAACAAACACACAGTGGAGACAGCAGATTTGAGTTCCAGTCTTGCCTCTGCTACTTCCAAGCTGTGTGTACTTGGGCAATGTAAAATTTAGCCCCTTGAGCCTGTTTCCTGAGGACGACATGCCCTGCCTCAAAGGGAGCTATGACAGTTCTCCTTTGCCTGGGACATAAAAGCAAGACCAATAAAGAGCTCTAATTATTGCAAGAGGGAGCCAGGGACAGTGGAGCGAGCTCTTGGAGTCAGCCTGACGTGGATTCAAAGCCTGATTGCTCTGATTAGCAGTGTGACCTTCCGCAGTTTTGAACCTCACCGGGAGTCAGCTTCTTCGGGTACTAGCTGGGGGTGATATGAGGTACTCCATGGTGCTTTTGGGGGATAATTGGGAGCGCATATTCAAAAGCATCAAGATTGGTTCCTGGAATGTTAATAGATTAGTGCTTAGTAAACCTTGGCTTCCCTTATCTGCTGGTGTTGGGGAAGCCAAGTAGCAGGAATGGGGCACAAACACGTGCTGTGGAATCTTGGCTGCATCCCTGACAAGCTGTTTAATCCAGGGCCAGTTACTTAACCTATCTGAGCCCCAATTTCCTCCTCTGCACACAGGAGAGTATAATATGATTTCTGACAGGGTGAAATGGGAACTATGGTTGGTATGTGGCACATAGCAGTAACAGCTCATATTAGGTGTATTCCTTGTACTAGAGCCTGTTCTACGTAATTTACATGTATCAGTTTCTTAAATCTTGAGACTAGGGACTGTTACAAGGCCCATTTTCCCAATAAGGAAATTGGGGTTCTGAGAGTTATGTTCAAGGTCTTGTGCTAGGGGACTGGATTTCAATAAAGGCGATCTGACCTCAGAGCCCAAATCCTTAACCATTGGGTTTCGTGTGTTCATTTCTATCCTGTAACCCTTTTTTTTTTTTTTTTAAGGATTTATTTATTGTCGAGAGAGAGAGCACAAGGAGGGGGAAGGGAGAGAGAAACTCAAGCGGACTCCATGCTGAGGTCAGAGCCTGACGCTGGGCTCGATCCTATGACCCTGAGATCATGACCTGAGCTGAAACCAAGGTTCGGATGCTCAAGCGACGGTGCCACAAGTGGCCCTCTATCCTGTAACGTTTAAAGACTCATAAATGAATTTGGAAAGGAGATAACATAAAGGAACCCTATGGCCATGTCAGATCATAGCATCATGGGCTGGGTATAGGCATGGCCTTCCTGATGTGGCCGGGACGTGTCCGCAGGGCCAGTGATGCTGTGAATCAGAACCAATGGTTTTCTACTTCTCTCCATCCTGAGAAAGAGTCTAGCTGTCCTGAATCAAATGCGGGAGGCAGGTTGCTATGATTGATAGTTGCACTGCATTTATCAGGAAAGGCTTGACTGTGCTATAGTGACAACCCACCCACCACGTCCACCCTCAAGTCACAGTGGCTTAAACAATAAAGTTTTATTGCTTTTTTCTTATTTCTTTAAAGATTTTATTTTTAAGCAATCTCTACACCCAGGCTGGGGCTTGAACTCACAACCCCGAGATCAAGAGTTGCATGCTCCCCTGAGTGAGCCAGCCAGGAACAGCTAAAGGTTTCTTTCTTCCTCATGTCACAGTCTGGGTGAGAATTAGGCAGCTCTCCTGTTGATTTTCATCTAAGGAGTAAGTCCCTCCATCGTTTGACCCTGTCATCTTCAACACAGAGCTTTGTTGTTGTCATATAAGGGAAAAGAGAGTGTGGGTGGTCACCTGGCGGCTTGAAGCTATACCTGGAGGTGGCGTTTATCACTTCTCTATTCCTCCCATTGACAGAACACAGTCAGATGGTTTCAAAGTAAAGGAGGGAGGAAATGTAGTCAGTCTTTTTTGTACCAAGGAAGAGGACACAGATGGGAGGAACATCCAGTCATTTTTCCAGTGTGTGCAATGGAGGAGGAGGAGTTCTTCCTCAAAGCGAAAGCATGGCTCTGCTACCCAAAGCATGGGAATGTGGGACAGGCAGAAATAAGGTAAGGGAATCTAGGTAGGCTTCCTGGTAGAGGTGGTGGTTAAGCTTTAAGGATAGGTAGGAAGTAGCTAGGTGAAGAAGGAGGAGCAGAAAGCAACCATCCCAGAGGGAGTGAGAAGCATGCAGGAAGGCCCGGATAAGAGAGAAGACATTTCCCTTCCCTTCAGGGACATGTTTGCTTCATTGTGGCTGGTGCAGAGTGGGGAGGGGTTAGTGGAGAGATGACCAGAGGGCAGATCATTAGGGGCTAATAGGGCTTCACTGAAAGAGCAGTAGGGAGCCACAGGAGGATTGAAGCAGGGGTGGCATAATCCGATTTGCATTTTAGAAAGAGCCTTTTCCCTCCAGTGAGTTGCACAGGGCCAGGGTGAGAGGAAGCTGACAAAACCTCTCACCTTTACCTGTCCTAGCGAGTGCCACTGGGTGAGTGTAGGTGATCTAAAGTGGGATGCAAGCCCTCCTTGGGAGGTATGACTTCTAGAGAGCCTGACAGCGTAAACTAAGATCCCATGTCTGGTATTTGGCTCATAGGCATGTCCTGTTTGGCCTACAGAAAGATCTTTTAAGTTCACTTTTAAATTTTGAAGCTGTGGATAACATTGATGAAGTAGGAAATTTCGTGTAAGAGTCCAGCTGTCTAGGGGCGCCTGGGTGGCTCAGTCGTTGAGCGTCTGCCTTCGGCTCAGGGCGTGATCCCCAGTCCTGGGATCGAGCCCCACATCGGGATCCTCCGCTGGGAGTCTGCCTCTTCCTCTCCCACTCCCCCT
The DNA here is from genome assembly GCF_023065955.2 of Ursus arctos. NCBI lineage: Eukaryota > Metazoa > Chordata > Mammalia > Carnivora > Ursidae > Ursus > Ursus arctos. The sequence continues at coordinate 536,237 of NW_026623068.1, read as the reverse complement.
GCCTGTGTTCCCTCTCTCGCTGGCTGTCTCTCTCTCTGTTAATAAATAAAATCTTAAAAAAAAAAAAAAAGTCCAGATGTCTAGATTTATTAATCTGCTCGGGGTGCCGTAACAAAATACCACAGACTGGGTGGCTGAAACAACAGAAATTGATTTTCTTAACGGTTCTAGAGGTTGGAAGTCCAAGATCAGGGGGTCGGCATGTTGTTTTTCTTGAGACCTCTCTCCTTGGCTTGCAGAAGCCTGCCTTCTTCCCATGTCCTCACATGGTCTTTTCTCTGTGCATGTGTGTTCCTGGCATCTCTTCCTCTTCTTATGAGGACAGTAGTCCTATTGGATCGGAGCCCCACACTTATGACCTCATTTAACCTTAATTATCTTGTTACAAAGCCTTATCTCCAAATATGGTTACATTGGAAGTTAGGTCTTCAACATATGGATTTCACTCTCATTTCAGTCTCTGACACCAGCTTTCAGTTATTTGTTGAACAGATGTTTATTGAGCACTTATTATATGGTTCCAGGTGCTTAGGATATAGTGGTAAATAAAAGAGAACTTACGTTTGTGGTGCTTATATTCTAATAGGTGATAAAAGCTATAGAAAAAATATGAATTAGGCAGGGAAGAAGGTTCTGGAGGGCTGAGCTATGGGGAGGGCAGATGGCAGTACTTCAGAATGTACTTAGAGTGTATCTCATTGAGAAGATGGAGATTAGAGCAAAGATTTGAAGGTAGTGAGGAAATGAGTCATGGGGGTGTCTAGGGCAGGAGCTTGCCAGGCAGAGGGAACAGGATGTGCCAAGGCCCTGAAATGGGGGAGTGGCTGGTGTCCTTGAGGATCAGCAGAGATCCAGAGTGCTTGGAGCAGAGCAAGTGGGGTGTGAGTGCTAGGGAATGAGGTCCTAGAGATGATGGGAGTTGGGAAGGGGAGCAGATCTTGAGGGTCTTAATAGCTTCTGGCAGGACTTTGGCTTTTACTCTGGGAAATGGAAAGCCTTTGCTCCTAAATAATTCAGAAGACAGGGCTACCCTCGGCTCCAGTTCCTCCAGGGCAACAGGTGGCTAGGGTCTCCATCTGCTTTTTCTTTGCCCTTTGTCCTCCAGTCTGCCATAGTCTCCACTACTCCCTACGGACACTCATCCCGGGTCATTCACTTACGTTTCTTATTTGGCCCCTGTAGGCATTTAAGGATGCAATTCCTGTGTTGTGATCAGTGTGTCTAAGGCCATGGCATCTTTAGGAACTGACTTCCTTTGAGTTGAAAACTTGGTTCTGGTTTGCAGAAAAAACACGTGCATCATGGAGACCCCTGCTAGTCTGGATTGATTGATGCTGACTGAATTGCAAGTCATTAGAAGCAAATATAGCCTGGTAGGAAAAGATCTATCATAACCGCCACCTTGTCAACTGCCTCCTACTTCAGAGACTCCTCCCACAGTGTGTCTGGGAGCGCTTGGCACTGATGTGGGACTTAATTAAAAGAACACCACATGCCGGCTTTCTTCCACTGAGGACGGATGGGCTGGGAAGAGGGCACAGGATTCCCCAGGCTCCTCGGCAAGGCTGGTCGAATTGTAATGTTGCCAGAGCTGGGGCTGTAGGCACTTGGAACACAGGCGTTTTTTGCAAACACTAAGCAGAGATGTAAATTGCCTTTCGAGGACTATTGATTTGAAAGTGATAAGGAGATGAGGTGAGGCACAAGGTGACAAGGTCGCATTTGGGGCCCATTTGCATCTCCAGGACCTTGGAAACTGTGCACTAGCTGTGACTGAGTCACTGTATTTGTCAGAGGAGTCGATCCTATGCATGGTCATTAGGATCTCGTCCTCATCGAGAGAAGAGAACTGCAGGCACAGAAGTTCTGTGGAGAATAGCTGTACATCACTTCATTTAGTGCAGGGGGAAGTCAACGTGTTCATAAAAGTCCATTCGGTCTGAAAGCCAGTAACTTAAGTCATTCAAATTCGGTCTTGTTGGACCGTAAAGCTGCTGGCAATATTTCATTGGAAGGACTCTGCAGAAAGAGAAATTACATTTATTGAACTGAACTTCAAGTAATAACCGTGCCTTCCCAGTCCTATGAATTTGATGAATTAGAGAAAGTTCTGCAGCAGCATAATCACTTAAAACAAAAGCTGTCTGGGTAATAACACAAGCACCTTTAAACAGGAGGAAAAACTCATTTGCCTTTGAGGTTTGACCATTTTTTATTTTCTCACTGCTCTGATTGTCTTTATCAGAAATAATGTTTAGAGTAATACCTTTTCGTTCAGGGCTCCAGGTGTTCCTTGGAATCAACCACTCTATTCTATAAAGGACTCACTCTTGGATGCTTTTAATCCGATATCTTCCACGTCCAAGTTCTGATCTTGGCTTTTCGTAGTCAAGCCTGATGCTGCACTGGTCCAAACGAGGGCCTCTTCCATACAGAAAAGATGCAGGGCGCTTGGCTACGGAACATCCACGATTGTGGGAAACCATAATACAACACATTCTTGGAATCCCACCTGACTGCTTAGATGTTTCTAATTTTGATTTGTCTTTATTGCCTTTTCTGAAGACTCAGCTCAAGTATCCGCTCCTTTAGGGAGCTCTGTCTGATTTGTTTCCAGGCTAGGTTATGTTATATGTCTTTCCCATAGGCTTTTTGTAGTGAGAATTTGTTGAACGTTTGGATTCCTAGGGTCTTTGATATCCCTGTGTTTGGAGAATTCATTCATTCATCCATCCATCCATCCATCCATCCATCCATTCATTTATTCGTTCACTTGTTTAACAGTATTTATTGAGAGCCTGCTGTGTTCCAGGCACTGTTCTTGGCATTGGGGACACAGCAGTGAATAGACCAGACACACATCCTTCCTTCTGGAGCTCACATTCGAGTAGGGAGAGATAGACGAATGTATAAATAAATGCCCATATAGTGCGTGAGATGGTGGTAAGAGCCATGGGGGACAATATAGCATGGAAGGGTGATGCCAAGTGCTAGGGGAAGGATGTATTAGAGTTTTGAATAGAGCGGTCTCGCTGAGAAGGTGACTTTTGAGCAAAACCTGGAAAGAGGGCTTCCCCTTACCGTATGAGTTTTGGAGGTGGGAGACAAAGGGGGTCTCTAACTGAAGAAACTCACCAGGTGAGGTGCTCATTTTCCCAGCCTGCCTTGCAGCTAGAGTAAGGGTGAGTGATCTAGAGTAACTGAATCCATAGACTTTGCTTTGGGATCTGGCAAGATCAGGAAGCTGGGAGAGTGGAGAAGCCATCCTGGCGTAGCCGTGGCAGTCGTGTGCCGGCTCCAGGGACGTGAGACAGGAGGAGTCCAGTGCAGCTTACGGCGTCCAGTGCTGGGGTAGCGCTGTGTAACTGCGATGGCCACTATCCACTCAGCACGGCGGCAGAGTCTTCACCCCGGTAGTTTGGACACTGGGGGACTAGCTGCAGCTGAGCCTCCCTTCTCCTGCCTGGTTTCTGAGCCTTGTTCTTCAGGCTCTCTGGTGCTTCTGTGAGCTCCCTGGGATTTTTCCAGCAAACTTCTTTTCTGCTTAAATAAGCCAATTTTGGTTTCTGTTGCTTGTAGCCAGTTGCGCTGACTGGCACATCCCTGTTCCATCCGGTGCTTGCCACCTTCAGTGCTCCTATCTCACGTGTTGTAATGCCTTGTTCACGTGTATGTCTCCTGTTTGAGAGGAGAGACCACATATTTAATAGTCATCCTCATGCCTCCGGTGTCTAGCCCGGTGGTTGGCATGCAGTAGGAGGTCAGTATGCTTTTGTTGCATCTGCGAATGAACAAGAACAAGAAAGAACAAATGGAACTTCTGAGTGCATGCTTTTCTTCACAGCATCCTTCCTTTCAAATAAAATCCAGAAGGTGTATCCAACCAGGCCGAGGCACCTCTGTCACTCAAGTCTAGAGCCCATCTCTTGCTGTGAAGCATGCAGATCAAAGGTGAATGCTTTTCCATTGCTGTCTAAAGCGGCTTTGCACCAGGATGCCACTGCAGAACTCATTGCTTTTAGGAAGAGACAAACATGGAAAAATTAGTCCTCAGTTTCAGTGCAAAAAAGGGAAACTGAAAATCTGTTGCATACAGAATGGAACCGGGACATCTAGACTCTGCTGAAGAACTTGGGGATCTTGGGTATATCATTGACATTGGCCCCAATTTCTTCTGAAAAATGGGGAGATGATGTTAGATCAAGTGTCCCGGTAGGTATCCTCTCGACATTCTGGGCTGGATAAGTCTTTGTTGTGGAAGCTGTTCCGTGCATTGTGGAATGTCTAGAAGCATCCCTGGCCTCTGCTCAGTAGATGCCGATAGCATTTCCCTATCTGTGACAAACAGTGTCTCCAGACATTTCGAGAAGTCTCTCGGCCATAAAATCACTCCTGGTTGAGAACCACTGAATTAGATGATCTTAGATGATAAACAGCTGACAAGTTCCAGGGCTGGAGCAAGAGTCGGGACTCTGCCATCTGCTAGCACCTAGCCCTGTGTGTGGCATCGTGGCAAGCATTCAATACAAGCTGAATGAGTAGGATGGAATACGGTTCTTCCAGCTAGATAACCTCTTTGTCACCAAGAGAGTCACACAGATGGTGATGAGGCCTTGTGACTGCCCCTATCTGGGTACTGTTTAACGTTCCTGGATAGAAATGAACTAAAGATAGAGTCGGGTGCTATGGATAAATAGGTCCCTCTGCCAGTGTAGCAACCAATAGTGACTATAATTATCAAGGAGAATCCACTCAATTCTGACAGCTATCTCAGATCCCCTGAGGTTAACTCTGAAGTTCACAAATATGACAAAAAGTTGAGATGAGAAGAATGAGTCCAGATCTTGGAATGAGAATTGTACACAGTTTATTGTTCAGGTACCAATATTATGAATAGTATATTGTTATGAATATTGATTTCCAGTTCTTAAATTCCTTGCTGTCTTTTGTTCTGTGATTTCGAGAGTAGCTTCTTTATCAGTCCAGCCTTTCCTTCTCTTTCCTTCCTCTCCATTTGTCTACCTTTGAGCATTCCACACTGTCTGATAAGGATTGAACTGATTATATAAAGAGATCAATTTAGAATGTGTTGCCATTTGAACAATATTAGGTCTTTGGATCCAGGAACCTGGGATATCTTTTTGCTTATTTAGTTCTTCTTTTGTTTCTTTCAACAACGGCTTATAGTTTTGTACTTCTTTTGTTAAATGTATTCTTAAGTAATATATTGATGCTGTTGTATATGGAGTTGTTTTCTGCATTTCATTTTTGGATTGTTTGTTGCTAGTATGAAATAGAATCGATTTTTATATATTAATCTCATATCCTGCAACCTTGCTGAACTCATTATTCATGCTGAAGTTTTTTAGTGATTTCTTATATAGAAGAAAAATTTTTTAGTGGTTCCTTTCCTGAATTTCTTATATGCGAGATTTTTTTATATGAGTGATCATGTCATCTGCAAAGGGATATAATTTTACTTCTTCCTTTCCAATGTTGACGCCCCCCCCCCTTTTTTTTATTTCCGCCTAGTTTCCCTGGGTGGAGCCTCCAGTGCAACACTGACTAGAAGGGGTGAAAGTGAACGTCCCTGTCTTCTTCCAGATCTTAGGAGGAAAAGATTCAGTCTTTCACTTTTAAGTAAGGCCTTAGTGGTGATTTTGTTGTTTTTTTTTTTTTTTGTAGATGGCCTTTATCAGCTTGAACCCTTCCTAGTTTTTAAAACTCATCAGACAGGGGTGTTGAATTATGTCAAATGCTTTTCTGTGTCCCTTCAGTTGATCATATGTTTTTTGTGTGTCGTTTTTTCTATGTGGTATATTCTAACCCTTGGTTTCCAGATATTAAACCAGCCTCGCATTCCTGCTTGCTCACGGTGTGTAATCCTTTTAATATACTCCTGTATTCAATTTGCTAGTAATTTTTGAGGATTTCTGCACCAGTCTTCTTAAGAGATAATGGTCTGTAGATTTTCTTTTTCCTGTGATATCCTTGCTTGGTTTTTATATCAGGGTAATGCTGGTCTCAGAGAAGGAGTTGGCAAGCGTTCATTCCTCCTTTATTTCCTGGAAGTGTTTGTGAAGAAATAAACGGCATTCATTCTTCTTTAAATGTTTGGTAGAATTCACCAGTGTAATTATCTGGTCCTGACCTTTTCTTGGTGAGAAGGTTTAAAAACTTTTTTTTATTTCTAATTCCATTTCCGTACTTGTTATAGGACTGTGAAGATTTTCTGTTTCTTCAGGAGTCCAGCCTGTTTTCGTAAATGGGGTTTTACTGGAACACAACCATACTCATTCACTGACAGACGGTTTACGGCTGCTTTGATACAACAATGGCAAAGTTGCATACTTGGGATAGGGACTGTGTAGCACACAAAGTCTAAAGTGTTTATACGTTGCCCCCTTACAGAAGAGGCTTACTGACCCCTCTTGTAGAACATCAGCCTTTTCAGGAATGCGTCTGTTGCACAATATAACTATGCTTATATTTAATGAGCATCTGTTAGGTTGCACCATATTAAACTGCAGTTTGTGTAGGTGAAAAATGGTCAAATATTGGTACTTACATATATGGTCCACATAACAAAAGTTTCCAAGCATATGACAATTAATGGAGTACAGGCTGTGCCCTTAAGGAGCTAGTGGGACACACACACACACATGCCCACTCACACACACACTGCTGATGTCAGCGAATATAGTAATCGCTATTACAGAGGTACAGACTCAGTATTGTAGGAGCAGAGAGTAGTGTGTGGACAGTTCTTACCAGTAAAGGTGAGGGAAAGGACTAGAAGCTTGAGAGGCCTCCAGAGAAGTGGCTGTGTTCCTGGCTGCTCTGCATTTGAGCTGTACTTCATAGCACATGTAGGGTTTTATCAGGTCAAAAGAAGCATTCTCCAGTTTTCCTCGGGTCGGGATGAGGTTGACATTAAGGCATAAGGAATATGCTACATTTCTTTCCTTCAAATAGAATTGCAATTCAGTCCTGGAAAACAGTTGCTTAGAATTAGAGGATATTAATAATCAAGTGAGCATGGGTCCCTAATTTTTAGATGAAGGTTGAAGGCAAAGTGATTTGTTCACGGTCACCCGGCTGTTGACCAATTATTTTATTGGCGGGACTAGAGCCTATGTCTTCTAACCCCCAACCTAAGGCAATTTCCATTAGGCCACTTGGCTGTACAAGACAACAAGAGTCAGAGAAATCACCTACTAGGGACACTGGTGGCAGACAGGCCTGGGTTTGAGTTCTGGCTCTGTCACTTACTGACTCTGTTATTCATTACAGTGCTTAGGAGCCAGAATTGCTTCCTACATGGACCTCTCAGAGTAGAGGTTCAAAGCTCAGAGCCTGAAACCAGACTCTCTGAGTTTCATCCCAGCACCACTAACTAGCTGCGTGACCCTGGACACATTACTTAACCTGTCTGGGCCAGTAATATGGAGATAATAATAATACTTACCTCACTGAGCTATAGGACTGAGTGAGTTTAGGACCAAATGCATACATAAGGCACACAGAAAGATGTCTGGGACATGTAAAGTACTGTATGCTAATATTATTAGAAGAAAAACAGTGGATGGCGGTGCCTGGGTAGCTCACTCGGTTAAGCGTCTCCCTCTGGTTCAGGTCATGATCCCAGGGTCTTGGGATCAAGCCCTGCATCGGGCTCCTTGCTCAGCAGGGAGCCTTCTTCTCCCTGTGCTACTGCTCCCCTTGCTTGTGCACGCTCTCTCTTGGTGACAAATAAATAAAATAAAGAAAAAAACAGTGGATCATAGGACTGTTCTAAGAACCAGGGAGGGTAATTTAGGTGAAGCCTTTTTCCAAACTTGTAAAACAAAGCAAGTAGAATATATTATTATTCTCTATGTGAATTAAAAGACTGGCAACCTGGAGAATGAAGTTGATGACTGTCATTTCTTGCATCCTCACTATTTGCCAGGACTTGACTTCTGTTATTAAAGCATCACAAGACCCAGAGATGGTTCTTATTTTTGGCTGACAGTAGTGACTGTGGAGCAGAGCATAAGAGGGAAGTACACAGACTCTGGGGCCAGGCTGCTGGGTCTGAATCCTTGCTCAGCCTCTTACTGGCTATGTGAACACAGGTGCGTTGCTTACCCCTGTGCCTCAGTTTTCCAGTCTGTAAATGAGGATGATGAAAATAGTATCTGCTTCACAGGTCATTCTGAGGATTAAATGAGATAGTTTTGTGAAGTGCTTAGGACAGTGTTTGATGTCTAGTAAGTGTTTGTTTAAGGAAGAATGAAAACAGGAAGGGAGGGAGGGAGAAATAGAGAAAAAGGAGAGAGGGGGGAAAAAGAAGGAAGTTAGGAAGAGAGGGAGAGTAACAGGGAGAAAGCTAGTACCAGTGAGATTATGCAGGTTGTTGACACATGACTCATACATGTGGAGTTGGGGTGTGTAAGCAGGTCTGTATACGTCCTCTCCAAAGCCTGTGCCTCTTCAGCTCAACCAGACTTAGGAGGAGGGCAGAGATGGGAGGTGTGTTTCGGGACATCAGGCAGAGCCAATCCTCCAGGTTTCTTACAGCAGCATCTTGTTCCAGATGGGTGAGTGATCGGGGAAGGTCTGAGCCATGAAGTGATGTTCAGACTAATCCACTTCACATCCAGCCATGTCGCTGAGGCCACTTGGTAGGCAGGTCCTTCCTCTACTGCATTCCTTGCCAAGGACTCGCTGCGCTGGAGCTCAAGGCTCTGTCTTTTCACACTTCATTTGGCAATGCCTGGGGAGTTCAGCAGGGGCTCAGGGCCCAGATCTGGAAATTGCAGACCATGGGCAAAGGTTGGAATTCCTCCTTCTGTGACATCTCATTTTTCCAGGCTTTAGCTGCTCTCTCTCAGTTGGCGAGGGTCCTGGCTGGGCCTCGTGTGGCTGGATCATCTACTGAAGTCTTCATTTGTGTTTTGTTCTCCTGATCTCCCTTTCTTATCTTTGTACCTTATCTGATCTGCTGGAAATGAGGAAGCTCTGGATTGTAAGATGCACCGCGATTTTGTTATCTCACTAAGAGAAAACCACACTACCAATTAAGCTATGACCCATGCTTATCACTTACAATTTTAATTTCATACTCCTGAAAGGAGCTTGCGAGTCCCTTTGAGACACAGATTTCAACATGGATCACTCTTATGGACATATAGAAAGAAAACGTAAGCAAAAAAATTGTTGAGCGGAGTCCCCAACCTCTTCACATTCAATGTGTAATGGCTCTGAATCACTTTCCAACTCAGAGTCGTCTGTGGTCACAAGTCTCTGTTTTTTTCCACACAGTGTCAGCCTCTGTGCCGTGCCGTTCAGTAGTAGCGATGTGGCATTTCTTAGAAGAGTCCTCCCGTTGTCGTCTCTGGGATTTTCTTTTCAGAATATTCTACAGGGCACCTGGGTGACTCAGTCTTTTGTTTATTTATTTTTAATAATAATTTTTTATTATGTTAGTCACCATACAGTATATCCTTAGTTTTTGATGTAGTGTTCCATGATTCATTAGTTACGTATAACACCCAGTGCACCATGCAATATGTGCCCTCCTTAATACCCATCACCAGCCTATCCCAGCCCCCCACCCCCTCCTCTCCAAAGCCCTCAGTTTGTTTCCCAGAGTCCATAGTCTCTCATGGTTCATTTCCACTTCTGTTACCCCCACTTCATTCTTCCCTTCCTTCTCCTACCAATCTTCCTGCTATTTCTTATGTTCCATCAGTGAGTCAAACCATATGATAACTGTCTTTCTCTGCTTGACTTATTTCACTTAGCATTATCTCCTCCGGTCCCGTCCATGTTGCTGCAAATGTTGGGTAATCGTTCTTTCTGATGGCCGAGTAATATTCCATTGTAGATATGGACCACATCTTTTTTTTTATAATAATTTTTTATTATATTATGTTAGTCACCATTACAGTACATCCACATCTTCTTAATCCAGTCATCTGTTGAAGGGCATCTCGGCTCCTTCCACAATTTATCAGTCTTTTAAGTATCTGCCTTCTTTGGCTCAGGTCATGATCTCGGGGTCCTGGGATCCAGTCCCACATCGGGCTCTCTGCTCTGTGGGGAGTCGGTTTCACCCTCTCACTCTCCCTTCTTTGCTCCCCCCCCTCAAATAAATAAAGTCTTTTTTTTTTTAAAGAAAATTATGCAAATTTTGATGTTGACATTTTCTTGATCTTACCAGGATGTTGCAGTGAAAGGTTTTCAGATAAGAACCAACACTCGTATTCCTCCCTTAAGTGATCCTCAGTGTTTGTTGACTAAAAGGTCAAGGAGTTGCAGGCGTCCAGTCACGCCACCTGGAGTAACAACACATTTGGACATGCACAGGACATGATACCAGTGTCTTGAGTGCCATTGACCAAAAGCTATGGGAAGATACCATCATTAATGAGATGCCTCATAATATCAGAGATGTTAAGATGTACCTCTTAGAATAGATGAAAGAAGAGGTGTTCCAAGAAGAGAGCCAGCCCATTGTATGTCTTTGCCTGGGAGGTGAGCCCCTTTCCTGGACTTTTTTGGGAGTTTATTGGGGAGAGAATACTAGATGGGCCCTAAACAAAGTGAGGATGGAGGGGGGCTAGTTCATGCTGGGGGTGGGGCAGAAGTGAGAAGGGCGGAGAGAAGAGTAGAGGGACATCCCAAGTCTAGGAAGGTGGGCAGGTTCTGTGAGACGTTGTGATGTGAGACAGGCTCCCTCACAATCTTTGGGGGGGTCAAGATCTCAGTGTGGACAGTCAAGGTGCACCCACAGAGGTGTTCTTAGACACTGGGCTTCCAGCATCCTCTGGGGCTCCCATGGCCAAGAGGGACCCATCACAGTAGAGCTCCCTGATTTCAGAAAGCAAAATGGCTCCCAGAATATTCTGCTCTTTCAAACATTGAGGCCCTTTCCTAGTCCTGGAGAGTGAGAGGAAACTCTGATAATGGCCAGAATCGATTATTCCCGCCTGGCCGATGGAGTGAGGCTGGGATTCACATTTGATTTAGAGAAGATAAATGTGACAGTTTTTGTCTACTTTATTTATAGAATAAGAACTAAATTCATAGATGTTACTTGTCTGTTACATATGTTAAATAATTTTTTTTAATTGAAAATCTGCTCTGGAGGAAATAACCCTTGAGCCCAGCCTCAGTTCCCCCAGAACGTCTGTGTGGTTTCATTGGGCTTTATATGGTGTTTCTCAGTGGGTCGCTAGAGGCATCTGGGGCTGGAGAAATTGTGACCGTTGCAGATGGTATGTGAGGTTGGCTCCCCCTGATGTCAGTGGTGCCCCCTTGGTCACTATGACAGCCCCAAGTACTTCACATTTCCAAATGGCCCCTGTCAGGGAAGCGTTCCCCGCCCTCCCCCCCCCCCCCCCCCGCCCCGTGGAGAACCACTAGGGTGATGGGCTACAGCCAAGGCTTTGCTGAGAGACCTGAGCAACTCATTTGAACTCTCCAGGCTTACATTTCACTCATCATTGCCATTGTGATAATTCAAAGATAAATTCTTAATAGGGACAGCAAGAAAGTATTCGAGACGAACCAGAAAACAACTAACTGTATAGAAACCCTCTACTCTCTGTGAGAAAGCGTGGGAGAAATCAAACATGCATCATTAACAGTGCCGCAACGGCTTTCTTTTATTTATTTATTTATTTATTTATTTATTTATTTATTTATTTATATATTTTTAAATTTATTTATTTATTCGACAGAGATAGAGACAGCCAGCGAGAGAGGGAACACAAGCAGGGGGAGTGGGAGAGGAAGAAGCAGGCTCATAGCGGAGGAGCCTGATGTGGGGCTCGATCCCATAATGCCAGGATCACGCCCTGAGCCGAAGGCAGGTGCTTAACTGCTGTGCCACCTAGACGCCCCCGCAACGGCTTTCTTAGAATTGCTACAAGTGCAAGGAATTTTAAACAAGTGCTACTTATCTGGGCTTCCAGAATTTCGAGACGCGTTTCTTCCAGAAAGACATTTTTTTCTTATGTCATTTCTGTATCAGGGAATTGGTTGAGTAGAAAGAACACCAAACTGAGAAGAATGTGGCTTTCCTGGGGAGACTGGGAGAATCTTTTGCCCCTCCAAACCCTCCCGCCCCCAGTTTCTTCTCAGGCCTCGGCTCTATTCTTTTGTCTCTGGGTCCCTGTTTCCCTGTGTGGGGGTCTGACCATCTCTGTGTCCATCTCTCTTTCGGGCCACCTGCACTGTGTGTCTCCCTTTGCCCACCTTGCTGCCGACCCTCTGCCCCCCACCACCTGCTGCTTCTCTCTGTCCCCGTCTCTGCCCATCTGCTCTGCCCCATCTGCCCAGTTCACACCCCACTCCCCTCCGCCTCTCCTCTGTCCTCTCGTCTCTGCCCACTTCCTGTCTCTTCCCTTCTCTGTCTCTGCTCCTCCTGCATCTCATCTGCTCCATGCACATTCAGGCATCTTTGCCACTTTCTCTGCCCTCCTTCTTCTCCTCACTCCTCTGCCTATTCTCTCTCTTTCCTCTCTCTCTCCCTCTCTCTCTCTCTCTCTCTCATCCATTAGGAATATTTTGTTGGTGGCTTTACTCAGTTTCAAGCAGTAAGCATCTCTAGCCCCCTACACACGCACAGCCATTCTTCTACAGACCCAACCAGTCCCTGTCTGCAAGTGGCTCTTAGTGAATCGGGTTTCAGCAACTTAAGGAAAATTTTGCTTCGTATGTAGCCTCAACCTGCACGTGGCTTTGAGTGTGGCCACCTGCAGGGGAATGCCGGTGACCACCTCGGTCTGGATGGCTGAGCCACAAAGGGAGAGGGAGGCAGGAGGCTGGTGCTTCAGTGGGCAGAGTGGGCAGGGGGCATGTGACACTGGGAGGCAGGGTAGTGCCACCAAGGGGGCAACACCTGCTCTCCACCCCCTGGGAAGGTGGCCCTTAGCTGTTCAGTGGGTCAGGCTTGGCTCTGTCTTCACCTTCAAGGGGACAGTCCCATCACCTGTCATCTGCAGGCTCTTTTCAAGGACCGATGTGTTTCATAATCCGTGTGTCGTCTGGACCCCGTGATTCTACTTGGTGACTTCTCAGATAAACAGCAAGACTGAGGGAGGCTCACGGCTCAAATTCTTCTGCCAGCTCCTTGTTCTGCATGTCAGGTTCCCTCCCGCACAAATCATGTTCTATACATGTGGCTGGCAGGGAGTTCGCCTGGGGACATTACATGGTTTTGCACATGAGATTTGTTAGAAGTTGGATGAGGGACTGTCTTATTTCACTTGATAATCTCTTATGGATGGCTTTGTTATTTGCTTAATATTAATGAGACTTCCTATCTCCATCTTGCTGTGACAGCTTTATCAACCCTTTTGTGGCTGCATTTCCATCCAGGTAATAGAACTGCAAGCACATTGCATTGGTATAAATAACAGGAAAATCCATGGGTTGGGGATGTCTGCAAGCCCAGGAGGCTGAGTCTTACAGAAGCTTCCTCCTCTGGTGGGTAAATTGGGTATTTGCTGGATACTCTGAGATCCGGAGCCACCATGTCCAATTCTGACATGGTGGGAATTTATAAAATCCTTTTATTCTCTCTGCATTCAGATTCTCTATGCAGTAGATCCTTCCTTTGGATCTTGTAGGTGCTGTAGGAGAGATGCAAGTTTTGGAGTCAGACTCACCTGATTTGTGTCCTGCCTCTATGAATTAATAAGTATGAAGTTGCCGATTAGTAAAGGAAAAAAAAGTTTGAAAGTGGCTGTGCTATTCATAAAGTACTTGTAAACGTTTTACATGTAGCATTCCATCTATTTTCACAATCACTATAACAGAGATGTATTTTCTTTATGAAGAAACTGAGTCATGTACACACACACTCAGGTGTTCACTTTCACTCAAGAACATGTACTTTTTTGTTTTTTAAGATTTTATTTATTTATTGACAGAGAGAGACAGGGAGAGAGGGAACACAAACAAGGGGAGTGTGAGAGGGAGAAGCAGACTTCCCGCCGAGCAGGGAGCCCGACGTGAGGCTCGATCCCAGGACCCTGAGATCATGACCTGAGTCAAAGGCAGACACTTAATGGCTGAACCACCCAGGTGCCCCAAGAATACATACATTTAACATATTTTATGATTACGTTTCATAATTAAAGGTTAAAGACTCAAGGTTGGAAAGGCTATATAGGGGGCGCCTGGGTGGCTCAGTTGTTAAGCTTCTGCCTTCGGCTCAGGGCGTGATCTCGGCGTTCTGGGATCGAGCCCTGCATCAGGCTCCTCTGCTGGGAGCCTGCTTCTTCCTCTCCCACTCCCCCTGCTTGTGTTCCCTGGCTCGCTGGCTGTCTCTCTCTCTCTCTCTCTCAAATAAATAACTAAAATCTTTAAAAGAAAAAAAAAAGGAAAGGCTATATAACGTTTATCCTGAGTCAGAACCCTTGAGGGGAAGGGGTCAGGCAGGGCTGCTATATGTAGGGCCGTTCAAGTTGGGTACTACACAGCTCTAGGAAGGACCATTCACTAAGACCAGGGATCAGCAAACTGTGACCCTTGGGACAAATCTAGCCTGACATCTGTTTTTGTAAACAAAGCTTTGTTGGGACACAGAATGACATGCTCATTTTTTTTTTACATTTTTTTATAATATATTTTTTTAAAGATTTTATTTATTTGACAGAGAGAGACAGCCAGCGAGAGAGGGAACACAAGCAGGGGGAGTGGGAGAGGAAGAAGCAGGCTCCCGGGGGAGGAGCCTTATGTGGGGCTCGATTCCAGAACGCCGGGATCACGCCCCGAGCCGAAGGCAGACGCTTAACAACTGTGCCACCCAGGCGCCCCTATAATAAGATTTTTTATTATGTTAGTCACCATACAGTGCATCCCTAGTTTTTGATGTAAAGTTCCATGATTCATTACTTGAGTATAACACCCAGTGCGCCATGCAATACGTGCCCTCCTTAATACCCATCACCAGCCTATCCCATTCCACCCCCCCCCCCGATGCCCTCAGATTGTTTCCCAGAGTCCATAGTCTCTCATGGTTCATTCCCCCTTCTGTTTACCCCCCCGCCGCCTTTTTCCCTTTCTTCTACCGATCTTCCTACTTCTTCTGTTCCATAAATGAGTGAAACCATGTGATAATTGTCTTTCTCTGCTTGACTTATTTCGCTTAGCATTATCTCCTCCAGTCCCGTCCATGTTGCAGCAAATGTTGAGAAATTGTTCTTTTTGATGGCTGAGTAATATTCCATTGTATATATGGACCACATCTTCTTAATACAGTCATCTGTTGCAGGGCATCTTGGCTCCTTCCACAATTTAGCTATTGTGGACAATGCTGCTATGAACATTGGGGTGCATATGGCCCTTCTCTTCACTATGTCTGTATCTTTGGGGTAAATACCCAGTAGTGCAATGGCTGGATCATAGGGTAGCTCAATTCTTAACTTTTTAAAGGACCTCCACACTGTTTTCCAGAGTGGCTGTACCAACTTGCATTCCCATCAGCAATGTAGGAGGGATCCCCTTTCTCCACATCCTCTCCAACAATTGTTGTTTCTTACCTTGTCAATTTTTGCCATTCTAACTGGTGTAAGGTGGTATCTCAGTGTGGTTTTGATTTGAATTTCCTTGATGGCTAATGATTTTGAACATTTTTTCATGTGTCTGTTAGCCATTTGTATGTCTTCATTGGAAAAGTGTCTCTTCCTATCTTCTGCCCATTTTATGATTTGTTTATTTGTTTCTTGTGTATTGAGTTTGAGAAGTTCTTTGTAGGTCTTAGATACCAGTCTTTTATCTGTAGTGTCATTTGAGAATATATTCTCCCATTCCGTGGGCTGCCTCTTAGTTTTTTTGACTGTTTCCTTGGCCGTGCAGAAGCTTTTTATCTTGATGAGGTCCCACAAGTTCATTTTTTCTTTTGTTTCTCTTGCCTTTGGAGATGTGTCATGAAAAAGGTTACTGTGGTCAATGTCGTAGAGATTGCTGCCTATGTTCTCCTCTAGGATTTTGATGGATTCCTGTCTCACATCGAGGTCTTTCATCCATTTGGAGTTTATCTTTGTGTATGGTGTGAGAGAGTGGTCAAGTTTCATTCTTTTGCATGTAGCTGTCCAATTTTCCCAGCACCATTTATTGAAGAGACTGTCTTTTTCCCACTGGATGTCTTTTCCTGATTTGTCAAAGATTAGTTGCCCAAAGAGCCGAGGGTCCATTTCTGGGTTCTCTATTCTGTTCCATTGGTCTATGTGTCTGTTTTTGTGCCAGTACCGTGCTGTCTTGGTGATCACAGCTGTGTAGTATAGCTTGAAATCAGGCAACGTGATGCCCTCAGCTTTGTTTTTCCTTTTCAACATTTCCTTGGTGATTCGGGGTCTTTTCTGGTTCCACACAAATTTTAGGCTTGTTTGTTCCAGTTCTTTGAAAAATGTCATTGGTATTTTGATCGGGATGGCGTTGAAAGTGTAGATTGCTCTCGGTAGCATAGACATTTTAACTATGTTTATTCTTCCGATCCATGAGCATGGAATGATTTTCCATCTTTTTGTGTCTTCTTCAATGTCTTTCAAGAGTGATTTGTATTTTCTAGAATATAGATCCTTTACCTCTCTGGTTAAGTTAATTCCGAGATAACGTATGATTTTTGGTGCTATTGTAAATGGAATGGATTCCCTAATTTCTCTTTCTTCAGTCTCATTGTTCGTGTATAGAAATGCAACTGATTTCTGAGCATTGACTTTGTATCCTGCCACATTACTGAATTGTTCTATGAGTTCTGGTAATTTGGGGGTGGAGTCTTTTGGGTTTTCCGTATAGGGTATCATGTCATCTGCAAAGAGAGACGATTTGACTTCTTCTTTGTGATTTGAATACCTTTTTTCCCTTTTTGTTGTCTGATTGCTGTTGCAAGGACTTCTAGTACGATGTTGAACAATAATGGCGAGAGCGGGCATCCTTGTCATGTTCCTGATCTTAAGGGAAAGGCTTTCAGCTTTTCCCCATTGAGAATGATAGTCGCTGTAGGCTTTTCATAGATGGTTTTTATGAAATTGAGGAATGTCCCCTCTATCCCTACACTCTGAAGGGTTTTAATCAGGAAAGGATGCTGTATTTTGTCAAATGCTTTTTCTGCATCAATTGAAAGGATCATATGGTTCTTGTCACTTCTCTTATTAAGTGATCTGTCATACTGATTGCGAATGTTGGACCACCCTTGCATCCCACGGATGAATCCCACTTGGTTGTCGTGATGGATAATCCTTTTAATGTACTGTTGGATCCTATTAGCTAGGATCTTGTTGAGAATTTTGGGGTCCATATTCATCAGGGATATCGGTCTGTAATTCTCCTTTTTCATGGGGTCTTTGCCTGGTTTGGGGATTAAGGTTAATACTGGCCCCATAGAATGAGTTTGGTAGTTTTCCTCTGTTCCTGTTTTTTGAAACAGCTTCAGGAGAATAGGTATTATTTCTTCTTTGAATGTTTGGTAGAATTCCCTGGGGAATCCGTCAGGCCCTGGACTCTTGTTTTTCAGGAGGTTTTTGATCACTGATTGAATCTCGTCATAATTAATTGGTCTGTTTAAATAATCAATTTCGTGCTGTTTCAGTCTTGGTAGTTTATAGGTTTCCAGGAAGGCATCCATTTCTTCTAGGTTGTTTAATTTATTGGCATAAAGCTGTTGATAAAAGTTTCTAATGATCCTTCCTATTACATTGGTGTTGGTCGTGATCTCTCCCCTTTCATTCCTAATTTTATTAATTTGGGTCCTTTCTCTATTCTTTTGAATAAGCCTGGCCAGTGGCTTATTGATCTTATTTATTCTTTCAAAGAACCAGCTTCTAGTTTTGTTGATCTGCTCGACTGTGCTCCTGGTTTCTAATTCATTGATCTCTGCTCTAATCTTGACCAACTGCCTTCTTGTGCGTGGGTTAGGCCTGTTCTTCTGTTCCAGCTCCAGCTTCTTGAGGTGAGAATATAAAATCTGCATTTTAGAGTTTTCTATTCCTTTGACATGCTCATTTATTTTATATCATCTCTGGTAGCCTTCATGCTATGTTGGCAGGGTTGAGTAGCTGCAACACGGTATAGCCCACAAAGTCTAAGATGTTGGCCGTCTGGCTCTTTACAGGAACAGTTTGCTGACCCCCGTCCCAGAGGACAGTTTGAACACCCCTGAGTTGTTCAACATGGCAGCCCTGGAGCCAGGATTTGCCTATGAGTCTAGTCGAGTTCTGAACAAATAAGTTCTTCTTACCACGCAGGGTAACTGAGAACTTAGGAGATAGGAATCTCTCTTTCACAACTTTTCACACTGGGGCCCAAAGACTAGGGACAAGGATGGTCATGGAAGCACTGTTTCCCACCAGGAAGGTGTAGAAATAACCGGAAAATCCATCTGTCAGGGACAGGACTACATAAAGGCCGTATATACACGGACAGATCACACACATCCATGTGCGCTGAAAGCCGTGCGTAGCAATTCACACGAGCGTACATCTCTGTAACTGTGCAGGTGCTCTAGCTACTGTAATTGTTACTCTAAAATGCCGCTTATTTCAAGATGCACCATTATTTTATGTGCCACTAAGAAGGAAAAGAAATTGGCCACCATACAATGCCTTTAATTGTAAGATGCATCCTTATTTCAGAGATTTTTAATTTGACCAAAAAAACCCATATCCTAGACTAGGTGAAATATGATTTATGTATTCACGTAAGAATATGTGTATTTATGTCAATGCACAGAAAAAAGTCTTGGATGGTTACACATGCAAGGATATAGAGATTATCTCCAGGGAGGTGAGCGAAATTGAGAGGTGAAGGGGGTGAAAAGGAACTTTTGCTTTTTAATTTTTATGCCCCTGAAATGTTGAAAAATTTTACGAGCGTGTATTACTTATGTGATTTTAATTAGTATATTTTAAGTGAAAAAATTAATTAGATAATACCTATAAAGTACGTGGCAAAAAATTGGAGGAGAACTGATTTCATTCTCTCTCTCCTCTCTGGTCGAAATCACTCACTTAAGAGAGACAAAATATTGGGATTGTTTTCCGAACAAAAGGTATATTTATAAATTTTAAATGTCATTGCTACTTATAAAAGGTTTCTGTTTGCAGATAGATATTTGGTCAATTTTTTAGTCTTCCTTTTTCTGTTCCTCTGCAAAGACAATTGCTCTGTTAATTATAGACGATGATGAACTCTACAAATACCACACAGTGTGAAGAGGTTTTGGGTTCTCAGCTTCCAGGGACAGTATATGGACTAGATTTTTCCATGTGCCTTTACTGCATACAGAAAACTTAGGAAACAAGTGATTTATTAGCCGTAAGCACAGGAACTACGTCATTCATATCATTTCAAAACGAAAGGAATGTTTGCACACAGCCATTTCTTTTCTTTTTTTTTTTTTTTTTTTTTTTTTTAAAGATTTTATTTATTTATTTGACAGAGACAGAGACAGCCAGCGAGAGAGGGAACACAAGCAGGGGGAGTGGGAGAGGAAGAAGCAGGCTCATAGCGGAGGAGCCTGATGTGGGGCTCGATCCCACAACGCTGGGATCACGCCCTGAGCCGAAGGCAGACGCTTAACCGCTGTGCCACCCAGGTGCCCCAGCCATTTCTTTTCATATCCGTTCTCCATACTGCTGAAGGAGAATGGGGACAGGCCTGTTCAGAATAACAAATAACCCCCACATCATCTGCAATGTGAAAATTTAACTGGGAAATCCCCCACATTCCAAACAGAATGGGAACATTTCTACAACTCGCACTGTTGTATTTTCCCCATTTTGAAACACAAACTGGCAACTTGTTATGTCGTAATGTAAGTAAAAAGACTTTCATACACGGAAAAGGGGCATTTCTATGAAAGGAATCGGGGTAATAGATTTCCAAGTTGTACAAGCCTTTGGGGGCCACTTAGTCCAGCCCGCTGGAATCCCGTACCAGTCTCCATGGCTGTGGCTCAGCTTTGGCTTGCACACCTTAGGTACTTCAAAGGACTGTCTGTTCAACCTAACAATGAAAGCACAGTGTGATCATAACCGTGATAGCAGTAAGCCTTGGGTACCAGGGGAAACGGATGGCTGCTTAGTCTGTAGGGTCCGGGAATACTTCCTAGCAATGGCTGACACTGTTGGTTGCTCTATCAGTTAGAATGGCTTTTAGCTGCATGTAATACAATACTTTAATAATGGCTAAGTAAGAAAGATAATTAACTGCTGTAACTAAAAAATTCAGAGAATGGCAATCACAGAACTACTTCAGTGGTTCAAGGATGTAATTAAGGAGCCAGGTTCTTTTCATCATTCTACTCCACCCTTATCAGCTTATTAGTGTTTTTCATACTTAGGCTTATTGCCCCATGGTTGCGAGATGGCTGCCAAGGCTCTGGGAATCATGTCCTCACATGATCAAGTCTAAAGACATGAATCAGAGAGGTGACCATGGAGGGAGGGAGGAGGAATGGAGGGAGGGAGCGAGCTCTTTTCATGTCATTATACTTTTATCAGGGAGGATGTAGAAGAAGCCCCTTAGAGGACTTCCCCTTCCATACAAACGTCTGGAAATAGATCACATGGCTCCCTAAGCTGTAAGGGAAACTGGAAAGTGAGTATGTTGCTTGTTTAGTCTTTATAATGGGAGATGGACAAAGGTGGAGTATTGAAAGTGACTCTTGGGTTAGCTAATGAAGTGTCTGACATAGTTACCAGCTGTGCCAGGCGCTATTCGTTCCTTTCTGGATTTGTTCAGGAATGTGATTTGGGGGGAGGATGGGTCCTCTCCAGTCCCAGGTAATGATTGGATTAAGAGATTCAATTCCTCCTGGTGTTAGGAATGGGAGTGGGATGGAGTTCTGGCCCGTGAGGTGTGAGAAGTTATCTCCCAGAACTCTGAGGAGCTTCTAGGAGACTTAACCCCTGTCTTAGGAAGGAAGGGAAATGTCCTCTTTCCCTCTTTCAGAATTTAAACATTTTTGTTTGATATTGTGATCCTTGGAATTACTGTAGTCCTATTAAACCGTGAAAGGATTAAGTGTGAAGACAAAACCCAACACATGAAAAATGGAAGATTAGAAAGATAAAAAGGGCACCTATCCATCTGAACTCTGGAACTTCCTACCTCTACACTTTTTGTTATGTGTGGTATCTTTGGTTTGCTCATGAAAGCAGATTCTAGGGCAAAAGGGCTAATATGCCCCTTCTTGGGTGGTGCGACATCAGAGAACACTGTGGGGGACAGGGAGAAGGAAGTAGGGAAGGAAGAAGAGCCAGTATGAGAAAGCATCATCAAGTTGGCTGCCACTAAGTGTGACTGTCCCCTAAGGAGCCCTGTAAACTGCATCTCAGGCCAGTGCATCTAGAGGGATCGGGTGGGGGGATGCTTTCCCCACCAGCTCTCATCTTCCATTGATCAAAGGTTCGCCTGTGGTGTGTGGATTGCCTCAGACTTCTGAGTTTTGCATGCTAGGGTACCAGCTCATGTTCCACAGCGTCCAACAGCTTGGCACTAACAGGGAAACCTTGGGAACTTGAGAAATGTGTGGTCCAGGTGCAGGGGTGAGTTGAGGTGCAGTCAGATGGCACCTAATCTGGGGTGGATAGGAGTCAGGTGAATTGGTGTCTAATGTAGTCCACCCCTTGCGTCAATAAGAGCCCCCTGTTGACCTCCACTTTCGGAAACAAGATGTCCTTACTTCTTCCCAGAGAGAAAATGTAGAAGTCTGATTAGGCACGGAGTCCCCTTCAAGCTCGTAGCCAGCTAAATTCTGACAAGTCTCAAGGCAGGAGAATTTGTACCACTGTGATCCCTGCGATCGCAGTTGGTCGTGAGCTCATAATTCATATTCCTCATCATCACCCTCCCCTACCATGCTAGATTTCTCTGAGCCCTTGCCCTTATTGGACCATGGTTCCTGAAACTGCCAGTTTTCTATTCACATGCGGCACAGGGGCACCAAAGGATGCTTCAATGACTTCTCCCTGCCCCCATGCGGTATTTGCGCCCCTAGTGCTTCTTGTACTCAGAATCAAGGAAGCTTGCTGGCACTGTCCCTCGTTTCTTTGGCTCCTGGCCCACTGGCATGAGGAACTGAATGTGCTGAGAGGATCAGAGTGGCACCTAGGAGATATTGAATTCAATAGTAAATACCCTGTTGTTTAAGGGTATTTGGAGGTGGAGGGTCTGCAGTGGCGACCCGGAATGGCTGAGAATGCCTCCCCCAGAGCACAGCGCCTTCCCAGCCTTGGGCACACCTGTTACCCGAGTTTCGCCCAGGGCAAACCGCCAGGGGAGGGCAGGGGAAGGCTCCCGTCCGTTCCCCCAAGGGCGATGCTCTGCGGGCCGGTACAGTGGGCGGCGGGGACCCACGCCGGGGGCGCCCCCGGAGTCCGACCCACCCACCTGCTCCCGGGGGGCTCGGGGCCAGGCCTGGGGGCTCTGGTGGGCAGCTGCGAGGACAGGCTGGCACAGCTACATTGTTTCCAGGCCTAGGCCGTGGCGGCAAGTCCGGGCCTGCGCCCCGCCCTCACAGCGTTCCTTCCATTGGCGCCACCCCGTCCCCCAGGGCTGTGCGGGGCCAGGCTGGTCAATGAGCTCCAGGCCTGGGACCTGGTGCGCAGTTGGGCCTCCGCCGGAGCCCAGGGGCCGCCCTGTGAAGAGCGGGGAGTCCCCAGACCCAGCACCTTCTTCGCTGCCTGACACCCCCCCCCCACACCCAAGCTAGGCCGCACACTGAGGGGAGGAGGCAGGCGCGCGGGGCGCAGGCGGTGGCCAGTGAACCGCCAAACCCTGGCGTAGGATGTGCTTTCCCCACAGGGCTGTTGGGCAGGGAGGGACAGGGCAGGCTGGAACCTCTGGAGGCTGGAAATGCCCAATGTCTCCTTGAGGGCCGTTCCTCTATGCGGGTGTAGACATTTGTCAAATACACCTAGGATCTGCTCTCTTAGGTGGATGGATGCGTGTGACTGTGTACATTTCACCTCAGTTTAAAAAAATATTCTTGCATGGAAACCACAAGCACCAGGACTTCGTGTACTGTGATACCACTTGGTGGGGAAGTAGAGGGCCAGCGGCGTTTTCCGTCGGCAGGCAGGCACGCAGGCAGGCAGGAGCATGACTCAGTGCCCACTGGGGACGGCCACCGAAGCAGGGGGAGAAGGGGAAGGGGCCCAGCTGTGGCATGGGAAGTCGTGGGCATGAGCGGTGGGGACCAGGACAAGTGGTTGGAGCCGGCCTTCCAAAGGCTCAAGGCTTTGGCCTTTCCCAACAGCCTGAGCAGCCTATCCTGGGGTGGCTGGGCCTCACCAGGGGGTTGCCTACAAACGCCTATGGTCTCTTGATTCGTAGCCTCCCCCCGGGGAAGCAGTTCTGGGACACTTGGCGGGGTAGTCTGACTGCGCTGGATTCATTTCGCAGAGCGGACCAGGTCAGTTCTGTGACCCGCAGAGAGGTTCTCCTAGGTTGGTGGCCTGGGTCCAGGCCATTCCCTGGGGGGAGCGGATGGCAGTGAGACTTCCTTCACCGGCCACATCTTCCATTTCACCAGAGATGTGCTGAGGAAGGGAACTTTCCATGGAGATGACATGGACTTTGCTGACGTCATCCGGGCACAGCAAGAAATCAACAGACCCTCCCATGAGATCCTAACACTGGAGGCTGAAGTGAGACACTGGAAGCATTTGTCCCAATCTTCATCCCAGGGAGCAAATAGCTTAGAGCCAAACGCAATCTGCAAACGGCAGAGTACCATCAAGGAACTTGGACAAAATCGAATGAGGGAAATTGATGACCATCAACATGCAGTGGCAGTGTTGCCGAATGTCCACCAACAGAAAATGGCAGAAATTATTTGCAGGCACCGAAAAGATTAAATGGCTATGAAAAAAAGATTGAAGAACTGCAAAATCTGTTACAGAAGGAAGGCTCTGGAATCAGAGTAACTGAAAATGCTAAAATTCAGGATCTGCCAAAAAGCATTCAAGTTCCACAACTGAAAAAGCAGAGTCTACCAGGAAAATTGAAGAACTTGAGGACAGAGTACAAGACCTAAGCGACAAGCTATCTCTCCTAGATGTTTTGAGGAGAGAACAGACGTTAACTACCCAGCTCCCCACCGCATGAGAGAGATCCCGGCTGTGTGGGCGTGGCCAAAAGAGTTATCCAATCAGCGCTCCTGCGGGCCGAGGAGGCGGGGAAATGGTCCGTTGAGTCTGGGCAGAGGCGCCAATGAGCGGGAAGGCCGTTGGGCAGCTGCTGAGCGCGCTGTCCCTAAGCCGCCTCAGCTGAGCGCGGTGGAACCGCCGCTCTCTCCTGCCTTCTTAGAGGCTAACGGTTCCCCCCAGGCGTCTGTGGACCCCGCTTCCATCTCACCGCAGGGCAAGGCATGCCTGACGCTCCACGGCCATGCCCAGTAGCCTGAGGACGCCCTCTTTTACCTCCTGTTCTTCCTCCTCCACAGACACAGACGACGACGACGACGTTGTGCGAGGCACTTGCGAAGATGCTTCTATGTGCAGAGGTGCCTGCGGGGCCCGGGGTCAGGGGCCGGCGTCCCCGGGGGACTGGGGTTTGGAGGGGGGAGGCGGGCCCGTGTCTCAGGAACACTCTTGTGCACTAGAAGGTAGCCGTCAAGTCGTGCGCCCCGGGTTTCACACGTGTGAAGTGCCCAGAGCGGGGCTTCATTCGAGGAGCTGATAATTACCTCACCTGTGCTGTGCGCCGGGCCTGGGGATGGCGTGAGTGGGACTCCGGCGCAGAACCAGGTAGACGGGGGCTTGGCCTTCTTGGGGCTAAAGTCTGTCTGCAAGACCGAGGAGAAGCAAATAAGTGTAGTGTTGATGGGGGAGGAGGAGTTCAGGTTCTCCCTCTTGAATAGGTTACTTTCCACTGGGGGTTGTCAGGATCCCCACTGTGCACCTGAAATCAGGCCAGTGAAGGTGTGTGTGTGTGTGTGTGTGTGTGTGTGTGTGTGTGTGTGTGTAGGGGGGCGTGGTCTGCCCAAGACCACGTAATAGATGATTGTAAAGGTTAGATGATAGTTAACATTAATAAAACACTTAGAGCCATGTCTGACATGTAGTAGGTGTTAGTGGAGGTGAATGAAGAAGTAGATAAATACACACCTAAGTACTGAAGACTTGGAGGCAGTGTGTGGTGAAATTTCTGAAGGTAAATGGCTTCAAACCAACTTCATTTCTTCTCCAGTTTTCAGGTGCTGTTGACCACATGTGTCTCACTGTTGAATTAGAAATAATTTTTCTCATATCGACTGCTATTTGGTAAGAGAATCTGAAGTGCCATGGAAATAATCAGAGAGAAAGAAAATAGTTTTCAGTAGGATGTTATGATTAGGCTTATTTCAATTTTGTTGTTAGTATTGATTTAGTTAATATTTGTTGGTAAGTTTTTGCAAACTTACTTACTTAAAAAAGAGAAATTGACTGTGGAGTAATTCAGACACAGAATAAGGACAGAGAAGTAGTATAACTAGAGCTTGCCTTTTCTTGACTCTCCATGGGATAGTTTTGATAATTTCTCTGTTCTTCTCTGCCTCAGTTTCCAATGGGCCCTGTGTCTGCAGACATCTAAACTTCGTAGGGGAAGTTTGGGTTTGGAATTGTAGAGACTATGGCAGTCGTACCCAGCCCAGAATGCACATCAGCAGAGCCTGGGGGGGGGGTACTTTTTAAAGCAAACATAGATGCTTAGGTCCTCCTCTAGACTCACTGAGTCAGAATCTTCTGGGATAGGTCCCAGGGTATAAAGACGAGGCATGTGTGCCATCTGGATGCATGTCATCAAAGTTTTTTTGGGTTTTTTTTATGTGTGTTTTTGGGTTTTTTTTGTTTGTTTGTTTGTGTTTTTGCACTTGGTTTTACTTTATTGGAACAAGATGCAAGAGGATGCTAAGAATCTATACGTTAATGTTTTAAGAGATTTTCCAGGGCTCTGTCCTTCCAGTTTTGTGATTTTGTGATCTGCATCTTCACTGCAATGTATTAAACCCTTAAATCTTTTCAGAAAGTCATGTTATGAATAACATAGGGATTCCTTGCATGAATCATGGGTAAATCACTTTCTGCCTCAGTCCTCTCTTTGGAACGGGGGTAAGAATGGTAAGGATGTAAGGATTAAATGAGAAATAGAGCCAAGGCAGTCAGCACAGGATCTGGCACAGAGTGAAGTCTTCCATAAATTATTATTACTAGTTCAATTTTCCTGCATTTTTTTTCTTTACAGATTTTATTTATTCATTTATATTAGGGAGTGCCTGCCCCTGGGGCGGGGGGGGGGCAGAGGAGGAGGGAAAGGGGAAAGGGAGGGGGAAAGAATCTCAAGCAGAATCCACACTGAGTGTGGAGCCCGACATGGGGTTGGATCTCACGACCCTCAGATCATGACCTGAGCCGAAATGGAGAGTTGGACGCTCAACCGACTGGGCCGCCCATGCGCCCCTTGATTTCCCTCCATCTGAATATTATTTGGTTGAGGTTACTTTGTCCTAGCTGTGGGTTAGGCTGGTTCCTGGCGCCCTAGGGTATAGCCATAAAACCCCTAAAATCATGTTAAGAAAGCCAGTTAGCCTCCCAGGAGTCCTAGGATGCTGCTGTTTTGGTGTGTTCCCTCCTTCAGTACAGAGCCCTCCTGGGGCTACCGTGCAAGGAATGGTCTGAGATGACCGCTGGGAGGCTTAGATGTGGAGTGCTCCCCCCGGTGCTTGGCACACCACAGGTGTTCAAGACTGGTAGTGTCAGACCATGTCTCCATCATCAGTCATGACCTTCAGCATGGACTGGTGCTCTCCCTCCCACCATCCTACAGTTAGAACTCTTCTGTTTGACTTATTGGATTTATATGTTATTGTATTCCAATAAATCCATTTGATTCAAAAGGAATCTTTTGATCACTTACGGTGATCACCAACTCCCGTGACTCCCCATCTCCCCTCTCCTTATCTTCCCCGTTCTGCTGTTCCCCTAAGGCAGTTCCCTCTTTGTTTTTTGTTTTTGTTTTTTGCCTGTGACCCCTCCCCTCAACCCCTCCCCAAGTCCTGGCAAATTAGGAGTCCATAATAGCCAGCCTCCTCTCTTTCCCCAGCCTCTCCTTAGCCATTTCCTCCTTCTCTTTGCTTTGACCCTGGCCCTTCTGGGGCCATCCATTCTTGAAGCCCCATAAGGTACTGCCTGTGTTCTCATACCCTCCATTATTCAGAAGTGGGGGGTTCAAGATTTGTGTCCCTCTTCTTTGCCCCCATGCCATTTCTTTGAGATCCATGGTCCCCAGGTGGAGCACGCTGGCCTCCTCCTCATTACTCTTTTCTCCCTACCCCGAGGTTATTCACCTAATTCATTGAAGTCTTAGGGGCTGGGCCCACAGCCTTCCTCTCTGTCTCGATTCTTGCCATCAGGCTAGGTGGCTTCAGTGTGCACGTGGAGGACCCAGCCTCCACACAGACACTCATTTTCTCAAACTCATTTTCTGAAACACCTCCTTTGCAGTGATCACCTCTGTCACCACTCCCAACGTGGTGCCCTAGAGCTCCTCCCTAGTGCTGCACCACCTCTCAGATGAGCAGTGAGGCACCTTTCAACCCCCGTGTCTTCTTTCCAGTGTGTTCCATCTGTCATTTCTGCTCTGCCCTCAGCATGCTCTTCCCTAGGACCTCCTTGGATTTCTCTGTCCTTTAGATGCTCCCTTGAGGCTCTCGTCTCTCAGCTGAGCTTAGAGTTCCCAGCCCATGATTCAGTGATTGTCCTGGCAATGCTGCTTCCACCCTTGCCTTTCTTCCGAGTAAACCCCAGTCCCTGGGTGAACCAAAGCATCCATGTTCGCCTTGAATCCTGATGGTGGAAATCACACAGCAGGCCAGCTTGGAACAACTGTGAGTTGTTGCCAACCAGCCTCACCTGTGCCCTCATGGAGCTCCCCCATTCTGCGGTTCTCTGGGCAGCTCACTTTTCTGCTCTCCAGAATCCTTCCAGCAGACATTTCCCACTCTCCTCAAACCTCTGATTGACACACCTCCTCCTTTATTCTCGACATAAGATGGGCGACGGAATGGGTATTGCTTGACATAGAAGATGGAAACCGTCAGATCGGAACTCCATGAACGTCCCTCCAAGAAAGGGCACCATCCTTTCCTACCGTGAAAGTGGTCAGCGTCCTCCACAAAAGCCATTGGAAGCACACCTGCCGTTAAACACAGTGGGCTCGTTACTTACCCTGAAGGAGACCCACATCATGGGAATAGTGGGGCTGACAAATAAGCAAGAGGGTGTTAGAAAGAACTTACAGGACTTGGGCGGATGTTTTTGGGAGTGTTCAAGGAAGCGGGGGTGTGCTGTGACTGGATGCTGACAGGAGGCGGGAGTGTCCTGGGATTGGGTAGCTCCATCAGTGTTTTCTAGAAGGAGGCGTGAGTAGCGTGACGTACAGTGTCATTCAGAAGGAAGGCACTCGCTCATATCAGCCAGGAGAGAGGATGATTGTTATTTTGTGGCTGGCACGACAACCTGGTTTTTGTCTGTTTGGAGAAGAGGAAGTTGTCCTATTTTGTCTCCCTTCGACACCTCGGCCATGTCACGTCGTGATGGTGTTTTGCGAGATGGTTTGTGTCCAACAGGAGAACCACGTGACCTCTCTGTGAGCCTCAGTCCTGCATATACCAGCAGTGCAGCCTGGCTCATGGTGCCAGGCCACCTCCTCGATGTCAGTGCTCTTTTCCTTCTTTCACAGTGGAGACCGGAAGTCTTCAAAAGGCAAATAGGTGTTTGCCAGGCAGCAGAAACTAGCCTGGACATTGAAGCATGGGGCTGTCAGGAGCACCTGACATTGGGTCAAGGAGCAGGTAGCAAGAGAGCATTCTGGAGAGGTTGTCAGAGAATGAAGTTCGGGAGCACCAGAGGGTTCCAAATGGGGGGATTGAGTTGCTCTGGGTTTGTTTTAGCCTGATCCCCGAGAGCTGTGTGGGGGCAGCACTGGTGACAAAGGGCAAGTCTGTTCCCTTTCCTTCCCTGCGGCCACACTCCTGGCTCAGGTCCCTTCTACCTGCTCTGTTGCAATGTGTCCTTGTTCTGCCTGCTTCTCGTCCAGCTCCCTCTCCCATCCAACTGCTCCTGCTCTGTCCAGGGTGATTTTTTTGGAATCCCAGATCTTCTATTACTGCATTCCTGGGAACCTTTTGATTCTCCATGATTTTCAAGGTGAAAATCTTCACTGGGTGGCGTGACTCACTTTGCTTTTCATGATCCTCTCATGGTACCCTAGATCTCCCGCTGCCAAGTGAAAATCTGCATTTCAACGTCTCAGAATTATCGCACAGCCATTCTTTCCACAAGTGTGCTTGAGATCCCTTTCCAGCATTTTTCTCGTTGCCACCCCCAGCCCCCAACTCCGTGAATGGGGCCACAGTGTCCTTCAGCTCCCACGTGCAAAAGGGAGGAGTCATCTTGGAACTCTGCTTTTCCTTCCTTACCCCCTTATGTGATCATTCAGCCAGACCTGTGATTTTATCTGCTAAAGATTTCTGGAATCTACCTCCTTTTCTCCACCTCTGCTTCTGCCCTCTCAGTCCGAGTTAAGGTTATTTGTGGTCTGAGCCATGGTGCTAGTTTGCTCCCTGAGCTTCCAGGCACTCCCACTTCCCCCAAATCCCTGTCTCCCCCTTAAGCCAGAGGTTTGTGGAAGGCCATTCGATCAGGTCACTGCCTAGTTTCCTGGCTTCTTGTTGCCGTTCAAGAGAGACCCAAACATTCCTTCTGTGTCCGCACGGCTGCTCCGTCCTCCTCCTCCAGTCTTGCTTCCCGCTCACCTTGCCTGCGCTACAGGATCTGGTCAGTCCTTCCGATATGCTTTGTGCCCGCCGGCCTTGGGGCAGTTCGGCTGCTCCCTCTGCCTGAGATACTTTCTCCGTCACCAACCCCCACCCCCGCCTCATGAGCGCTCTCAGATGAATGCAGTCACTCCACATTCTTTATTGAATGCTTGCTCAGTTGCCGGAGGCTCGGTTCTCGTGCGGTTCCAGATGTGACCCAAATAGACCATGGTGGAGCTGTTAGCCTTTCTTCCAGAGAGAGAAGCAGCCGGGGAACACAGAGGCAAGCAGTCCGGCGTGTCAGGGGTGCTGGATGCTGTAGGAGGGCTGGAAGGGTTTATCATCTGAGCTGGGATGGCCAGAGAAGCACCCTGAGGACAGCGTTGGGGAAAGCCTTGCAGGAGGTGAGGGAGTGAGCCCTGTGCATGTCTGTGGGAACAGTGTCCCAGGCAGAGAGAATGGGGAGTAGGAAGGCCTCCGTGGAGAGAGCTGGGCTGACTTGTTCCAGGAATGACGAGGCCAGAGTGAGGGAGAAGGAGGAGATAGCAGATGGGGTCTTAGGGACCTGGGGTGGTGGCCACTGGGGGATTTTGAAGTGAAGAATGAGGTGACCTGACCTGGGTTTTATGGGATCAGTTCAGCTTCTCTGTTGCGAACAGTGAGGGTGGAAACAGGGAGATCAGTTAGTAGGCTACTGGAATATTCCAAGACATGATGCTGCCAGCTTGGATCAGGATGGTAGGGGTGGAAGTGCTGAGAACGGGCCAGATTCTGGTACATGTTGAAGGAAGAGCTGATGGGATGTGCTGACAGATTGGGTGTGGGTGAGGCCGATGAGGCAAAGAAGGTCCCCAGCCTTCTGGGTCATGTCAGATGCGGCTCCCTCCGGAGGCCCCTGACAGCTGCAGACAAGGTCTAGCTCATTGTCTGTTCTCTGTGCATCTCGTCGTGGCAGTCAGTCCCGTCACAACAGAGACACCTAGTTTCATGTTTGTCTCCCCCGTGAGAATCATGGTGCCGAGAGGGACCATGTGTGTCTCAGGGCCACGTGCCTCGTAGACCCCTAGGAAGTATTCCTCAGCCAGCAGAGTGACGAGGAACTGAATGTAGATGCTCAAGGTTCTATTTCCTGATGAGGACTCAAAATTGCCATGTTCTGTTTCCCTGGTTTTGAGTGGTCTGTGTGTTTTAGAAACCAGGCCGGGGGCTCTAAGACTGAGATTCAATATGAGAATTCCAGAAGTTATCCTGATTTCCACTGCATCAAAAACGTCCCCCTTGATGTGCAAATGGGTCAGAGGATCACCTTTTGGGAGAGGCAGCATTTTCTGGAGGGCCTAGGCCTTTCCAGCTCACTGATGGCATCTTCCTGGCTCTGCCCAGAGAGCAGGGCTGAGATTTTGATCTGAAATAGTCTGAAGGTGGGGGCTGCTGCTTTTCCTCCCCAGAGAAGACATGTCACTTTAGAATGAGACTGTTCTGGTGAGGATAAATTAGGTGCCAACCTTGCCCATCAAGAAAGTCGAATAAATCATGACTTTTCTGGATTTTCAGTACCGCACCCCCCCCCCCATTTTGTTCAAAAAGGAACAAATTAAATTTTGGACAATATCTGTGAAAAGCAATGGTCTTGGATCTAGAATACTAATCTTTTTTCTTTTATGGTTCATTTTTTAAAAATATTCTATTTTAAGGAATCTCTGTACCTAACTTGGGGCTGGATCTCACTACCCCCAGATCAAGAATGACATGCTTTTCCAACTGAGCCAGCAAGGTGCCCCTTCAGGATTAACTTTTTAAATGACAAAAGTGAATACATTTCCCCTACTCAGTTACCTAGTTCGAGTATACTATGCAGATAATTTTTTGCCTCGTTTTCTTTGATTGGCTGAACGGTATTCCACAGTGTGGTTGTACTTGTGTGACTATTCTACTGTTCGTCATTGGGGTGGCTATTAGGGCTGCGATGACCGGTTTTGCATGTGTGTTTGAATTTTCCAGTAGATGAATTTCAGGGGTGAAGCTTTCACAAAATGATCCCAAAAGAGAGTACATCAATTTCTGTTCTCATCCATGGTGACTGAGATGCTGATCACAGAATAGTCTCAGTCTCTTACATTGTCAGTGGCAGGTAGAAAATAATGTCCATACACACACACATATATATTATATAATAAAAATAAATATATATATTTAAAGGATTTATTTATATTTTGAGAAGACAGAGAATGGGCAAGAGGGAGAGAGAGACTCTCAAGCAGATTCCCCAGTGAGTTTAGAGCCTGAATGGGGCTGGATCCCACAACCCTGAGACCATGACCTGAGCCAAAATCAAGAGACAGATGCTTAACCTGTTGAGCCACCCAAGTGCCCCTTAAATTTATATTTTTATAATCACTGGTAAGACTGAGTATTTTTAGTTGGTCACTACCAGGGATATTTTTTTACATGAATCCCCTCCCCTATCATCTTCCTACTGGGTTCTCTTTGGTTATTATATATTTTTTATTATATATTATTATTTTGGGGGGATTCTTAAGATTTTATTCATTTATTTGACAGAGAGAGTGCACGCACACAAGGTCAAGCAGGGGGAGTGGCAGAGAGGAGAGAGCACAAGTAGGCAGACGGACAGGCAGAGGAAGAGGGAGAAGAAGGCTCCCCCAATGCAGGGAGCCCGATGCAGGGCTCGATCCCAGGACCCTGGGATCATGACCTGAACTGAAGGCCGAGCCACCCAGGTGCCCCTTTATATTGATTTGTGAGAACTTTTTATATGTAGGATAGTAGTCCTTTGCCTCTGTATTTGTTGCAGTATTTTCTCCCAAACTCTTGCTTATCTTTGATTTTAGCTTGTACCATATGTTTCATGATACATTTCATTCTGAATCTTTATGGTGCCAAATCTGGCAGTCTAACTTTATGGCTTGTGGCTTTTAGATGATGCCTTAAGAGACCTTTTCCAATCACTACATTTTCTTTTAGCACTTTTATGGTTTTGGCTCCTACTGCTTAGACCATTCATCTGTCCTTATTATTTTGTATGTTATAAGGTAGCAGTTTTGGTCCCCACACCATCTAGTCATGGTCTATATCCCCCATGGATTTGAAACATCACTTAGATACTAAATCCTTACATATGCTTTAACACAGCCATGCCTATGTCGTCTTCACTTCTACTTGGAATTGCTTTTTTTATTCTGATGCCTGAACATCTGACTTGCAAAGTTACTGAGTTGTGAATTGATTGAGAGCTCCCTCAGCTTGCTTCTCAGAGTAAGAATAGGGTTGTGCCAGGGAATAGTACCCTCTTCTTAGTTCATTTGAGCAGCTGTACTGCAGGAAGGAAGAAACGAAAGGGACACTGAGAAAAGGCATGTGTCTAAGTCTGTGAAAGCAATAGCTTTTCAGGAAGCCTACTGTGTAGACTTCATCATACGTGTCATTGGCCAGAAAAAGCGTGTGGCCCTACCCTTAGCTGCAGGAACATGTGGGAGGGGAGAATTTCTCACAGGGCAGATTGATACCTCGAACAAAATTGGGGTCCTCTTAATAAGGAAGAAGGGGTAGGTGGATATTGAAAGGGGAACGTGGAGGGTCAGCTACATCTCTCATTTTTTTTTCCCTTTAGAATTTCCCCAGGTAGGGGTGCCTGGGTGACTTAGTCGGGTTGAGCGTGTGAGTCTAGATCTCAGCTCAGGTCTCCATCTCAGGGTTGTGAGTTCAAGCCCCATGCTGGGTTCCATGCTAGGCGTGGAGCCTACGAAGAAAGAAAGAGAGAAAGAGAGAGAGAGAGAGAGAAAGAGGAGGGGAAGGGGAAGGGAGAATGTCTCCATATTTTCCTAAGAGACGGAGAGGGAGGAGAAGAAAGAAAATGGAGGTGGGAGGGCAGGGGAGAGAAGGAAAAAAAATAATTCATAAAATAAAACGCTCAGTCTTCAGTGTTCAGTTTGATGAGCATTCAGAAATGTTTACAGTTGACTCTTGAAAAACGTGTTTGAATTGCATGGGTCCACGTATATGCAGATTTTTCGATAAATAAAATACAGTACTGTAAATGTATTTTCTTTATGATTTTCTGAATATTTTCTTTAGCCCACTTTATTGGAAGACTACAATATATAATACATCTAACATACAAAATATATGTTAATTGACTGCTTATGTTATCAGTAAGGCTTCTGGTCAACAGGCACAATTAGTAGTGAAATTTGGGGGGAGTGGAAAGTTATATGCAAATTTTTGATGCAAAGGAGTCGGAAACTCTAACCCCTGCATTGTTCAAGGGTCAACTGTATATCTGTACCACCTCCAAAAGCAAGATATAAACTGTATCTGAAACTCCAGAAGTTTTCTTTGTATCTCTTTCTAGTTAGTCTCCTTACCCCACTGGTCATTTTCTGATTTCAGGATCTATGGTAGATTAGATTTGCCTGTTTGTGAACATTGTATAAACGGAATCATGCAGTATATATTCTTTTGTCTTCTTCCACTCAATGTGTTCTTTGAGATTTATCCATACTGTGTTTACTTATCAAAGATAAAGCCAGATCCTAGTTAAAGCGGTGAGGACAGATTTTAATCATTAGTAACTATCGCAATCAGGAAAAGAGTCCAGCATGAATGAAACTCAACCTCGATTTGTACAGAGGGCTTTTTAAAGAGAGAATGAGGGAGGAAGGCCGGGGATGAATAAAGTCAGGGAACTGAAAGATTACAAAAAGTGGGAAAGGTGTTTGTCCATGTGAAACCACCTGCATTTGCTCACTGGGAGACAGGGGCCTGATTTTTCAGTGTCGGCTGAACAAACAGTGGACGCCTTGAGTTTTCTCCAAGAGGGACTGGCACCGTCCCAGGGGTGGGGCCTGGAGCTGTTAGAAACTATGATAGTGTTTGGTCAAGTCTGTGTATAAATAAGTCAGTGTTGAGGCCTAGTTGAGAGGAGGGCTCAGAGGAGAATGGCTAGAGTTCGGTCTAGGAGAGAGTCTTCCTCAGTGTACCGTAGTTTGGTACTTTGTACGTAGTGTGCATATGCCACAGTTTGTTCATCTGTTCAACTGATGATTAGATCCTTCATTGTATCCAAGTTTTTGGTCATTGCGAATAGGCTACAATAAACATTCTTACAGAAATCGTAAGTCTCTCTCAAAATTGTTTAGTGGGACTGCTTAGTCACAAGGTGGGGATATAGTGAACTGAATGCCTGATTTCCAAAGTGGTTTATCAGTTTACACTTCCCACCAGCAATATGGTAACACTTCAGTTGCTCAGCATCCTCGTTGACCTTCTGTGCTGTCAGTGAGGGTGAGATAGCATCTCATTATGGTTTCACATTACATTTCCCTGGTGACGAATGATCTTAGTTAGGCACCTTTTTGTGTGTTTATTGGGCATTCGTACATCTTTTGTGGAATGTCTGCTCAAGTCTTTTGCCCACTTTTGTTAATGTTGTTTTTAGTTTTGATTTATTGGAGTTTATCATATATTCTGGATAGGAATTCTTTGTCAGATGGATGCATGTTAAATATACCTGAATAGGAAAATGAAAATTTAAAATATTTACAATAGCATCAAAAACATAAACTGGTTGGAGTGACTGGGTGGCTCGGTTGATAAATCATCTGACTTTTGACCTCAGCTCAGGTCTTGAAGTCAGGGTTGTGTGTTCAAGGCCTGCATTGGGCTCCCTGCTGAGTGTGGAGCCTACCCTACAAAACAAAAACAAGAACAAAAAAAGCAAACTGGCTAGGAATAAGTCTCATGATAGACATGAAACACCTTTACACAGAAATCTATAAAATATTGTCGAGAGGAATTCAAGACAACTGAAATAAATGGAAGATATACTTTGTTCATGCATCGGAAGATTCGATGTCATCGAGATTTCTGTTGTCCATGACTTGATTTATGCAAACAATGCAATCCCAGTCAAAATGCTAGCCATCTTTTTAAATTTTTTATTTTATTTGTTTTAAAGATTTTATTTATTTTAGAGAGAGAGACAGAGATTGTAACAGCACAAGTGGTATGTGAGGGAAAAGCAGCCTACCCCCCCTCAGCAGGGAGCCCCCCGTGGAGCTCGATCCCAGGACCCAGGATAATGACTAAGCCGAAGGCAAATGCCTGACTTAGCCACCCAGGCGCCCCTAGCCATCTTCCTTTTTTTTAGAAGAAATGAACAAGTTGATTCTAAAATGTACATGGAAATGCAAAGGTCTAGAATAGCCTAAAAGGTCTGCAAAAGAAGAACACAGTTGAAGAATGTACACTGCTTATTCCTGCTTAATTTTAAGACTGACAGTAACGGGGGCGCCTGGGTGGCACAGCAGTTAAGCGTCTGCCTTCGGCTCAGGGCGTGATCCCGGCGATCTGGGATCGAGCCCCACATCAGGCTCTTCTGCTATGAGCCTGCTTCTTCCTCTCCCACTCCCCCTGCTTGTGTTCCCTCTCTCGCTGGCTGTCTCTATCTCTGTCGAATAAATAAAAGAAAAAATCTTAAAAAAAAAAAAAAACTGACAGTAACGCCACAGTAATCAAAGTCTTTGGTATAAAGATAGATCAATGAAATAGAATAGAGTCCAAAAGTAGACCAATCACAAGTACTGTCGATTGATTTTTGCCCAGAGGTCAAGTCAGTTCAGTGGGAGAAAGGAAAGTCTTTTTAGTGAATAATTCTGGGTGAACTGGATATTCAGGTGGAAACAAAACGGACCTTGACCCTTAGCTCATTCTGTACACACACATTAATTTGGGATGGATCATAAACCCAAATACAAAACCTTGCACCAGGGGCACCTGGCTGGCTCAGTCCCTTAAGGGTCTGACTCTTGATTTTGGCTCAGGTCACGATCTCAGGGGGGATCGAGCCCTATATCAAGCCCTGAGTGGAGCCCCCTGTGGAGTCAAGCACTGTATCAGGCTCCACGCTCAACGGGGGTCTCCTTGAGATTCTTTCTCTAGGCCCTTCCCCCTGCACACTCGCTCTCAAATAAATAAATCTTTAAAAAAAGAAGCTAGAGCCATAAAACTTTAGTATGAAAACATGAGAAAATATCTTGACAACTTTGGGGTAGGCAAATGTTTTGTATACAGAACACAAAAAGCACTAATTACAAAGGAAAAATAGATACACTAAGAAAATGAACAGGCAAGACAGACTGGGAGAAAATATTCAGAATACGTGTTCTTTAAAATTTTATTTCGGGGCGCCTGCGTGGCTCAGTCGTTAAGCATCTGCCTTCGGCTCAGGGCGTGATCCCGGAGTTCTGGGATCATGCCCCACGTCGGGCTCTTCCGCTAGGAGCCTGCTTCTTTCTCTCCCACTCCCCCTGCTTGTGTTCCCTCTCTCGCTGGCTGTCTCTCTGTGTCAAATAAATAAATAAAATCTTTAAAAAAAAAAGTTTTATTTTTTCCAAAAGGACTTTAGATCATTACTCAGATCCATGGCGTCCTATTATTCTATTCTGCATTATCTGTTTTTTTTTTTTATTGCTTAAGACAGATATGAGACATTGTACCACAAGAACTTTCTGATTGGCTTCTCCTCCTCATCCCTCTCGTGAATGTTGGTTCTTTTTCCATTAATGTCTTCTACAGTGCTCAGAGACTACTTGCAACAGAGAGAGTAGATTTTAGATCCTGTTAATCCTTGTGAAGTAATTGGCTGTTAGATGAAGCCAGAAGGCAATTCCAGTAGCTTCCATTGGGAGGAAAAGATACCTTTGAGTCTTAATTAATTGAGGCCCAGCGTTGTTTTTTTTTTTTTTTTTTTTGAATTTTTGATTATGTTAGTCCCAGTGCTGTTTTTTGTTTTTGTTTTTTAATATTTATTTATTTATTTATTTGAGAGAGAGAGAGAAAGATCGGGATGGGGGGAAGGGCAGAGGGACAAGCACAGTCTGCACTGAGCATGGAGCCTGATCACGGGGCTTGATCTCACGACCCTGAGGTCATGACCTGGGCCAAAATCAAGAGTCAGACACGTCATCAATTGAGCCACACAGTGCCCCTGTTTTTCGTAGTGTTTTCTTTTTGCTTTTTAAGATAATTAAACACTTAAGGCCTTGCGGATCTGCTGAGGAAAGCAACGGCGCTCACAAGAAGGGAAACAAACTGAAAGTCTGTGTAGGTACAAAGTTTATTGCCCTTAAGACTTTGCTTCCTGCCTTCCATTTATAACCAAGAACGAAACCAACAAGAAATAGAAACCAAACACTGAGACTAGTCCATGCAAAAGAACAACGATAAAAATGAGAGGTAGAGCAATATCTTACAGGCCAGTATGCAGCCTGCAGTTAACATTCCAAACTTGAAAACCGATGCGAAGAGTATCGGATTGATTTTTGCAATTGCATAAATATACATCGTAGGTACGTATATATGTACGTACCCTGCGTATAAATACACACACACATCCACACAGACACCGTTTGCGCAACTGAAGTGTTGGGGGAGGGATGGAAGTCCAAGTGGGTAAGTAGGTTTGAAAAGCAATAGAATGAAGTTTCCTGCAAGGTTGCACAGCTTGAGGAAACAGCCTTGACCTCTGTCTGTAAAGCGGTGCCTTCCACATAGGCTGCTTCCGAGGGTTGTACGTGTTCCTGTTTGTCCAGCATGCGGAGTAATGCCTGGCACTGGAGTCAGCACTCAGCACTGTTGATTAGAAGTGAAATGAAGCAGCCCCAGCCTCGACCCTCACTGGCTGGGAGAGCGGGGAGGGCGCCTTCCCATTCCCTCAGACGAAGAACTGCCCGCTGGAGGGCATGTCACACCTCTCCTGGCAAGTTCCCACTGTTGCAGGTGACACTCCTGCCGATAGGGCAAAGTCAGTCAGTGCTTCTTGAATGAACAGGTGGCTGGACCAGATCCGCGTTTCCCACGGGAGAAATGTGAGATGACTTTAGGTGGCACCCCGGTAGATGTGTTACATTTTCAAAGGTATTGATTACAGGGTGTGTTAGAAGAAAATATTAGGTAGCACGTCAGAGCTGGGTGCTAAAAGAAGTGAGTTGATCTAAAGGACTATTAAATGCAGCAGGTGGTATGTGAATGTCATGAACATTTCAGGGCAATAGTGGATTGAATGAACGCTGTTAAAAGGTCTTTCTAAATCTGAAATCTTTCATTCTTTGCACTTTATTTCAATGTATATTTATTTAACTTTCTGAGAGAGAGAGTGAGAACACATGTGAGCACTGGTGGGGAGGGCAGGGGAGAGAGAAAGATCCCAAGCAGGCTCCACGCCCATTGCAGAGCCAGACATGGGCCTCAATCTCAAGAGTCTGAGATCACAATCTGAGCCACAACCAGGGGTCGGCTGCCCAACAGACTGTGCCACCCAGGCGCCCCTGATTTCTTCCTGGTGTGTCCTGCAGTCACTGGAGCATCGTGTTAGAGTTGTCATTACGTGTGCACATGGACGTGCTCAGTCTTCCTCGTGGAGTGGTTGGACTGCTGCACCCACAGCCCGTGGGTTCCTCAGTCCACGTACCATCTAGGGGCCATTTGAAGAAGGGGCACAAATCCTAATTGCTGTTCGAGAACCATCCATCGATACCTTCTGATCAGACCAAGAAAGACTCAGTAACACAGCCTACACCTGGAGGGTCAGGAGCTTGGAAAGAAATCTCAGAGCCGATGATGGCGATCTCTTCAGAAGCGCAGCCTCGCCAGTGTGCTTGGCTGCACGAAGGTCAATGCTGTGTGGAAACTCCCAGATATCCTGAAAGGGAAGACCTAACCAACCCATGTCACTCATCTTTTTCCTTTCATTCTGTTCAAATAAGTCTAAAAGGGCTTTTTCATAAACACAAAATTAGAATTCTAAGCAATAAAAACACTGGCAGTGTTTCTTCTTTTCTCAGTCTTGCAGTCGATGGTGTCTTAGAATGAAATATGACATATGGTTAGTGTAGAAAAATTTTAAACAGAGAAGTTAAAACACATATGTACACACCCCAGAAATCTCTGATGTTTCTCCTGTTTCTCTGCTGTTCTTCAGCCTCCCTGCCTGCCTTCTGCTACTGGAACATTCCAAGGCGCTTCCTGCCCCAGAGCATTTCTATCTGTTGTGTGTCCTGTCTGGAATGCCTTTTGCACAGCTCTCTCCGATTCTGTGGGGCTCCACGTGGCCTTCCCTTTTCAGGGAGGCCTCCCTTTTACCTTCTCTAGTGCAGGTCCTTCCATCCCCCATGCTGTTGTCCTTCATCTGGCATAAGCTCTTATGTCTCTTTGTGTCTGCTCTTCCCGGGCTCCCCACGGTATCCCCAATGCCTGGCACTTAGCAGACACTGGACAGGTATTGCTTGAACTGGATCCATAGTGTTAAACTGAGGGCGAATGCAGCAGCTGCTCCTTGTCATCCAGGAGAGGGCAGTAGGAAGTACAGGGAGGAGCTCCTAGAGGAAGGCAGCTTGGTCAGCTTTTCAGCAGGTAGAGCTGCTGAGTGGTGGAGCGAGTGCCTTCTTTGTGGGGCGTGCTCAGGGAGTGGCTTGGTGTTGTTGAAGGGTTCTGGCACCGGATGTCAGGGTTGGCCAGTCATTTGGAATGTTCCTTCCAACCAGACATCCATGTTTGAGGACTGTTCTCATCACTGGTCTGTGGTTCTTGCTTCAACTGCAGATGTGGCTTTTACCACTAGATGGCACTAGATGATGCCTCTGAGGACAGTGCTCATCAAAGCACCAACAGTGAGAACACAATTTTCTTTTAATTACTGAAGTATCGTTGATCTGTACAATGTTATGTCACTTCCAGTTGTGCAACATAGTGATTCGATAAGTCTGTACATTACTAAGCGCTCACCACAACTCAATACAGTCACTGTTACGGTACAGTTGTTACTATATTATTTACAATATTCCAACATCTGCTTTTGTTTTTGTGAGTTATTTCTCTAACTGGAAGTTTGTACGTCTTAATCCCCTTCACCAATTTCACCCATCCTCCCCCTTTCCCTCTGGTAACTATGCATTTTGTTTTGTTTGGAGAACAGATTTTTCATGGCACTTATACCCTGAACACACACTTCAACAAAAGCTTCAGAAAACAGTCTTTAACTCTTACAGTGTGTAATGGATACGGATATTTTCTATTTACTCTGGTTGACAGCATTTTCTAAGATGGGGATTTGCAGACTACTACGTTGATTTTATGATATGGATGGATAACAATTCTTTGTTTGAAAAGCACTGTTTCAAACAACAGAAGCTGTTCACCCGTGTAAAACTCTGTGGGTCGGTTTTCCTTGGGACAGTCTGGTCTTGTAGGTAACTGTGTCCCTTAATGCATACGCTGTGTGTTTCTGTGTTGAGTTACTGCCTTGAGTAGCCGAAGGTATGTGCTTCCTTATGGGTGTCTGTGGATGTGGGCACATGGCTGTCTGTGGGAGACGGGGGAGGACATGTTCGTACAGGATTAGCACCAACTGTACTCAAGGCAGCAGTAAGCCCTGTCAGTGGATATGAAGAGAAGATATAATATCTATGTGCTTCTGGGAGCTCAGACTGAGCTGGGTGACATCGCGCGCACACACACACACAGGCAACCTCTACCCCTTTCAGCTTACTCCTCAAGCAAATGGAAATGAGCTAATGTGCTCAGGATATCACTTAGGATGTTTCAGGGTGTAAGTAACAGAAGACCAACTCCATTTGGTTTATTACTTTTTTAAAAGGTTGATTTATTTGAGAGAGAGCGAGAGAGTGGGGGGGGGAGTAGAGGGAGAGAGAATCCTGGAACAGCCCCCTTGCTGAGTGAGGAGCATGACACAGGGCTCGATCCCAGGACCCTGAGATCATGACCTGAGCCGAAAACAAGAGTTGGCCTCTCAACCGACTGAGCCTACCCGGTGCCCCTCCATTTGGTTTAAATGGTAAAGACATTAACTCACAAGATACTCATTGAGAGGTGGAGCAGGGTCCAATGCCCACAGTGCGTTGGCGTGGCCTTGGGATCTTGGCTTCTTCCACTATTTCTCCTTTTCCGAAGGCTGATTCCACGCCTAGTTGCCTTGATTGACTTCTGAATCCAAACTGATGTTTCCTGTAGCTGGCAATGACTTCTTGCTCCTTGATAGTTTAAGTTCTTCCTCTTCTTGACTTAATAATAAATCATACTTTTTCACTTCCGTTCTCTCCAGGAAGAGGCTGACTGCTTGTGACTTGAACGTCGTCACAGTGCTCTGCTGGAATGTGCTGGCTTTTGTCAGGTAGCTGGGCTTTCATTTGGTCTGTGAGGTCCTGCAAATTCTGAATCCCCTGGTCTTTCGCTGAAAGGAGCTGAGCGCGTTCAATATGCAGCTGCTCCTGCTGGGATTGAAGATGGTCCACTTTCTGCTTCTGCTCCTGTAGAGACTGAAGCAGTCTTATCTTCCCCTGCTGCTGGTTGTGAATGATCTTCTGTTGTTCCTTTACTTCCTCCTCGAGGTCATCTTTTAACTCGTTCAGTTGGAAGACTTCACACTCCAGTTCGAGGATTTTAGGGTCAGGTACAGGGCGACTCTGTTGTCTCAGGCGCTCCAGTTCTTCTTTCAGATGATGATTTTCGTCGGTCACGGAGGTGAGACGCATGTCTTTGTCCTCCACGGTTTGCTCTAAAAGGTCATTGCTTCTTGAGGCTTTTTCTTTAATGACCTGTGTCAATTGCTTCTGCTCCTCCAAAGCAGAGGACAGCATGTCCTTGGTTTCTCTGTGGTCGGCGTCCATCTGCTCGATCTTCTTTTGGAGGTGGAATATTTCCAGGTCTTTCTCTTGCATGAGTTGGATCAAACGTGCGTGCTCTAAAGGTAACAATTTCTTGATGGTTTGCTTGTACTTCCTCTTCTCTTCCAACGCCTTCTTCTCAGCCCGACACAATTTTGCTACTAACCGCCCTTTTTCGATCTTTAAAGCCCTCACAGCAATGTTGTTTTCCAGACACTCCTCGTTGTTACGGAGAATCGATTCTTCCAGCTGGTGTCTTGCATCTTGGAGTGCCAAAACCAACTTCTGGTTTTCTGCTCTGAGATCAGAAGCAACGTTGTTCAGATTGTCGTCCAGCCGCTCCATCTCTGCAAGTTGTTGCTCCATCCTTCTAAGCTCAGTTTCCCTTTCTTGAAGTAAGTCATCTTTCCCATTCCCGGGAGACTCTTGATGTTGGAGGTCTTCGATCCATTGTTCATACTCGCATAGTTGTTTGCGGTGCCTGTCAATGACGTCTGCCAGTTGCTTCTGGTGGATATTCTGTAACACTGCTACTTCAAGTTGGTGTTCGTCTAGCTCCCTCATCCGTTGTTGTTCTAGGTCCCTGATGGTGGTCTTCAGTTTCCAAATTTCATTTGAGTCTAAGCTCTTTGGTCCCTGGGATGAAGACTGGAACAAATGCTTCCATTGTCTCACTTCAGCCTCCAGTGTTTCAATGTCCTTGAGGAGTCTATTGATTTGTGTCTGGGATGCAATGACATAAGCAAAGTCCATGTCATTGCCATGGAAAGTTCCCTTTCTCAGCACATGTCCAGTGAAAGCGATGTGGCTGGTGAAAGAAGTCTCACTGCCATCCACTTCCCCCAGGGAATGGCCTAGGCCGGAGCCCAGGCCACCAACCCAAGGCAGCATCTCTGTGGGTCATAAAACTGACCTGGTCTGCTCTGCGAAATGAATCCAGTGCAGTCGGACTACCCCACCACGTGTCCCAGTACTGCTGCCCACAGGAGGCCTAGAATCAAAAGACAGCAGGCAATTGTGGGCAACGCTCATGTGGTACCCAACCACTGCAGGCCAGGTGGCTAGGAAAGGTCAAGACCTGGGGTCTTCAGTAGGCCAGCTCTGGCCACTGGTCTTGGTCCTCTCCGCTTATCCCCACAACTTCCCATACCAGAGCTGCGCTCCTTCCCCTTCTCCCCCTGCTTGGGTGGCTGTCCCAGGTGGGCCCCAAGTGCATGCCTGCCGATGGAAAATGCACCTGGCCCTCCACTTCCCCCCTAAGTGGTATCACCATATGCAAACTCCTGTGGTGTGTGCTTTCCACA
This sequence comes from Ursus arctos, assembly GCF_023065955.2. Taxonomy (NCBI): domain Eukaryota; kingdom Metazoa; phylum Chordata; class Mammalia; order Carnivora; family Ursidae; genus Ursus; species Ursus arctos. Next base: position 492,432 of record NW_026623068.1, on the reverse strand, counting down.
CCTTATTTTTTTTTAAGTGAGGTGAAATGTGATGTGGGAAACAAAGCAGAAGAGAAATTAATAAATTTCCTACTACCTACAGCCCATTGATAACTCCTTGAAACAGGCAAGGGACATTCCTCTAGGGACTCAACTGCCTCGGTGTTGACACTTTGCTAAGGGCAAAAGACAGTCCTAGCCCAACTCCCACTCACAGGATCCTATAAGCCTATTTTAATGTATAAACATTATTTTGGAAATTTCCTTTATCTCTATCCCCCAAGATACATGTTGGGAATCATCCCTCAAGCATATGGCCCACTGATATACAGCTGAAGAGTCTCATGACTAAGGTTTTATTTGACGGTAATAAATGACCTTTTGCCAACAATAGCTAGCCCCCTCAAAGTCCTGGAAACCTTTCTTCCAAAATTCCTTAGAGACTTACACTATCCCAAACCCCCTCCCAACTTGAAAGTATGTAATGGGCCACTCCTCATGATCTCATGGCAGGTCTCTCTGCCCACGGGTCCTGTCCCCGTGCTTTAATAAAACCACCTTTTTGCAGCACCAAAGACATCTCAAGAATTCTGTCCTGGCTATCAGCTTCTAACCCTAATGTCTTTCCTACATCATATGGTGCCCGATCATGGGGCTTGAGTCCAGAGTCTCATCTTGGTGAGTACTTTTTCTTCCTTTACTCTCATTCCAGGGGCTCTTGAAGGAGTCCGGTCTTATAGAAACACTTTCCTGTCGATAGGTCCGGCTGCAATCCTCTAGCCCGTGGCTATTCTACAGGGAAGAGAAAGCCTGCCTTTTTGGCTGGAAGTTAGTACCCTGGCCGGGATGGTAAAAAGACCCAGAAACTGGATGCCCTCTCTTTATTCCCATCCTTATACCAAGTTGTCTGTCTTGTGCAGGGGACAGCCATTTAAGTGACTAGCACGGCTGCCAATCTTTTTTTTTTTTTTTTTAAGATTTTATTTATTTATTCGACAGAGATAGAGACGGCCAGCAAGAGAGGGAACGCAAGCAGGGGGAGTGGGAGAGGAAGAAGCAGGCTCATAGCAGAGGAGCCTGATGTGGGGCTCGATCCCAGAACGCCGGGATCATGCCCTGAGCCGAAGGCAGACGCTTAACCGCTGCGCCACCCAGGCGCCCCACGGCTGCCAATCTTAAGACTCCTGTGAGGTGTACTCCTGATTGATCTAATGTGATCCCCTCCACATCCCTGGTCTAGTAGCTTCTGGCCGTGGGATCTCCACTGGGAGCTGGCCGAAACCAGTAGCCGACTGAACTAAAACCCAACTGGGGACCATTTCTTAGGGAAGTTGGCTCTAAAGACCACATGTGTTGGAATGTCCCTTAGACTATGATGGATTTCTGTCTTTACTGTTTTCTGTCAATGTCCTTTATTAACGACTTAAATTACAAAATTGGGTAAGCCCCTTGTAAAACTTTTCTAGTGTTTTCCATGGGTTAAAAATGGCAGGGCAATAACACTACCTTCAGGGCACAGGACTGTAGGGCATGGTATTTCAGTCCATTCACCAGGCACCTATTGGTAGCCTAACATGCCACTGCATGGGAAGGCGAGGGACACCGGCATTCTTCCGAATGCCTTCGTGGTAAGGCAGGATGGTGATCAATAGCGATTCTTTGTTTGAGGGATGCCTCTGGTCGCTTTTGACACACGGAACCTCTGACATCCTGCGTGGGATGCCATCTGGGATGGGGGGGATTTGGTAACGGACCTTCTTTACTTTCCTGGGAGCATGGCCTCGGTAGGCTTCTTCAGTTCCCAAGGACTCTTCCTTAGGATGACTTTTAACTGGAAACAATTCAGATTGTAAAATTTAGGAAAGGACTTATCTCCTATAACACTGCATGCCCTCAGTAGGATCTGTCAGCTCTCCTCTGCAGGGAACAGGGCAGAATGTGTTTGCCCATGTCTGGCTAGTAAACTCCCTCCCAACATATTGGATGATAATTATCTGAGTACACCTAGGCTGCTGGAGGAGACACAGGCCATCCCAGACGAAGGGGACTCGACTTTCTCACTATTCCTCCTCCTAATAGATGTGGGGGCTTCTCCCTCTTTTCCCAGGTTAATGGCTGTAATTGGAGCCAGTTGTGGTTAGTCTGCCTCCGGATGGGGACTTTAAGGAACCTTCCCAAGCTGCTGCTGAAACTCCCTTTGTTTCAGGGAGATTCCTTGTCTTCTCCAGCCTGGCATGGACTGCCTGTTCCCCCTTGTTGGTGGGAAAACATGGCGTCTGCTCCTCTGTTGGAGCTGCTGAGCTCTGCAACTGGGAACCCTTTCTCTGTCTTCTGGCAGCACTTCACCTCTTCTGTCTCCCCCACCTGCCATTGCTGCACCACCTTGGGTGCAGCCTGCATAACTGGCTTCTAAACCATCCTCAGTGCCTCCAGCACCATTGGCTTCTCCTCCTACCCTATCAAGGAACGAAGAAGACCTAACATTGCCCACTCCAGATTCCCCCACCAGCGTCTCAGGTAAAAAGGGGCAATAGGGAGGATCCAGGTGGAACATAATTCAGTATTTAAGTGTGATGGTTTAATTAAGATAGACATGTCTTTAAAGTTATCAGCACTAAACATGAAACTTTTATTCTATCGAGGTTTGCTGCAGGTCAAATAAGCTCATGTTATTTGTTAGTAAAAAGATGACTAAAATGATGGTTCATTGTTCATCAGAGTTTTCATAGGTAATTGTTAAGATAGCTTTCAAAGTCTTTGGTAACCTGAAACTTTAAAGTTTTGCTTGGATGATAAATGGGATTAAATTCATTGGACATCTAGGTCTTTTCCAAATAGGATAAAATGCTAAAAAAGCATTGAGTACTAGATGTAGGTTTGTGCTTTTGACTTTTTATTGCAAAGAAACTAAGAATATTTGGGTCTGTTGGTAAACATGCTTTGTGTTTAACTGGATCATAAAATTGCCATCTAAACAGTTCTGGTGAAAACAGTTCACAACCGGTTACTACTTAGTTTTCACTGGAGACTAAGAGTGAAAAATTCTGCTAAATTAAGACTGGAAATAAGAAAAAACAACTCTCTAAGTGTAAGAAAGACACAAGGAATGGAAATGCATTTCTGTTGAAGGTAAAAGAAGGTAATTTTGTCCTAAACGAGACTGGTCATTGGGAAAGAAATGGCTTGGGACAAAATGTGAATGCAAAAGGGAAGTTGTAGGTTTATGATGGGAAAACTTTGGAAAGGATTTTAGGCGTGATCAGGATGGACTAAGATTGAAATGAATGGATTTTAAAGTATACTGGTATAAGATTGAAAGTCTGCTTTCTCTCCGTTCAAAAAGACAAGTTTTCTTAAATTGTTGGTCGGCTCTTTTTTAAACTGTATATTGGCCAATTTAGTAATACAGTCACCATTTTTAGGAATAATATTTTATAAAAAATCGTGTTTAAAATTACAGCTGAGAGAATGGCATAGGTTTAAAATCACTTTATGTTGGTCTGCTCTTGATAAGAAAATGTAGTAAATAGTTGTTTTCCCTTTGCCCAGAAAAACCAGTTTCTGTGTTATGCCTTTATCAGGTCTTTAACATCCCTCATCCTATTTAGGCATGTGCCTTAAATTTTTCTACAGTTTTAACAAACTTCCCCAAGATTTACATCGTGAACAGAGTCTCCTTGACTAATGAGGCTTGTTTGTTTGGTATACGGTCATCATCACTGGATGTTCTGGCCATTGAAGTGTTACGTGTCACAGAAATAACCGAGTTTCCTTGTCAGTTGCATCATAATGAATTCTCGGATCATTAACAATGTCCATTTCTGAGTGTTTGTCATTTATAATTGTTCTTATTCTCCTGCAAAAGGAGTTTCATCTTCAAGGAGGTTCATAAAAAGGACTTTTAGGAAAAAAATACAGGTATTCAGTATCTTTAAGATCAAAGATTTGTTCATTTGTGAACAAATTCAAGTCTTTAACTTGTCTGTCTACCCGAACCCTCTGAAATTCAAAAGGTCTCAGTAAGTTTTCTTTCTTCCATGGTGGTCATAATCATTTGCATAAATTCAGCAAGAATCTGTTCTCCTTGTAACAGGACACCATTGGAAACACTGGTTATTTTACCAAGGCTTTGACTGGAATGTCCTATCTGAGAGAGACATGCATAGACTCAGATATGACCAGACAGCTTTAAGGAATCAAGGTCGACTTTATGAAACCTGGAGCCATGAAGCCCCTTGGAACTGTTGGCCTGATACCTTGCTTACAGAGTTCCCAGCAGCCTCACCAGGTGAGTAAAGAATGTCACTTCCTGGCAGGTGCAGGAACCTCAGGATCTATTGGGGACCTCATGAAGAGGATGGCAAGTACGCGGCTTGGCTTCTGGCCTGGAGAGGCTACTGAAAGTTCAACCTAGAGATTCCTTATAAAAGTTCCAGCAAAGCAGATTCTAAAAGATCTGTATGATCAATCCTTATTCTTGCTGAGCTTATGTGAATAATTAGGCCAAGTTTGGACTTGTTTTTCAAATAAATTAGTCTTGATTTGGCTGTCTCTGGAAACGAGGGTGATTTTAGAAAAATTATGTTTCAATAACATACCTTTGCAGATGTTAAATTCTAGTTTTGATGGTCTTTGAATGTTGTTTACCTAAGCTAGACAACTTGAGGTAAACTTGAGAGAAATTGCTACAGTAGCTCATGTGTAGAGACAATCTCCTTGTTATTCTGTGGGGATAATAACAGGACCCCATGGGCATATGATTATTTGAACAGCTGAAAAATGGGATTGAGTCCCCAACAATTGTGTAACTCAGCTATCACCGTGACCAATTCTGTGTGGCTGGGATGACAAAATCACTCCTAAAAAGCCAGAGCACACCCCACTCAGCGGGGTTACTATGGACTTGTGGAGATCATGGATGACCCCACTTTCCCTATGATTGGATGGGATGATGCACTTGGGAATGCCCTTATCTCCTGAGACAAGTCTTCTCCCACTTGCCAGTGATTCCTTAGATTCCTTATAATTGGGACATTGTTAAGGCTGGACCTCAAAGAGGGCTTCTTGATGGTTTTATCCGTTAGTCATATTTATTCTAGAAGCCACCTCTTTCGCTATAAAATTGCAAGTAAAGGCTTTAGCCAAGCATACAACAGCCCTCCTGGTAAAACGAGCCTCTAAGCTCACTACGGGACAGTCCCTGACTGTAATGACTTCATATCAGGTCCAGAGTGTCTTAGAGGAGGCCGACTTATTAAATACCGGGTTATGCTTACAGATATATGCCTGAAATAATACTTAAAACCTGTCGGACTTTAAACCCATCTGCCCTTATGCCTGGACCTGACCATTGTACTTCTACAGAGCATAACTGTTCAGAGGTTATTGATCTGCTTGATTCTGGTCAACCAGATTTAAAAGATTCCCCTATCACAAATGTAGATGACAGTTGGTTTCCTGATGGCAAGAGTTTCATGGGAGAGGGAATAAAAAAAGCTGGGCATGCTATAGTGCTCACTCGTGATTGGCAATTGCCAAAGCCTTAAAAATTTATATTTGTACTGATCCAAATATGCTTTCCTAGTCCTGCATGCTCATGGAGCAATTTGGAAGAAAAGGGGATTATTATCAAGCCATACCTCCCCAATCAAATATGGGCCTGAAATTAAGGCTGTACACCTACCACCTAAGGAGGGAGCTGTACTCACTTCAAAGGATATGGAAACAATTCACTAGACCGTGCAGCCAAGCACACAGCATAAAATAAACATTAACTCTTTTGCCAGACTGAACTCCAATAAATCCCATAAGTCCGGTCTATTCAGACCAAGAAATGCACAGGATTGGCTTGTTAATAATGCGGGGGAAAATCTTTATACTCAAAAATAACCAATGGAAGCTAATACAGGGTTTATACCAAACTACTGATTTGGTAAAAAGGCCACATTGGTATGACCACCTAACATTCATTTTTGTTTCCTCTTTGGGACCAGAGGATGTTGTCTGGCACATGGAAGCTCTTTAATACGTACACGGTCAAAGCCCTAGTGATACTCTACAAAAGAGAATGGCATCAGAGGTCTTCACTGCTACACAAGGTGGCAGGTGTGCTAGCATAAAAACAGAATGCTGTGTGTACATTCCAAATTACCACCAAAGTATTTCTGCCTTTCTGACAGGGATACTCTAAACTCCTGGACTGGAGAGGGACTTTTGTCAACTATCAAAGGACTCTTATTGGGGCTTCTTTTTGTTATACTAATCGTGTTTTGCTGTTTTCTGCCTTGTCTCTCTGCTTGGTGCCAAGACTCCTTCCCTGCCATAACTTTGAGCCAACAGATATCCTTTCCACTTGGGAAGATCCACACTTGCAGTCCCCTTTGGATTCAGCTGCCTCTCTGCAATTCATCACTCCTATATCTGTAGAAGCCCCAACTGACCAACGTTGACCCACGGGTAGGGACATCTCTACGGCCCTATTCAGCAGGAAGAAGTTACCGAAGATGAGACCTTCCACCCTCAGCAACCTTAAAGGTTTAAGGGTCAAAATTGTTCAGGGGGAAATGATATGGGACACAAAGCAGAAGAGATATTATTAAATTTCCTACTACCTATAGCCCATTGACAACTCCTTGAAACAGGCAAAGGACATTCCTCTATGGACTCAACTGCCTCAGTGTTGACACTTTGCTAAGTAGCGGCAAAAGACAATCCTCACCCAGCTCCCACTCCCGGGATCCTGTAAGCCTACTTTCACATACAAAAATTCTTTTTAGAAACTTCCTTTATCTCTACCCCCGCCAAGATACATGTTCGCAATCATCCCTCAAGCATATGGCCTCACTTGATAATATAGCTGAAGGGTCTCATGACTAAGGTTTTATGAGACAGCAATCAATGACCTTTTGCCAACAATAGCTAGCCCCCTCAAAGTCCTGGAAACCTTTCTTCCAAAATTCCTTAGAGACTTACACTATCCCAAACCCCCTCCCAACTTGAAAGTATATAATGGGCCACTCCTCATGACCCCATGACAGCTCTTTCTACCCATGGGTCCTGTCCCCATGCTTTAATAAAATCACCTTTTTGCGACACCAAAGACATCTCATGAATTCTTTCTTGGTCGTCAGCTCTGGACAGTATGATGGCAAGATCAGAAACTATAAAGCACGGGACCAGAAAATGTGCCTACAAGGATATAAACACACAGTTCAAAAGCAAGCGAAGGACTAACCAAAAAAACTGCCCCAAAAAGGCTGATGAGGGACTTTTATCAAAGAAGGTATCTTTATTTTCTAAAGGATTCCTACCAACTGAAAAGAAAAACTGACACATTTCCAACGGACATTTTATAAAGAAATCCCACAGGCCAATAAAAGGAAGGAAAGCTATTCCATCTCAGTAGCACAAAGTTACTTCCCATTTAAAACAAATTCTGCCCATCTGCCAAACCTATTAATTAAAAAAATTGTAACAGCCAGTGTTAATGAGGGTGTAGGGAAAGAGAACCCTCATCTACTCTCATGAAAATACAAATTTGTAAAGAGGGTTTCAAAGAATAGTTTGGCAGTAGCTATTAGAATTCGCAAGGGACAATTCCTTAAGCCAACAAATACACACGTGTCCCTGTGCTTTCTACAACACTGTTTAACAGAAAACCATAAAAAACACAGCTATCTAAAGGACCATTGGTCCTGAATACAATAAGGAAAATGGAATTTCCAGGACAAGGAGAACTAGAAAGCCATCAGGAATAATGAGGGAGACCTATATATGACGACAGAAACACAGCCACGAGTCACTAGGACACAGAAGGAGCGAGTTAGAAAACAGGATGTGTAAATTACTCACCTTATTATAATTGCGCGTAAATCTATTTTGAAAAACATAGATTCACTCATTCAACAAATATATATTGAACTACAACCTATGTATTTATTCAGTGTGTATGTACAGTCTTTCAGCAAACACGTACCGACCCTTCTAGGTGCCAGGCACTGGACTGTATTTGTGTGATATTTATCCGTCTCTAGGTGTACTGTTCATCCATAGGAGAAAACACTCTGAACACTGGTTATCTTGGTGGGGGGAGAGATTATGCAGGGTCTTTACTTTCTACTTCATACATTTCTGCATCGATGGATCAAAGGTAATGCAAAGCGTTAGCTCCTTCATTATAGGTAATCATTCCGACACAAGTATTCACCAAATATACAGAAGGTTATGACAGCGACAGTGTGGAGAAAACAGCCAGGCCAGCACATGGCAAAGCCTGCACAGGTTCTACTTATAATCTGTAGGAGGGAAACGAAGGATGGGGGAGATGTTCTTTCTGGGAGTCTCTTCACCAGGAGCATGACTGTGGCACTGTGGTTGCACAGAGGCCTGTCTCGCTGTCTCATGTTTCCTGTGTTATCTGTGTCCACCATCCCAGAAGGCCATCCTCTCTGGGCATGTCCTCTGACCTGAATTATTAGTAAGCCCCCTGAATACTCTGCCAGACACAGACTGAAAACGATGGAACATTCTGGAAGAGGTTTACCTTGGACTGAAAGGCTTAGAGGTGAGCAGGGAGTTGCTGGAAACACTCATACTTAAAACGTGAGGGGAAACCCGGAGCACAGGGGCCGAGGAGGTGATATAACAGGTGGAGCAGGTCAGGTACAAGACAGCGGGGAGCAGTGCGGGGGGACTGGAGGATGACAGCCCCCCTCCATGAAGCAGCCACCTAGGACTTAGGGTCTGATGCTGCCAGATTGGATGTTCCCAAGGAAAGCTGGAAACAGAGATTTTCAGGAAAAAATCTATTTTGCACTGGTTGTAAATCACTGAAACCTGTTTTGTAGAGATTGAAGAACGGGGACCTATGGACATCTGTTTTAAATCCCTTCACGGTAAATGCGATGCGGTATAAACGTATCAGCAGAAGCATATGCTGTGTGACATCATGGGCGCTCACACGCAGGTGCAGACAGACACACACACACCCCTTTTAAAAGGAAAAGGGGAAAAAAGCAAAGAGTGTTCTGTAGTGCACATCGTACCACGTAGGTTAAGGGTACTTGCCGATTTGAAGTGGATCCTCCGAATGTAGTTCTGTAATGGGTTGTGATAAGAAAGGCTTGACTCTGTGGGAAGATGGGAAAGAGAGAAATGAGTCAAGGAGCTCAGTTTCAGCAGAACCGCAAACACCCACTCCAGGAACGGCAAATACATCCTGCTCCTGTTCAAAGCAAGGGCCACTCACTCCACAGGGCCTTCTGCTTCCTGACGTCTGGCCCTCGGCACACGCACTCACACTTCAGTGGATCCGGGCTCTGGCGAGGTCACTAAGCAGGACACTCCGAATCGGATGCCCACTCACAATCTCATCATGAAATACTGAACACTCAGAAATCGCTCAGGATACGTCAGCAAGGATTTTCCTGATGTTCCAGGTTTTCCAAGTCGTCTCCAGTTTTCTGCCTCTTCTCAAACAAAATCTTTAACACAGTGCTCACCGCTCACAGTTCACTGAAAAAAGGACTCCTATTCAGACTTGAAGTCAGTAACGTTGATGCGATGACTCCCTCCTCCAGGATATGCAAAAAATCAGACCTCAGAGAGCCGAATCCTCCATCACAACAACCATACACAAAGGCCAATGCGTTTTTCAGCCCAGAAGCACCTCTGGGCTTGAGTGAGAGCCCGCTTCCTCTTAGTTCACTCGGGGTCCCAACAGGCTAGGACATCGTCTGCAGAGGCACAGCCTCAGATGCCAGACGGCAACCGAACAGCATATTTTCTGTAACGGAATCCTGTATTTGGAAAGGGTGAAAACCTTGTTTTCATAGGGTAAACTAGATCAACCTCATACTTGAAAACTATTTCCAGATGATGAGAATTAGAAATCCTTGAAGGACAAGCTGAAACTTTTATGCTCACCAAAATTTTTTTTAAAGGCAATTCTTGGCATTTTATTGAAATCACTCATTTAAAAAGAAGGAAGGGAGTTCCCTTCCAAACCCTCGGGCTTGAGGCCAGGGCTTAAATCTCAGCTCCGCCCCTTCCTTCACAGGTGCCGAGATGGAAATTCGCTTCACTGCTTTGTGCCTCGGTTTCCCCACCAGAATTCACGAGGCTGCTCTGAGCACTGAGTGAGATGATGCATGGGAAGCATTGCACACGGTGCTACAAAAGCTCCCAGCAGAGATTCACAAACTCGCCCTCTACAACTCTGCAAACTCCTTAAAACCTGGTCAGCGTGGCCCCCGGAATATCTCACAGACCGTAAATGACTAAGTTCAGCCTCCCATTCATTCGCTCAAACAATATTTATGACGCATCTGCTCTGGGCTGGGCACCTCTCTATGCCCTGGAGATAACGAAGTAGACAAAATACACAGAACAATTCAGATCATGAAACTAGTGTAGGTCATTTCAAGGTTCAGAGAAATGACGTTCATGGACAGAACAGTCACAAGGGAGAGTGTACTGCATGTGGAAGACTGCTCGACAGGTTGGAATGAGGTCCCGGGGCCAGCAAGAAAGCGGGGAGGGGGTCCAAGGGGAGGGCCCCCTAAAATGAGGTCTCCAGCATGCATCCGGCCCCCTCCCGACCGCTGCCACTGACTCTGCCCGGCTCTGTCCTCTAGTCCAAGCCACACTTACTGGATGCTGGGCAGCTTTCTCACGACAATCACTGCAAAGTCGACCTCAAAAATATTTTCATGGGAGATCTTCATCCTGAGGAAAAATACACAGCAAGTTTGCTAATTCTGTATTCCCGCATACATTTACTGACCATCTTCACGTACCGAGTACTAAGCCCCAAACAGCAACGGGCTATTTCAGGGATTTAAATCAGGAATGATATGGTCAGAAAGGTACTTTTCAGGTGACTTTGGTCTCTGTGTGGAGAATGGATAGAGGACAAATGTTAGGAGATTCTCAGAGCCGTCCAGGAAGAAGGTCCAGGGAAGAAGTCACAGGGAGCCTGAACTGGGGGAGCAGCCACTGGCATGGAGGTGGGGAGGCACTGAGAGGCGCTGGGGAAGTAGGAGCTAACAGATTTTCCAAAAAGCAGACTGAGACAGATTAGAGAGGGTCAGGAAACAATTGTGTGTTTGCGGGGGAGGGGTCGGGGCCAGCATGTGCGGGATCAAATAGGATACAACAGCAAACATCACAAAGCATCCCCGTCAGTGAGGGCGAGCACTGTCTTGTGGTACATTTACGTTTTTCTGTGAGAGTCGCCTACGGTGGGTGGGAAAGGGCAGGCGTCTGCAGCCAGGGAATGGGGGTCAGATCCCATCCACCACGTGTCTGCTGTGAGGCGCTGCAAGTCACTAAACTCCCTGGGCCAAGCTTTCCTCGTGTGCACAGTAGAGAAATTGACTGCACCTCACGGGGTTGTGAGGACTCATGAGGAAATAAATATACAAGCCACACGCACAGCAGGACCTGCGCTAGTAAGCGCCAAGGGTGTGCCTTTGATTTACTGACACGGGTACACAGATGTGGGGCCTGGCCTGGGCTGTACATGTATTTTTACTGTGGGCTGCAGCAGAGAGTGTGAAAGCCACACACAGAGACACACACACACAAACATACACACTGAGTTAGACAAAGACAGTCATACGCACAGAGACGCAAAGACCCACACACAGCGGCACACAGACAGAAGAGACAGACACAGAGAAACAGAGATACAAAATACAGACATGTAGACACACAGACCCCTACACACAGACACACAGAGAGGCAGAGACACAAAGACACAAACACAGAGACACAGACACACACACGCAGAGACTCACAGAGAACGACACACACACACACACACACATAGAGAGACACACTAACGGCCCTGCTCCACCACCTGCCTCCCCAGCCTGGTCACCCTCTGGGCTCCTAGCACATTCTCTCCATCTCTGTCATGTCCACTCACTCACTCAGCCCTGAGGAGGATTCTCGAACGCATTCTCTCCTCAGCTCACCAACTGCAAGGACACCCCTTTCTGGCCTGTTTCAACCACACACTGCGTGTCTCCTGCAACAGCTCCTCACACCCCTGAGGCCTGGCAAGAAACAAGGCGCTCCACAACCTGCTGACTGTTCGGCATCCCCCCCGCCATGCATGCTTTTAACACCCTCGTGTCCACCTTACTTCTATTCCAGAAATACAGAACCAGTTGGTCAAAGGGGAAAGACAAAGAGAAACACAGATGCCGGTGTCCAGAATCCGGTGGTGGTGTCGCCGGTGCAGGCTGGGCCAAAGGAAAAGCGGGGGTCAGGATGATACCCCTGTTTCTGATGTGAACAACTGCGCAGGGAAGAGCACCGTGTATGTAGACGGTAGTATGTAGTATGTATATTAACTCACCTATGTAGACAGTCAGGAGCGATGGGAAGCAGGGATGGGGGAGGGTCGCTGTCTTAGGGGTTGGCATGATGGGGTCAGAAATCAGAAGCAAGCATTTTCTAGTAGGAGGTGATCCCTATGGGTTAAGTGTCAGAACTATAGGTCCAGCTACCCCCAACCTAGTGGAAAAATCAGAGGGTCTGGTTTGGGGGAGAGGGAGGGTGACAGAGGGACACAGGAGGAGAGAGTAAAGGACCGCTTCGTGATGTATCAGAAAAGACAGGCTCACCCATCTCAACCGTTCACTCTCAGAGCTGCCACACATGCCTGCCCGTCTGCAGAGCGCGGCGATGGACGAGCTAGCTGAGGCTACTGGGAGGAAAGGCTTAGGGCAGACGAGAACTAACTTCTGCTAGGAAACTCCACAGCACCCTTCCAGAACATTACTCCCACGACAGGAAAGGGTAAGGAGAGCCTAAAATTCCCAAAGACAATGAGAACAATTAAAAGCAGATGAAGGACAGCATACACTCCCACATCTTCTGTAGGACTTCTTACTTTAGTATAAAGAGCTTCCCCTTGGGGCGCCTGGCTGGCTCAGTCGGGTGAGCGGCCAACGATGATTTCGGTTCAGGCCACGATCTCAGGGTCCTGGGATCCAGCGCAGCATCGGGCTCTGTGCTTAGAGGGGAGTCTGCTTAAGATTCTTCCTCTGCCTCTGCCCCTCCCCCCCCAATAAAAGTCAAATCTTTAAAAAAAAAAAAAAGCGCTCCCCATGCATCAGCTACTTGACCCTCAGAAGAACTGACTAAGGGGTCACTGGGGAGGGAAAGCTACCAAAAGGCACACCTCGAGCCTCTAAGGAACAGACAGCTTTTTTCTGGGCTTTCGAAAAGGAGCTAAATGGCTGCAGCACATGTTTCCACTTTGGACTCTGGGATTCCCTGAGTCTGTCTGACACGCCACTCAGTGAAAGCTGGCGAGTCACAGGAGGCAAGAAAGACACCGAAGACAGGACCGGCTCCTGGATGGCAGCTGGGGACCGCCGTGAGGAAGCACAGCCCTTGGACTGGAAGAGGATCCCGCAGGGCCAACCGCAGCACAGGCTGCCTGAGGTGAGACCCACCCTCTGCGTCCTTGATCCTTGGGTTGTGTGAAAACAGAAGTCGGGAGACACCGATCAGCTGAGGTCCCTTAAAGGGGTTCACTGCCCCTTTATTCTGTTTCTGTGATGGTACTGGCTTTCCTGGGCCCTCCTGGTGCCCGCTGCCCGAAGTGGGGAGCCTTCAACTGCCCAAAGTCTTGGGCCCCTGAGATCAAACAGAACGAGCTCCCACGATGGTGGCAGCAAAAAGCCTGTGACCCGCTGCCTCTGCTGGTGCAGCTAGGGGAACATCCCCGGGGGAAGGTGCATGAGACAATGAGACTGGCAGCCAAAATTTTCCCTGCCCCGTTCTACAAGCACATACCTCTCAATACAGGGATTAGCAAATTTACTGTAAATGGCCAGAAAGTATTTTAGTCTTTGCAGGCCAGACAGCCTCTCTTGGAACTACTCAACTCTGCTGTCATGCTGGTAAAGCAGCCATGGAGAAGATGCAGCTAAATGGGAGTGGCTGTGTTGCAATAAAACTTTATTTACGACGATAGCTGAGTGGGCTAAATTTGGCCCGACAGGCCCAGGCTCCAAGAAGCAAAGAAGCATTGTTTATTTTTTATTATTTAAGAAACATATATATTTAAAAAAACCCTTTGGACCAATATAATTATCAAACAAAACAAAACACCTCCACAATATCTTACTGACCCTGTGCTGTTCGCCTTCCTCACTCCTGAGAGAGAACCTTTTTCTTGGAAGGGGTACCTAAGTCTCAATGTACCTTGTTCCCAGGAATAAAAATGTCAGATTTGTTCATTATTAACCCACCTACATGACAGCGGGGAGAATCCAAATGTCGGGACCAAGTCGAAACGGTGTCGGGCCGAGAGGAGGCATTTCTCCAATGCCTTCCACTCACACTGCACACGTTCTGCCACTGCCTTCTGCTCCCGTTCCTTCCACCACACCATGGTCACTGAGGTACAGACGCACCACAGCCCAACAGACCGCAGAGACCCCCCTGAACAAGCACAGGCTCTGTGTAGAGAACAGGGAAGGAACCTGGATTTGGAGGAGCTGCAGCCCATTTGGTCCCACTTCTGCCACTAACCAGACTCGTCTCCTTTCCTGTGAGTGAGCGCAGTTACACCTGTTCTTGCTCCCTAACAGAGCAGGTGAGGGACCAAATCAGGGAATAGCTGCAAAAGGCCTTTGTGTCATCGCACAATCACCCAGCCGTGTGCACCTCCAGCCTGTACCAAAGACACTAGCAGGATGACAATAAAATCTTCGTTATTGCCAATATGGCAGATGCAGGGGCTCTGGCTCTCATAATTCCACGGGCAGGGTTCTTCCACCCATGCAGAGGAAATGTCTACTAGGATTTTTATCCTAAGCCCTGTTTGTAACAGCAAAGGATGAGATGAAAGGCACCCATCCTTCACCAGAGCTCTGGGGACACTAAGTATGTGGCTGACGGGGGCAGCAGGCGCAAGCATCTGGGGACGGGGGCGCGAGACAGACCGTCACTGCATTCCCTCTGAATATATTTTAACATTTCTGAACCAGGCGGGCACCTTCACAGGTGAAACAATTTGGGAAAGAAGAGGCAGAATTTTCATTTACCTTTAATCTCCAGAGGTGGTATCCACCCCAGTCCCAAGATTTAGAATTTGACAATGACATTCTGTCTTCCGTAGAAATGCCTTTATAAGCGGACTCACGCCATGGACGTGAGCGAAATGTCCTGAGAGAGAGACAGAGACAAGCTATTGCTCAGTGAGGTGGGATATCATCCCTGCAGAGCACACGCCAGGAGAAAAGCAAATCAGGACACTTCTGCTCTTCCTCCGGGTCAGCAGGTTATTGTGGACTTCATGGGAGAAAGAGTGACTTTCACATTCTCTTCCTTTTTTAAATTTAATTCAAAGCTGCTACAAGCAAAGTAAGTACAATCTATTTAATGATTTAATGGAATGAACGATCTTACAAATAAATTGCCCCTTGGGGCACCCGGGTGGCTGTTGGTTAAGCGTCTGCCTTTGGCTCAGGTCAGGATCTCAGGGTCCTGGGATCAAGCCCTGCATCGGGCTCCCTGCTCAGCTGGGAGCCTGCTTCTCCCTCTGCCTCTGCCCCTCCTGCTCATGGTCTCTCTTTCCAATAAAGAAATAAAATCTTTAAAAATTAAAATAAAATGTCCCATTATTTTACATGGGAAAGACAAGTGTTTTACATCAAAATGTCAGATCTAAATGTTCCTTTTGGAAACGCGCTTTTTCATAGCTAGGTAAAGCTACTTAGGACTCGACTAATACTCAGAATTGCGAGATCATGACAAAAATAATATTTTGGGGTCAGGAAATGGGGCAGATAAATGTCAAAAAAAAAAAAAAAGTATTTCTTACCGTGTTCCCTTCATCTCCATTCTGTGTGGGTAAGAGCCTCTATGTTTATAAAAAGGCCTCACAGAGCACCGGTGGGAGGGGAAGCCAGGAGTAAACGTTGCCCAATAAACGGACTTGTTTAGCTCCGGAGTGGGGAGCTGGAGTAAAGGGGATGGGAAATAAAAGAGGGGAAAGGAAGATAAAATCTGTGTTCTAAAGCCTTGCGCTTAACTATTTTAAGAACAAAATTGGAGTAGCATTTAGAAACTTACTGCAGTCCTATTGATTCTGCTACTACACAATTTGAGCTTGTATTTTACGTGTCTCTGGCTTCTTATTTTTCGAGGAAATCATTTTTATTGTATGTTATAGAGTATCATCCACAACAGGCTGATTATTGGGAAAAAACTTTAAAAATGCTCACCACACGCTGTTTGGGAAGCACTCTCCTAGTGGGCCCCAGTCTGGAGATGCCAGCCCAGGCAGAGGAAGAGGCAGGCTGGCTGACATGCTGCCTCGGGCACCCAGCTCCCAAGGCCCCGAGGTGGGTCCCTGCCTCTGCAGCAGTGGTACAGAAAGCTTCCTCAGGAGCCCAGGAGGGAGGCTTCAGGCCTCTGAGCCAGGCCTGGCCCCATCTTCCTAATGCCTGGGTTCATCCTGAGCTCCAAGTAAGATCCACGTCCTTTTTCTCAGGGACCACCACGTTAAACGTTCTTTGCATTTCTTATAGAATCTACCCATAGGCTCCATCTTTAGGGCCAGGATTCCTGGCACACACAAGGACTGTGGTCACTTGGTTAATTTCTCAGTCTGGCTGAGACTGAGTCACCCTCCCACCTCAAATCCTTTCTCTGTCTTGATAGAAAGGACTTGCAGAGCCTAACAGTGTTATTACTGCTTTAATAAAGCCAAAAAAGTAATTCCTTCCTTGAACAGACAATTCACAGTGAAAGATCATATAAATGGCTCTTAAACATACAAAAATGATTTTCAACTTCACCCCCAAAATCAGAGGATTATAAAACAAAATTACTGTAAGATAACATGTTCCCATATCAGATTAACCACAATGAAAAGGTTCATAATACACTGTGTTCATGAGGATGTTGGGATAGGAGCACATTCATATGCCTGGAGAGAGTGAACACTGGAACTCTCTCTTTTTAAGCATGAATTCCTAAAACGTCAGGCCTCTGGGCTGATGAGGGGACGTTGGGAGGGAGGGGGTCACTTGCCTCTGTTAATTTCGGAGGACCTCCTCTCCTTAGACACTCTTACAATATGCTGGATGTAAGGGTCATGCCAGTAGCCAAGGCTTACTGCAAACCTGGAACAGAGGAAAGGAGGCAGATAAATAGAGGTCATTAGGTTCTGGCCCAGTTCTCAGGACCCAGGTCGAGGAGGAAAATCATCTACCTCAAAAGGCCAACAGAGGCACGTTTGGTGCTCCCTTACCAATGTCAACAGACTCGGCCATCCCTCTTGGTGCTCACATACACGGCCCCTCAACCTCCGCACAGTGGCCATTTCTTTCCTCTCTTTACTCATGCGGCTAACTCTTTTTCCAGGACCCTAGAAAGCACATAACCTCACCTCATACCTCACCTAGAAGACCTACCACCACCTATTCCCTCAGCAAACTCACTGGCCAGAGCCAATCAGACAACTCTGCTCAACCAGAAGTTCTGTGTCCATAGGAAAGGAGATCCAGGATTGTTTTGTGAAACTTACGAATGACTACCTAAGTATTTCCCCCGGCTCTGTATTAGGTACCAGTCCTTCCACATCCCTTAAGCAGGTCATAGTGGGAAAACCAGGAACAAATAAACACAACTGCTACAACCTAGAAAATGCTAGAGTAGCCTGTACTCTCTGGTCTATACAACCGGAAAATGCTATGGTAGCCTAAACTCTCCCTGGTCTACGCTACAAGGAAGCAAAGTTTTGGTGTTCTAAGCCGGGGAGCTGAAGTCCAAATATCCCTGAAGGTCTTCTGTCAAACCTGAGTGGAACTAGCCTTAGGACAACAAGACGTAGGGGAAGGAGCCTGGAACGCTAAGGCCATGCCAAGTCACTGTGGGCCTGGAGTCTGCTCTGCCCCTCATCAGTTATCTTGTGAATTAATATATATGTTTACCATTTATTTATTTTTTAAGGTTTTATTTATTTATTTGAGAGAGAGAGAGAATAACTGAGAGAACACAAACAGGGGAAGTAGCAGAGGGAGAGGGAGAAGCAGACTTCCCACTGAGCAGGGACCCTGATGGGGGGCTCGATCTCAGGACCCTGAGATCATGACCTGAGCCCAAGGTAGCCGCTTAACTGACTGAGCCACCCATGCACCCCTGTGTTTAACATTTCAACCAAATGGAGGTGTACCTGGGTGGCTCCGTCAATTCAGTGGCTACCTTGGGTTTAGGCTCACATCATGATCTCAGGGTCCTGGGATTGAGCCCCGTGTCGGACTCTGTGCTCAGCAGGGAGTCTGCTTCAGGATTCTCCCTCCCTTTGCCCATCCCCCTGCTCACTCTCTAAAATAAATAAATATTTTTTAAAAAGTAATACATAGATGGAGGGAGGCAAGATGATGGAACAGCAGGGGACCTCAATTCATCTGGTCCCTGTAATTTAGCTAGATAACTATTACGTCTTTCCGGACATGTATGAATTCAATCTGAGATGTACAGAAAGAATTGCTGGAATTCTACAAAGAGAAATGTGACCACTTTTTGCAAAGTAGAAGGTGCGGAGAAATGAATCTGTGGGGACATATGGGAAGATCATCTGCAGGGAGAGGGAGCCTGTGTGAGCTGTCCACAGGAAAGTGACATAACCCCAGAGTGCAAAATCAGACCTTTAGAAATCTGCTCCAAGTGAGAGACGTCCCTGCCTGAAAGGTGCTCAGGTGGCGAGGTGGGGCAGAATCCCAGGTGGGGCAGTGTGGTCTCAGGATCCCTAGGGTCACAGGAAAAACAGGGGTACCTGAGCCAGCAGAGTTCCCAGGCACTGGAGCCGGGAAATCTGTTAGGGTCAGGGAGCAGAGGAGGGGGATTGCCATAAACCTCAAACCGCAGCTTGGTCAGGCAACAGCTATCATGTGGGGGCCCTGCAAAGGACAGAAAAGCCGCGACCCTCCGCCTTCTCCTGGGAGGATCAGTGCAGGCATGCACTGCAGGAGACTGCAGAGTTTGGTATACACAAAAGTGAAGACCCCTTATCCCTGAGGGTTTACTGAAGAGAGGGAACCATGATCTTTCAGCACAGGGACTGGAGATCAGGGCATGACCACTTTTGTTTTCATCCTCTAAAGAGGCCCAGAAAGCCTTCAGGGAACAAAAGCCATACAGACCAACTAGAGGCAGTTTACACTGAGCCTGGCCCCCTGGAAGTGGAGGGTACAACTCCCCCCAGGCAAAGACACCTGAGAATCAGCACAGTGGGCCCCTCCCCCAGAAAACCATGTGGAAAAACAGGTGAACACCAAGTTTAGAAGCAAGCACTAGGGGAAAACAGTAAATAAAATTCAAAGGTTTTCTCGTGATTTGTTGATCTTTCAGTTTAAAATTTTCCTTTTCTTTTTTCCTTTTCAACTAGTTTCGTATATTATCAACTCTTTGCTTTTAAGTCTTTTTTTAACTTTCATTTTTTTACATTTACATTAGATATATTCTTCCTTTTTGGCTTCTTTTCACTTTATTCAATTTTATGTTTCTGTATATGTATATATACATACACACACACATTGGTGATTTTACATTATTGGGATTTAGTGTCTTTTAACAAACAGACTAAAATATACCCAAGACCAAGTGGATCACCTGTTTTGAACACCTGGGAGATTATATTCTCTCTTCTCCCCTACCCTTTTTTTTTTTTCTTTTTTGGTTTCTGACCTCTTTGGATTTGTCTAGTGTGGATTTTGCTTGGGTCGTGGTTAATATTTTTGATTTTGCTCTCCTGTTCATCCATTCTTCTGTGAGCAAAATAACTAGAAGGAGGAATTCACAACAAAAGAAAGAACCAGAGGCAATACTCTCTGCCACAGATCTAATTGATATGGATATAAGTAAAATATCAGAGCTGGAATTCCGGATAACTATTATAAAGTTATTAGCTGGGCTTGAAAAAAGCATAAAAGAGACTAGAGAATCTTAGTGCAGAAATAAAATCTAATCGGGCTGAAATTTAAAATGCTTTAACTGAGATGCAGTCTAAATTGGATGCTCTAACACCTAGGGTAAGTGAGGCAGAAGAGAGAGTAAGTGACATAGAAGACAAGTTGATGGAAAGGAAGGAAGCCGAGGGAAAGAGAGAAAAACAATTAATGGACCATGAAGGGAGGCTTCAAGAAATCAGCAATACCATAATGCAAAACAATTACTGGGGTCCCCGAGAACAAAGAAAGAGAGAGAGGGGAGACAGAAGGTATATTTGAGCAAATCATAGCTGAGCATTTCCCTATCCCAGGATGGATACAGGCATTACAAGTCCAAGATATAGAGAGGACCCCCCTCAAAATCAATAAAAAGAGATCAACACTCCAACATACAAGAGCGAACCTTGCGGATTTCAGACATAAAGAGAAAATCCTGAAAGCATCTCGAGACAAGAGGTTCCTAACCTAAAAGGGTAGCAACACTAGGCTGGCAGCAGACCTATCCACAGAGCCCTGGGAAGCCAGAAAGGGCTGGCATGATATATTCAGGGTACTAAATGAGAAAAACATACAGCCAAGAATACTTTATCCAGCAAGGCTGTCATTCAGAATGGAAGGAGGAATAAAGGGCTTCCTGGACAAACAGAAACTGAAAGAACACATGACCACTAAACCAGCCCTGCAAGAAATATTAAAAGGGATCCTCTAAGCGAAGACTGAGCCCAAAAGTAATGTAAACCAGAAAGAAACAGAAACGATCTACAGAAACTGGGACTCTACAGGTACTACAAAGGCACTAAATTCATATCTCTCAATAGTTACTCTGAATGTAAATGGGCTAAATGCTCCAATCAAAAGACACAGGGTATCAGATTGGATAAAAAAGCAAGACCCATTCATATGCTATCTACAAGAGACTCCGACACCTCCAGATTGAAAGTGAGGAGGGTACAGATCCATTTATGATGCTAATGGACTTCAAAAGAAAGCTGGGGTAGCAATGCTCACATCAGACAAATTAGATTTTAAACCAAAGACTATAGTAAGGCAGGAAGAGGGATGTTATATCATACTTAAAGGGTCCACCCAATAAGAAGATCTAACAATTATAAATATTTATGCT
The DNA here is from genome assembly GCF_023065955.2 of Ursus arctos. Lineage (NCBI taxonomy): Eukaryota > Metazoa > Chordata > Mammalia > Carnivora > Ursidae > Ursus > Ursus arctos. The sequence goes on along the minus strand of NW_026623068.1, from coordinate 471,348 downwards.
CCTAACATGGGAGCAGCCAATTATATAAGTCAATTGAAAACCAAATTAAAGAAACAATTGATGATAATACAATAATCATAGGGGACTTCAACACCCCACTCACAGCAATGGACAGATCATCTAAGCAGATGATCAACAAGGAAACAAGGGCTCTGAATGACATGCTGTACCAGATGGACTTCATGGATATATACAGAGCATTCCATCCTAAAGCAAAAGAACACACATTCTTCTCCAGTGCACATGGAACATTCTCGAAAACAGATCACACTGGGTCACAAATCAGGTCCCAACCAATACCAAAAGACTGGGATTATTCCCTGCATATTTTCAGACCACAATGCTTTGAAACTGGAACTCAAGCACAAGAGGAAATTTAGAAGGAACACCAACACTCAGAAGCTAAAGAGCATCCTACTAAAGAATGAATGGGTCAACCAGGAAATTAAAGAAGAATTTTAAAAAATTCGAGGCAACTGGGTGACTCAGTCGTTAACTGTCTGCCTTCGGCTCAGGGCATGATTCCAGGGTCCTGGGATCAAGCCCCACATTGGGCTCCCTGCTTCTCTGAGAGCCTGCTTCTTCCTCTCCCACTCCCCCTGCGTGTGTTCCCTCTCTCGCTGGCTGTCTCTCTCTCTGTCAAATAAATAAATAAAATCTTAAAAAAAAAAAAAAGAATTAAAAAAATTCTTACCGAATGCAAATGAAAACGCAGCTACTCAAAACCTTTGAGATACAGCAAAAGCAGTCCTAAGAGGAAAGTACATAGCAATACAAGCCTTTCTCAAAAAAAAATTAGAAAAGTATCAAATACACAAGCTAACCTTACACCTAAAGAAGCTAAAGAAAGGACAGCAAATAAAGCCTAGACCAAGCAGGAGAACGGACATTATAAAAAGCAGAGCAGAAATCAATGAAATCGAAACCAGAAGAACAGTAGAACAGATCAATGAACCTAGAGCTGGTTCTTTGAAATTATTAATAAGACTGATGAACCTCTAGCCAGACTTATCCAAAAGAAAGGGGAAAGGACCCAAAATAATAATATCATGAATGAAAGAGGAGAGATCACAACCAACACCAAGGAAATACAAACAATCTTAAGAACATATTATGAGCAGCTATATGACAACAAATGAGGCAATCTGGAAGAAACGGATGCGTTCCTGGAAACTTACAAACTACCAAAACTAAATCAGGAAGAAACAGAAAATCTGAACAGACCCATAACCAGCAAGGCAATAGAAGCAGTGATAGAAATATCCCAACACACAAGAGTCCAGGGCCAGATGGTTTCCCAAGGGAATTCTACCAAACATTTAAAGAAAAACTCATACCTATTCTTCTGAGGCTGTTTCAAGAAATAGAAATGGAAGGGAAACTTCCAAACTTGTTCTATAAGGCCAGCATTACCTTGATCCCAAAACCAGACAAAGACCCCATGGGTTTAAAAATTCTCACCAACATACTATCCCGTAGGATACAACAGTACGTTAAAAGAAGTATTCACCGTGACCAAGTGGGATTTATTCCTGTGCTGCAAGGGTGGCTCAACATTCGCAAATCAAATCAACATGATACATCACATTAATAAAAGAAAGGACAAGATGCATACGGTCCTCTCAATTGATGCAGAAAAAGCATTGGACGAAATGCATCATCCTTTCTTGATTAAAATTCTCCACAGTGTTGGGGTAGAGGGAACATACCTCAGTAACATAAAAGACATCTACGAAAAGCCCACAGCGAGTATCACTCTCCATGGGGAAAAACTGAGAGCTTTTCCCCTAAGGTCAGGAACACGACAGGGATGCCCACTCTCACCACACCTGTTCAAATAGAAGTCCTAGCCTCAGCAATCAGACAACAAAAAGAAATAAAAGGCCTCCAAATGGGCAAAGAAGTCAAACAATCACTCTTTGCAGATGACACAATACTTTATGTGGAAAACCCAAACGACTCCACCCCAAAATAGCTAGGACTCATACAAGAATTCAGCAACACGGCAGGATATAAAATCACCGCACAGAAATCAGTTGCATTTCTATACACTGACAATGAGACAGAAGAAAGAGAAATGAAGGAATCGATCCCATTTACAATTGCACCAAAACCCATAAGATACCTAAGAATATACCTAACCAGAGAGGTCAAGGTACTGTACTCCAAAATGTACAGAACACTTATGAAAGAAATTGAGGAAGACACAAAGAAACGGAAAAATGTTCCACGCTCATGGATTGGAAGAATATTGTTAAAATGTCTATGCTACACAGAGTAATCTATACATTCAATGCAATCCCTATGAAAAAACCATCAACTTTTTCACAAAGCTGTAACAAATAATCCTAAGATTTGTATGGAACCAGAAAAGACCCCAAAGAGCCAAAGGAATGTTGAAAAAGAAAACCAAAGCTGGGGGCATCACAATGTCAGACTTCAAGCTCCATTACAAAGCTGTAACCATCAAGACAGCATGGTACTGGCACAAAAACAGACACATGGATCAATGGAACAGAACAGAAAATCCAGACATGGACCCTCAACTCTATGGTCAACTGATCCTCGACAAAGCAGGAAAGAAATCCAATGGAAAAAGGAGAGCCTCTTCAATAAATGGTGCTGGGAAAATTGGACAGCTACATGAAAAAGAATGAAACTTGACCACTCTCTCACACCATACACAAAGATAAACTCAAAATGGATGAAAGACCTTAATGTGAGACAGGAATCCCACAAAATCCTAGAGAACATAGGCAGCAAGCTCTTCCACCTCAGCCGCAGCAACTTCTTGCTAGACACAGCTCCAAAGGCAAGGCAAGCAAAAGCAAAAATGAACTATTGGGACTTCATCAAGATAAAAAGCTTCCACACAGCAAAGGAATCAGTCAACAAAACTAAAAGGCAACCCACAGAACGGGAAAAGATATTTGCAAATGTCTTATCAGATAAAGGGCTAGTATCCAAGATCTATAAAGAACTTATCAAACTCAAAACTCAAAAAATGATCCAGAAACGGGCAGAAGACATGTACAGATATTTCTCCAAAGAAGACACACAAATGACCAACAGACACATGAAAACCTGCTCCATATCATTTGGCATCAGGGAAATACAAATCAAAACCACAATGAGATAAAACTTCATACCAGTAAGAATGGCTAAAATTCACAAGACAGGAAACAAATGTTGGCAAGGATGAGGATAAAGGTGAACACTTTTACACTGTTGGTGGGAAGGCAAACTGGTGCAGCCACTCTGGAAAACAGTATGGAGGTTCCTCAAGAAGTTAAAGATAGAGCTACCTTGGGATGCCTGGGTGGCTCAGTCAGTTGAGCATCTGCCTTTGGCTCGGGTCACGATCCCAGACTCCTGGGATCACGTCCCGCGTCGGGCTCCTTGCTCAGCGGGGAGCCACCTTCTCCCTCTGCCTCCCATTCCCCCTGCTTGTGCTCTCTCTCTCTGACAAATAAATAAAATCTTAAAAAAAAAAAAGAGCTACCCTACAACCCAGCAATTGTACTACTAGGTATTTACCCCAAAGATACAAATGTAGTGACCCGAAGGGGCACGTGCACCCCAATGTTCACATCAGCAATGTCCACAACAGCCAAACTGTGGAAAGAGCCAAGATGGCCATCGATAGATGAATGGAAAAAGATGTGGTATTACCATCTATACCACATCTATACCATGTGGAATATTACCCAGCCAACAGAAAGGATGAAAATTTACCATTTACATCCACGTGGATAGAACTGGAGGGTATTATGCTGAGCGAAGTACACTAACCAGTCAGTAAGACAAAGTCAATTATCATATGGTTTCACTCATATGTGGAATATAAGAAACAGGCCAGAGGACCTAGGGGAAGGGAGGGAAAACAGACTGGGAAGTCATCAGAGATGGAGAAAAACCATAGGAGACTCTTAACTCTAGCAAACAAACTGAGGGTTGCCGGAGGGGAGGTGGGTGTGGGGGTGACATAATTCGGTGATGGGCATTAAGGAGGGCACGTGATATGATGAGCACTGGGTGTTACACAAAACTGACAAACTACTGAACACTACATCTGAATCTATGGATGTACTGTAAGTTGGCTAATTGAATTTACATTTTAAAAAAAGTAATAAATAAACCAAATGGAGTTGGTTTTCTGTTATTTACACCCTGAAACATCCTAAATGATATCCTGAGCGCATCAGCTCATTTCCACTTGCTTGAGGAGTAAGCTGAAAGGGGTAGGGTGTGGGTGTGGGTGTGTGTGTGTGTATGATGTCACCCAGCTGGGTTCTGAGCTCCCAGAAGCAGATAGATATTCTATTTTCTCTTTATATCCACTGACAAGGCTTACTGCTCTCTTGACTACAGTCGGTGCAAATCCTGTACAAACATGTCCCCCCCCAGTCTCCCACGTCCATGTTCCCACATCCACAGACACCCATAAGGAAGCACATACCTTCGGCTACTCAAGGCAGCAACTCAACACAGAAACACACAAAGTACGCACTAAGGGACACAATTACCTGCAAGCCCAGATTGTCAAGGAAAGCTGACCTATAGAGTTTTACAAGGGTGAACAGGCTCAGTTGTCTAAAATGGTGCTTTTCAAACAATGAATTGTGACCCATCCATGTCATAAAATCAATGTAATAGTTTGCAAATCACCGTCTTAGAAAATACAGTCAACTAGAGTAAACTAGAAAAAATCAGTATGGACTACATACTGTAAGAGTTAAAGACTGTTTCAGGAAGCTTTGGTCGAAGTATGTGTTCTGGGTATAAGTGTCATGAAAAATCTGTTCTCCAAACAAACAAAACAAAACAAACTCTTCAAGAAAGAAAGCAAACTGATGGTTGCCAGAGGTAAAGGGGGGGGGCGAAATTGGTGAAGGGGATTAAGAGTTACAATCTTCCACTTATATAAATAACTCACAAAGATGAAAAGTACAATGTCTGGAATATGGTCAAATAAAATTGTAACAATGCCCTACTGTGTGACATATAGTGACTATACTTAATCGTGGTGAGCGCTGTGTAATGTATACAGACTTGTCAAATCACTATGCTGCACACCTGAAACTGATATAACATTGTATAGATGGATTACTTCAATAATTAAAACAGAGACAATTGCTCTCTGTTAGTGCTTTGAGGAGCACCGTCCTCAAAGGCATCATCTAGTGCCATCTAGTGGTAAAAGCCACATCTGCAGTTGAAGCAAGAACCACAGACCAGTGATGAGAACAGTCCTCAAACATGGATGTCTGGTTGGAAGGAACATTCCAAATGACTGGCCAACCCTGACATCCGGTGCCAGAACCCTTCAACAACACCAAGCCACTCCCTGAGCACGCCCCACAAAGAAGGCACTCGCTCCACCACTCAGCGGCTCTACCTGCTGAAAAGCTGACCAAACTGCCTTCCTCTAGGAGCTCCTCCCTGTACTTCCTACTGCCCTCTCCTGGATGACAAGGAGCAGCTGCTGCATTCGCCCTCAGTTTAACACTATGGATCCAGTTCAAGCAATACCTGTCCAGTGTCTGCTAAGTGCCAGGCATTGGGGATACCGTGGGGAGCCCGGGAAGAGCAGACACAAAGAGACATAAGAGCTTATGCCAGATGAAGGACAACAGCATGGGGGATGGAAGGACCTGCACTAGAGAAGGTAAAAGGGAGGCCTCCCTGAAAAGGGAAGGCCACGTGGAGCCCCACAGAATCGGAGAGAGCTGTGCAAAAGGCATTCCAGACAGGACACACAACAGATAGAAATGCTCTGGGGCAGGAAGCGCCTTGGAATGTTCCAGTAGCAGAAGGCAGGCAGGGAGGCTGAAGAACAGCAGAGAAACAGGAGAAACATCAGAGATTTCTGGGGTGCATGGGTGTGTATGTGTATGTGTGTGTTTTAACTTCTCTTTGTTTTAGAATGTTTCTACACTAACCATATGCCGTATTTCATTCTAAGACACCATCAATTGTAAGACAGAAAAAAGAAGAAACACTGCCAGTTAGTCAGTGTTTTTCTTATTGCTTAGAATTCTAATTTTGTGTTTATGAAAAAGCCCTTTTAGACTTATTTGAACAGAATGAAAGGAAAAAGATGAGTGACATGGGTTGGTTAGGTCTTCCCTTTCAGGATATCTGGGAGTTTCCACACAGCATTGACCTTCGTGCAGCCAAGCACACTGGCGAGGCTGCGCTTCTGAAGAGATCGCCATCATCGGCTCTGAGATTTCTTTCCAAGCTCCTGACCCTCCAGGTGTAGGCTGTGTTACTGAGTCTTTCTTGGTCTGATCAGAAGGTATCGATGGATGGTTCTCGAACAGCAATTAGAATTTGTGCCCCTTCTTCAAATGGCCCCTAGATGGTACGTGGACTGAAGCAGCCAGGGGCTGTGAGTGCAGCGGTCCAACCACTCCACGAGGAAGACTGAGCACGTCCATGTGCACACGTAATGACAACTCTAACACGATGCTCCAGTGACTGCAGGACACACCAGGAAGAAATCAGGGGTGCCTGGGTGGCACAGTCTGTTGGGCAGCCGACCCCTGGTTGTGGCTCAGATTGTGATCTCAGACTCTTGAGATTGAGGCCCATGTCTGGCTTTGCAATGGGCGTGGAGCCTGCTTGGGATCTTTCTCTCTCCCCTGCCCTCCCCACCACTGCTCACACGTGTTCTCTCTCTCTCTCTCTCTCTCTCTCAAAAAGTTAAATAAATAAATAGATATTGAAATAAAATGCCAAGAATGAAAAATATCAGATTTAGAAAGACCTTTTAACAGTGTTCATTCAATCCACGATTGTCCTGAAATTTTCATGACATTCACCATGCACCTGCTCCATTTAATATTCCTTTATTTTACATTTTTTAAATATTTTATTTATTTATTTGAGAGACTGAGAACAAGCAAGAACGACAGCACAAGCAGGGGGAGTGGCAGAGGGAGAGGAAAAGGGAGAAGCGTGCGGGGAACCCGACATGCAGCTCAATCCCAGGACCCCGAGATCATGACCCAAGCCAAAGGCAGATGCTCAACCCACTGAGCCACACAGGGGCCCCTCAACAGTCCTTTAGATCAACTCACTTCTTTTAGCACCCAGGTGTGACGTGCTACCTAATATTTTCTTCTAACACACCCTGTAATCAATACCTTTGAAAATGTAACACATCTACCGGGGTGCTACCTAAAGTCACCTCACATTCCTCCCATGGGAAACGCGGATCTGGTCCAGCCACCTGTTCATTCAAGAAGCACTGACTGACTCTGCCCTATCGGCAGGAGTGTCACCTGCAACAGTGGGAACTTGCCAGGAGAGGTGTGACATGCCCTCCAGCGGGCAGTTCTTCGTCTGAGGGAATGGGAAGGCGCCCTCCCCGCTCTCCCAGCCAGTGAGGGTCGAGGCTGGGGCTGCTTCATTTCACTTCTAATCAACAGTGCTGAGTGCTGACTCCAGTGCCAGGCATTACTCCGCATGCTGGACAAACAGGAACACGTACAACCCTCGGAAGCAGCCTATGTGGAAGGCACCGCTTTACAGACAGAGGTCAAGGCTGTTTCCTCAAGCTGTGCAACCTTGCAGGAAACTTCATTCTATTGCTTTTCAAACCTACTTACCCACTTGGACTGCCATCCCTCCCCCAACACTTCAGTTGCGCAAACGGTGTCTGTGTGGATGTGTGTGTGTATTTATACGCAGGGTACGTACATATATACGTACCTACGATGTATATTTATGCAATTGCAAAAATCAATCCGATACTCTTCACATCGGTTTTCAAGTTTGGAATGTTAACTGCAGGCTGCATACTGGCCTGTAAGATATTGCTCTACCTCTCATTTTTATCGTTGTTCTTTTGCATGGACTAGTCTCAGTGTTTGGTTTCTATTTCTTGTTGGTTTCGTTCTTGGTTATAAATGGAAGGCAGGAAGCAAAGTCTTAAGGGCAATAAACTTTGTACCTACACAGACTTTGAGTCTGTTTTCCTTCTTGTGAGCGCCGTTGCTTTCCTCAGCGGATCCGCAAGGCCTAAAGTGTTAATCACCTAAGGAAAATACAAAACAAAAACAAAGAGTTTTGTCAGAGTTTATCACTGACTCAATCTCTTCATAATTAATTGGCCTGTTTAAAACATCCGGTGGAAAAAAGACAGTCTCTTCAATAAATGGTGCTGGGAAAATTGGACAGCTACATGCAAAAGAATGAAACTTGACCACTCTCTCACACCATACACAAAGATAAACTCCAAATGGATGAAAGACCTCGATGTGAGACAGGAATCCATCAAAATCCTAGAGGAGAACATAGGCAGCAACCTCTACGACATCGGCCAAAGCAACCTTTTTCGTGACACACCTCGGAAGACAAGAGAAACAAAAGATAAAATGAACTTGTGGGGCTTCATCAAGATAAAAAGCTTCTGCACAGCCAAGGAAACAGTCAAAAAAACTAAGAGGCAGCCCACGGAATGGGAGAATATATTTGCAAATGGCGCTACAGATAAAAGACTGGTATCCAAGATCTACAAAGAACTTCTCAAACTCAATACGCGAGAAACAAATAAACAAATCACAAAATGGGCAGAAGATATGAACAGACACTTTTCCAATGATGACATACAAATGGCTAACAGACACATGAAAAAATGTTCAAAATCATTAGCCATCAGGGAAATTCAAATCAAAACCACACTAAGATACCACCTTATGCCAGTGAGAATAGCAAAAATTGACAAGGCAAGAAACAACAATTGCTGGAGAGGATGTGGAGAAAGGGGATCCCTCCTACATTGCTGGTGGGAATGCAAGTTGGTACAGCCACTCTGGAAAACAGTGTGGAGGTCCCTTAGAAAGTTAAAAATTGAGCTACCCTATGACCCAGCCATTGCACTACTGGGTATTTACCACAAAGATACAGAAGTAGTGAAGAGAAGGGCCATATGCACCCCAATGTTCACAGCAACATTGTCCACAATAGCTAAATCATGGAAGGAACCGAGATGTCCTTCAACAGATGACTGGATTAAGAAGTTGTGGTCCATATATACAATGGAATATTACTCAGCTATCAGAAAGAACGAGTTCTCAACATTTGCTGCAACATGGACGGCACTGGAGGAGATAATGCTAAGTGAAATAAGTCAAGCAGAGAAAGACAATTATCATGATTTCTCTCATCTATGGAATAGAAGAACTAGGAAGATCGGTAGGGGAAGAAAGGGATAAAAAAAGAGGGGTAATCAGAAGGGGGAATCAAGCATGAGAGACTATGGACTATGAGAAACAAACTGAGGGCTTCAGAGGGGAGGGGGTGGGGGAATGGGATAGACTGGTGATGGGTAGTAAGGAGGGCACGTATAGCATGGTGCACTGGGTGTTATACGCAACTAATGAATCATCGAACTTTACATCAGAAACCAGGGATGTACTGTATGGTGACTAACATAACATACTAAAAAAAAATTAAGAAAAAAAACAAAACGGGCGCCTGGATGGCTCAGTCAATTGAGTGTCCGACTCTTGATTTCAGCTCAGGTCATGATCTCAGTGTTCAGGCTCCAAGCTCAGTGCAGACTCTGCTTGTCCCTCTCCCTCTCTCCTTCCCGCCCACTCTGTCTTTCTGTCTCTGTGTCTCTCTCAAATAAATAAATAAATAAATAAATAAATAAATAAATAAAATATTGAAAAGAAAAAACAACGCTGTGCCTCAATTAACTAAGACTCATAGGCTAACGTTTCCTCCCAATGGAAGCTACTGGGATTGCCTTCTGGCTTCATCTAACAGCCAATTACTTCACAAGGATTAACAGGATATAAAATCTACTCTCTCTGTTGTAAGGAGTCCCTGAATAGTGGGCAAGACGTTAATGGAAAATGAACCAACATTCACAAGAGGGTGAAATAAGGAGAAGTCAATCAGAAAGTTCCGCGGTACAATGTCTCATACCTGACTTAAACAAACAAACAATAAAAAAAAACAGTTAATACAGAATAGAATAATAGGATACCATGGACCTGAATAATGCTACCATACTTCTGGAAAAAATAAAACACTTAAGAACATGTATTCTGAATATTTTCTCCCAGCCTGTCTTGCCTGCTCATGTTCTTAGTGTATCTATTTTTCCTTTGTAATTAGTGCTTTTTATGTTCTGTATACAAAACATTTGCCTACCCCAAGGTCATCAAGATACTCTCCCATGTTTTCATACAAAAGTTTTATGGTTCTAGCTTTTCTGTTTTTCAAGATTTATTTGATAGAGAGAGTGTGCACAGGGGAAGGGCCAAAAGTAAAGAATCTCAAGCAGACTCCTCACTGAGTGTGGAGGCTGACACAGGGCTTGATTCGACACGGGGCTTGATCTCATGACCCTGAGATCATGACCTGAGCCAAAATCAAGAGTTGGACTCAAGTGACTGAGCCACCCAGGCGCCCCCTGGTTCAGCTTTTATATTTAGGTTTAGGATCCATTCCAAATTAATGTGTGTGTGTCAGAACAAGGTACGGGTCAAGCTCCATTTTCTTTCCACCTGAATATCCAGTTCAAACAGAATAATTCATTAAAAAGACTTCCTTTCCCTCACTGAACTGACTTGACACTCTGGGCAAAAATCAATCAACAGTACTTGTGTTTGGTCTATTTTTGGACTCTCTATTCTGTTCATTGATCTATCTTTATGCCGAAGACTTTGATTACTGTGGCTTTGCTATAAGTCTTAAAATTCAGCAGGAATAAGCATTCTTCAACTGTGTTCTTTTGAAGACTATTTTGGCTATTCCAGACCCTTTGCCTTTCCATATACATTTTAGAATCAATCTGGTCATTTCTTCTAAAAAAGATGGCTACAAGTTTGACTGGGATTGCATTGTTTGCATGAATCAAGTGGTGGAGAACAGAAATCCTGATGACAGCAAATCTTCCGATGCATAAACAAAGCATATCTCCCATTTATTTCAGTCTTCTTGAATTCTTCCCAACAATGTTTTATTTTTTCTGTGTAAAGGTGTTTCATGTCTTTCTTGAGACTTATTCCTAGCCAGTTTGGTTTTCTGCTGTTGTTTTCGTTTTCTAAGTAGGTTCCACACCCAGCATGGAGACCAATGCAGGCCTTGAACTCACAACCCTGAGTTCAAGACCTGAGCTGAGATCAAAAGTCACATGATTCATCGACTGAGCCACCCAGTCACCCCAAAAACTTTACATTTTTTTTTAAAGATTTTATTTATTTATTCGACAGAGACAGAGACAGCTAGCGAGAGAGGGAACACAAGCAGGGGGAGTGGGAGAGGAAGAAGCAGGCTCATAGCGGAGGAGCCTGATGTGGGGCTCGATCCCAGACGCCGGGATCACGCCCCGAGCCGAAGGCAGACGCTTAACCGCTGTGCCACCCAGGCACCCCCACTTTACATTTTTTGATGCTACTGTAAATATTTTAAATTTTCATTTTCTTATACATGTATATTTACAATACATCTACGTGACAAAGAATTCCTATTCAGAATATATCATAAATTCCAATAAGTCAAAACCAAAAACAACAGGAACAGCAAAAATGGGCAAAAGACTTGAACTGACAGTTCACAAAAGATGTACGAATGCCCAATAAACACACAAAAAGGTGCCTAAGATCATTTGTCACCAGGGAAATGTAATGTGAAACCATAATGAGATGCTATCTCACCCTCACTGACAGCACAGAATGTCAACGAGGATGCTGAGCAACTGGGGTGTTACTATATTGCTGGTGGGAAGTGTAAACTGATAAACCACTCTGGAAATTAGTCTAGCAGTTCAATATATCCCCACCCTGTGACTAAGCAATCCCATGAAGCAATTTTGAGAGAAATCTAAGACTTCTATAAGAATGTTTATTATAGCCTATTCATAATGACCAAATTATTGGAAACAACAAAATGTCTAATCATCAGTTGAACAGATGAACAAATTGTGGTATAGGCACACTACATACAAAGGAACAAACTATTTTACACTGACAAAGACTCTCTCCTTGACCAAACTCTAGCCAGATTCCTCTGAACCCCCTTCTCGACAAGGCCTCAACCTTGGCTTATCATATGCAGACTGGGCCAAACACTAACATAGTTTCTAACAGCTCAAGACCCCAGCCCTAGGACAACGCCAGTCCCCCTTAGTCCATGACTGAGAAAACTCAAGGCATCTACTGTTTGCTCAGCCAACACTGAAAAGTCTGGCTCCTGTCTCCCAGTGAGTAAATGCAGGTGGTTTCACATGGAACAACGCCTTTCTCACTTTTTGTAATCTTTTACTTCTCTGACTTTATTCATACCTGGCCTTACTCCCTCATTCTCTCTTTAAAATGCCCTCTGTACAAACTGAGTTTGAGTTGAATTCATGCTGGACTCTTTTCCTGATTGCAGGAGTTATTGCTGATTAAAATCTGTCCTCACCACTTAAACTAGGATCTGGCTTTGTTTATCTTTGATAAGTGAACACAACATGGATAAATCTCAAAGAACACACTGAGTGGAAGAAGACAGAAGAATACATACCATTCAATTCCATTTACACGACCTACAAGATAAGGCAAATCTAATCTACCACAGATTCTGAAATCAGAAAATGACCAGTGGAGGTAAAGAGCCTAACTAGAAAGAGATACAAAGGAAACTTCTGGAGTTTCATATACAGTTCATATTTGGTTTTGGTGGTGGGGCACAGATATACACTTGACACTTGAACAACACAGGGGTTAAGGGTGCTGACACCTGTGCAGTCAAAAATTTTCATTTAACTTTCAACTCCCCAAAAACTTCACTACTAATTGCCTACTGTTGACCAGAAGCCTTACTGATAACATAAACAGTCCATTCACATATATTTTGTATGTTAGATGTATTATATATTGTATTCCTTCAACAAACTACACTAAAGAAAATATTGTGAAAATCATAAAGAAAATATGTTTACAGTACTGTACTATATTTATCAAAAAATCTGCAGAGAAGTGGACCCATGCAATTCAAACCCATGTTGTTCAAGAGTCAACTGTATACATTTCTTAAAATGCTCATCGAACTGAATAATAAGACCTGAGCATTTCATTTTACAAATTATCTCCTTTTCTCCCCTGCCCTCCCACCTCCATTTGCTTTCTTCCCTTTCACCTCTGTCTCTTAAGAATACTTGAGGTAATTTTTTTCTTTTTCTTTTCTCTCTTTTTTTTTAATAGGCTACACACCCAGCATGGAGACCAACGTGGGGCTTGAACTCAAACCCTGAGATTAAGCCATTCAATCCGACTGAACCACCCAGGCACCCCGACCTAGGGAAATTATAAAGGAAAAAAAAAAAAAGAGCCAAGAGAGATGTAGCTGACCCTTCAAATTCCCCTTTCAATATCCACCTACCCCTTCTTCCTTACTAAGAGGACCCCAATTTTGTTCAAGGTATCAATCTGCCCTGTGAGAAATTCTCCCCTCTCACACGTTCCTGCACCTAGAGGTAGGGCCACATGCTTAGTTCTGGCCAATGACATGTATGTTGAAGTCTACACCACAGGCTTCCTGAAAAGCTATTGCTTTCACAGACTTACACACATTTTGGTCAGTGTCCCTTTCTTTTCTTCCTTCCTGCAGTATAGCTGCTCAAATGAACTAAGAAAAGGGTGTTATTCCCTAGTACAAACCTATTCTTATTCTGAGAAGCAAGCTGTGGGAGCTCTCAATCAATTCACAACTAAGTAACTTTGCAAGTCAAAATGTTCATGCATCAAAATGAAAAAAAACAAATTCCAACTGGAAGTGAAGAAGACAGACACATGGCTGTGTTAAAATATATATAACAATTTAGTATCTAAGTGATGTTTCAAATCCATGGGGGATATAGACCATCACTAGATGTTGTAGGGACCAAAACTGCTACCTTATAACATACAGAATAATAAAAATAGATGAATGGTCTAAGCAGTAGGAGCCCAAACCATAAAAGTGCTAAAAGAAAATGTAGTGATTGAAAATGGTCTTTTAAAGCATTATCCAAAGCCACAAGCCATAAAGTTAGACTGTGAGATTTGGCACCATAAAGATTCAGAATGAAACGTATCATGAAATGTATGGTACAAGCTAAACTGAAAGGCAACAGTTTGAGAGAAAATACTGCAACAAATACAGAGGCAAAGGACTACTATCCTACATATAAAAAGTTCTTACAAATCAATGATAAAAATATAAATACCCAAACAAAAAGACAACAACCCAGTAGGAAAATGATAAGGAGAGAAGGCTCATGTGAAAAAAGTATCACTGACAGTGACCAACTAAAAATGCTCAGTCTTACTACTGATTATAAAAATATAAATTTAAGGGGCACTTGGGTGGCTCAATCGGTTAAGCATCTGACTCTTGATTTTGACTCAGGTCATGATCTCGGGATTGTGGGATCCAGCCCCAGTCAGGTTCTGTGCTCAGTGTGGAATCTGCTTGAGATTGTCTCTCTCCCTCTCCCTCTGGCCCTCCCCTGTGTTCACTCGTGAACAAGTAACTCTTTAAAATATATATTTGTATATGTATAAATATATATTTATATATATAAATTTAAACACATATACAAAATAAATATGTATATATAATAAATATATATTTAGATTTAAATATAAAACAGAAACATATATATATATATATATATATATATATATAAATTTAAAACAGGCATTATCTTCCCCCCCACCCCCGCATGTTGACAAAAAATTTAAGAGACTGAGAAATACTCTGTGATTAGCATCTTATTTACCATAGGTCAAAACAGAAACTGACATAATCACTCTTGAGGATCATTTTGCAGAAGCTCTTACCCTGAAATCCATCTCACCGGAAAACTCAAACACACATGCAAAAATATGTTCATCACAGCCCGATCTTAATAGCAAAATCATAGCCACCCAAATGACAAACAGAAGAATCATCACGTAAAGTACAACCACACTGTGGAATACAATTCGGCCATTAAAAAACACAAAAAACACTGTATGCACAGTATATTCAAATTAGGCTGAGTGGGAGAAATGTATTTACTTTTGTCATTTAAAAAGTTAATCCTTAAGGAGGGCCAGGTTGGCTCAGTCAGGAGAGCATGTGACTCTTGACAGGATTGTGATTTCCAGGGGCGCCTGGGTGGCTCAGTCCTTAAGCGTCTGCCTTCGGCTCAGGGCCTGATCCCTCCCTTGTGGGATCGAGCCCCACATCAGGCTCTTCCTCTGGAAGCCTGCTTCTTCCTCTCCCACTCCCCCTGCTTGTGTTCCCTCTCTCACTGGCTATCTGTCAAATAAATAAATAAAATCTTTAAAAAAAAAATTGTGATTTCCAGCCCCATGCTGTGTGTAGAGATTACTTAAACATTAAATCTTAAAAAAAAACTTAACCATTAAAAGAAAAAAAATTAGTATTCTAGATCTCAGACCACTGTTTTTCACAAATATTTGCCAAAATTTGATTTGTTCCTTATGGGAAAAATGGGGTGAGGGGACAAAAAACCCAGAAAATCCATGATTTATTTGACTTTCCCGATGAGCACGTTTGGCTGCCAATTTGTCCTCACCAGAATATTTTCATTCTAAACTGACATGTCTTCTCTGGGGAGGGAAAGCACCAATCCCCACCATCAGAATATTTCAGATCAAAAGTTCAGCCCTGCTCTCTGGGCAGAGCCAGGAAGATGCCATCAGTGAGCTGGAAAGGCCTAGCTAAGCCTTCCAGAAAATGCTACCTCTCCCAAGAGGTGATCCTCTGACCCACTTGCACCTCAAGAGTGACTTTTTTTGATGCAGTTGAAATCAGGTTAACTTCTGGAATTCTCACAATAGAATCTCAGTCTTCCAGCCCCTGGCCTGCTTTCTAAAACACACAGACCACTCAAAACCAGGGAAACAGAACATGGCAATTTTGAGTCCTCATCAGGAAATAGAACCTTGAGCATCTACATTCAGTTCCTCGTCACTCTGCTGGCTGAGGAATACTTCCTAGGGGTCTACAAGGCACGTGGCCCTGAGACACACACGGTCCCTCTTGGCACCATGATTCTCACGGGGGAGACAAACATTAAACAAGATGTCTCCATTGCGATGGGGCTGACTGCCACGAAGAAGATACATAGAGAACAGATAATGGGCTGGACCTTGTCTGCAGGTGTCAGGGGCCGCTGGAGGGAGCCGCATCCAACATGAGCCAGAAGGCTGGGGACCTTCTTTCACTCATCGGCCTCACCCACATCCAATCTGTCAGCACATCCCATCAGCTTTTTCTTCAACATGTACCCAGAACCTGGTCTGTGTTCATCACTTCCACCCCTACCATCCTGATCCAAGCCGGCAGCATCATGTCTTGGAATATTCCAGTAGCCGACTAATTGATCTCCCTGCTTCCACCCTCACTGTTCTCAACAGAGAAGCTGAAGTGATCCCATAAAACCCAAGTCAGGTCACCTCACTCTTCACTTCAAAATCCCCCAGTGGCCACCACCCCAGGTCCCTAAGACCCCATCTGCTATCTCCTCCTTCTCCCTCACTCTGGCCTCGTCGTTCCTGGAACGAGTCAGCCCAGCTCTCTCCACGGAGGCCTTCCTACTCCCCCTTCTCTGCCTGGGACACTGTTCCCACAGACACGCACAGGGCTCACTCCCTCACCTCCTGCAAGGCTTTCCCCAACGCTGTCCTCAGGGTGCTTCTCCGGCCATCCCAGCTCAGATGATAAAGCCTTCCAGCCCTCCTACAGCATCCAGCACCCCTGACACGCCGGACTGCTTGCCTCTGTGTTCCCTGGCGCTTCTCTCTCTGGAAGAAAGGCTCGCTAACAGCTCCACCATGGTCTGTCTGGGTCACATCTGGAACCACATGAGAACCGAGCCTCCGGCAACTGAGCAGGCATTCAGTAAAGACTGTGGAGTGACTGCATTCATCTAAGGGAAGATGAGAGCTCATGAGGCAAGGGGGTGGGGGTAAAAGCATCTTGGGCAGCGGGAGCAGCCGAGCCGCCCCAAGGCCGGCGGGCACACTGGAAGGACTGACCAGATCGGGTAGGGCAGGGAAGGCGAGGGGGAAGCAAGACGGGAGAAGGAGGACGGAGCAGCCTTGCAGACACAGAAGGAACATCTGGGTCTATCTCAAACAGCAACAAGAAGCCAGGAAACTAGGCAGTGACATGATCGAACGGGCCTTCCACAAACCTCTGGCTTCAGGGGGAGACAGGGATTTGGGGGAGGCAGGAGCACCTGGAAGCTCAGCGAGCAGACTAGCAGCATGGCTCAGACCACAAACGACTGTAACTTGGACTGAGAGGGAAGAAGCAGAGGTGGAGAAAAGGACGTAGATTCCAGAAATATTTTTTTTAAAGATTTTATTTTACTTTATTTATTTGACAGAGAGACAGACAGCCAGTGAAGAGAGGGAACACAAGCAGGGGAGTGGGAGAGGAAGAAGAAGGCTCCCAGCAGAGCAGGGAGCCCGATGTGGGGCTCGATCCCAGGACTCTGGGATCACACCCTGAGCCGAAGGCAGACGCTTAACGACTGCACCACCCAGGCGCCCCAAAATTCCAGAAATATTTTAGCAGATAAAGTCACAGGTCTGGGTGAATGATCGCATAAGGGGGTGAGGAAGTCAAAGCAGAGTTCCAAGATGACTCCTCCCTTTTGCACGTGGGAGCTGAAGGACACAGTGGCCCCATTCACGGAGTTGGGGAGTAGCAGTGGCAATGAGGAAAATACAGGAAGGGGATCTCAAGCACACTTTTGGAAAGAATGGGTTTGAGATAATTATGAGACATTGGAATGCAGATTTCCAGTTGGCAGCGGGAGACCCAGGGTTCCGTGAGAAGATCATGAAAAGCAAAGTGAGTCATGCCACACAGTGCAGATTCTCACCTTGCGGCTCATGGGGAATCAAAAGGTTTCCAGGAACACGTAACAGAAGATCTGGGATTCCAAAAGAATCACCTGGCCAGAGCAGGAGCACGTGGATGGGACAGGGAGCTGGACGTGAAGGACTTGTTGCAACAGAGCAGGTAGGAGAAGGGCCCTGAGCCAGAAAAGGAAAGGGGAACAGACTTTCCCTTGACTTTCCCTTGGTCACCAATGCATCTCCCACAAGGCTGCTGGGGATCCGTCTAAAGCAAAC
Source organism: Ursus arctos (assembly GCF_023065955.2). Taxonomy (NCBI): domain Eukaryota; kingdom Metazoa; phylum Chordata; class Mammalia; order Carnivora; family Ursidae; genus Ursus; species Ursus arctos. The sequence continues at coordinate 453,202 of NW_026623068.1, read as the reverse complement.
GCAGAGCATGTCAGCTCCCCCACTTGAAACCCTTCTACCTCCCGCATTTCGTTATCTGACAACTTCTCCAGAATTCTTGTTGCTACTCACTCCTCGACCCAGTGTCTTGTGCCCCTGACACAGCCCTGTGCTTCAATGTCCAGGCTAGTTTCTTCTACCTGGCAAACACCTATTTGCCTTTTGAAGACTTCCCTCCTCTACTGTGAAGGAAGGAAAAGCAGCGGTGACATCGAGGAGGTCGCCTGGCACCTTGAGCCAGGCTGCACTGCTGGTAGAAGCGGGCCTGGGGCTCACAGGGAGGCCATGTGGTTCTCCTGTTGGACACAAACCATCTCGCAGAATAGCAGCACAACGTGACATAGCCAAGGTGATGAAGGGAGACAAAAAAGGACCACTTCCTCTTGTCCAAACAGACAAAAACCAGGTTGTCATGCCAGGTAGAAAATACCAATCATTCCTCTCTCCCAGCTGATACCAGCAAGTGCCTTCCTTCTGAACGACACCAGTTGTCACACTACTCATACCTCCTTCTAGAAAAGACTGATGGAGCTACCCAATCCCAGAACTGTCTCACCTCCAGTCGGCACGCAGTCTAGAGCACAGCTTTGTGTGCTTCTTTGAAGCACACCTGCTTCTTTGAACACTCCCCAAAACATCCACCCAAAGTCCAAATCCTGTAAGTTCTTTCTTACACCCTCTTTCTTATTCACCAGCCCCACAGTTCCCCATGATGTGGGTTTTGCCTCAGGATGAGTAACGAACCCACTGTGTTTAAGGACAGGTGTGCTTCCAGTGGCCTTTCTGGAGGATGCTGACCACTGTCACAGTAGGAAAGGATGGTTCCCTTTTTTAGAGGGACTCCTAGGTGTCCTGGGAGGCCAACTGGCTTTCTTAACGTTATTTTTTAAGGGTTTTATGACTGTAACCTAGGGCGGCAGGCACCAGCCTGACCCACAGCTAGGACATAACTAGGACTCCATAACTGCAACCAAATAATATTCAGAACAGAGGGAAATCAAGAGGTGCCTAGGTGGCCCAGTCGGTTCAGTGTCCAACTTCTGATTTCGGCTCAGGTCATCATCTGAAAGTCCTGAGATTGAGCCCCAAGTTGGGTTCCACACTCAGTGGGGATTCTGCTCAAGATCTTCCCCCCCCCTTCCATCCTCTTCTGCCCCCGCCCATGCACGCTCTCTCTCTAAAATAAATGAATAAATAAAATCTGTAAAATAAATAAATAGTGGAGGGAAATCAGAAGTAGTAATAATAATTTATGGAAGGCTTCACTCTGTGCCGGATCCTGTACTAACTGCCTTGGACCTATTTCTCATTTCATCCTTACATCCCAAAGGTGGGTTACCATTCTAATCCCCATTCCAAAGAATGGACTGAGGCAGAAAGTGATTTCCCCAGGTAATGCAAGGAATCCCTACGTTATTAATAACATGACTTTCTGACAAGGCTTAAGGGTTTAACACACTACAGTGAAGATGCAGATCACAAAACTTGAAGGACAGAGCCCTGGAAAATGTCCTCAAACATTAATTTATGTAATCTCCCAATCATGTTGCATGTTGTTCCGATGAAGGAAAGCCCAGTGCAAAAAAAAAAAAAACCTTGAAGGATTGCATCCCGATGGCACACATGCCTGGTCTTTAGAGCCTGAGGCCTATCCCAGAAGATTCTGACTCAGTCAGTCTAGAGGAGGACCTAAGCATTTGTGTTTTCTTTAAAAAGCCCCACAGGCTCTGCTGATCTGCCCTCTGGGCTGGGTACAACTGCCTAGAGTCTCTGCAATTCCAAACCCAAACTTCCCTTACAATGTTGAGATGTCTGCAGACACAGGGGGGCACTGGAATCTAAGAGAAGAACAGAGAAATTATCAAAACTATCCCATGGAGAGTCAAGAAAAGGCAAGCTCTAGTTATACTACTTCTCTGTCCTTATTCTGTGTCTGAATTACTCTATGGTCAATTTACTTTTTTTTAAGTAAGCAACTTTGCAAAAACAGTTACCAACAAATATTAAATAATCAATAGTACCAATAAATTTTAAATAAACCTAATTGTAACATCGTACTGAAAAGTATTCTCTCTCTCTGATCACATCGATGGCACTTCAGATTCTCTTAGCAAATAACAGTCAATATGAGAAAAATTATTTCTAATTCAACAGTGTGACACACGTGGTCAACAGCACCTGAATGCTGGAGAAGAAATGAAGTTGGGTGGAAGCCATTAGCCTTCACAAATTTCACCACACACTGCCTCCAAGTCTTCAATACTTAGATATGTATTCATCTATTTCTTGAATCAACCACCACTAACACCTACTACATGCCAGACATGGCTCTAAGTGTTTTATTAATGTTAACTATCATTTAATCTTCACAGTCATGTGTGAAGAGGGATTATCATCATCCCCATTTCTCAAATCAGGAAACTGAGATGCAGAGTGGTTTAGTAACACAGCTCATAAGTGGCAGAGCTAGGATCAGCTTGGCTCTGGACTCCATGTTTCAATCACTACGCTTAGTGTCCAAGAACCTACAAAAAGTGCAAGTCTTAACCCCAAACATTGGCTTTCCCCAACCTACAGTCCCTACATGGCCCCAGCTTCAAGGACATTCTCTCAATTCCTTTAACAGTTCACACTCCTCTCCTATTCTAAGGGAACACTCCCCCCCCCCACATCCCTGTTTATTCTTAGCCTTCTGTTCTCAGCTTATATGATATCGCCTAAATTACAACCTCTAATGCACACTGTATTTCTCAGCACTCAAAGCAAAGCGGTAATTATGTATATCATGGGTAATTATTTGCTTCCTGTCTTTTCCAGCCAGGTGGTAACTACATCATGCACCATGCCAGTCCTATTTATCATGTGTTCCCCGTCACTGAATACCCACCACCCACCCAAAAGAAAGGGTCAACCACAAAGTACACTCTCAACAATTTCTGTTGAGTGAACCAATGAATGAAGTACACTCCAGCCTCGTGCTTTCCGACTTGTCACACTTATCTGTGCTCACAACGCTGCCCCACTAGACCCCTAAGAATGTAGACTCTTGCGGCAAACACGCAAGAGCTCTGAAAAGTACTGGCTCTGCACACCAATATTACGTGCTCCTAGGCAGACCATGACCCCCCTACACACACACACACACACACACACACACACACACCCCTTGACTGGCCCGACCTCAGGTGCAGTGGGGATCCTGACAACCCCCAATGGAAAGTAACCTATTCAAGAGGGAGAACCTGAACTCCTCCTCCCCCATCAACACCGCACTTATTTGCTTCTCCTCGGTCTTGCAGACAGACTTTAGCCCCAAGAAGGCCAAGCCCCCGTCTGCCTGGTTCAGCGCCGGAGTCCCACTCACGCCATCCCCAGGCCCGGCGCACAGCACAGGTGAGGTAATTATCACCTCCACGAATGAAGCCCCGCTCTGGGCACTTCACACGTGTGAAACCCGGGGCGCACGACTTGACGGCTACCTTCTAGTGCACAAGCGTGTTCCTGAGACACAGGCCCGCCTCCCCCCCCACAAACCCCAGTCCCCCGGGGACGCCCCCGGGGACCCCGCGCTCCGCAGGCACCTCTGCACATAGAAGCATCTTTGCAAGTGCCGCGCACACCGTCGTCGTCGTCTGTGTCTGTCGAGGAGGAAGAACAGGAGGTGAAAGAGGGCGTCCTCAGGCTACTGGCCATGTCCGTGGAGGTTCCGGGATGCTGCGCCCACCGGGAACACGGAAGAGGGTTCCGCAGGCGCCAGGGGAACCAGCCAGCCTCGGAGAAGGTAGGAGGGGTTGGTTCCACCGCGCTCCGCTGAGGCGGCTTAGGGACGCCGCATACGTCGGCTGCCCTGACAACCTTCCCGCTCATTGGCGACTCTGCCCAGACGCTGATTGGACAATTTCTCCGCCCCTCAGGAAGGGTTCATTGGATTAAAAAAATATAGCCCCGCCCACTAAATGCAGAATCTCTCTGGGGGCGGGACGTAAAGGGAAACGGACGTAAAGAGCCACCGCAATGCATTCCGGGAATTGTAGTCATGGATGCACGGGGAGAGCACCAGAACATTTTCTGTCATTCACAGGAGGGGGAAGAGCTGCAAGATCCTCAGCATTGGGGCGAGGCGCAGAGAATCCAGCCTGAGGAAACAAGTGTTAGTGTTACATTGAGTCGGGGCTCAGTCTCAACCACTGAACAAATGTTCATGGAGCGCTGACTCTGCGCCAAGAGTTGTGCTAAGTAAGGGCTTTGCGCACATAATCGCCTTTCAAATGTGGAGGAAGGAATGTGCGGAAAACTGCTACAATAGGAAACTATGTAGTAGTGAAAGCGAACTAGAGCTGCCAGTTACAAGCATCAATGGCTGAAGTTAAGAAACATAATATTCAGTGAAAGAAGGGAATAGAACATTTTTTAAAAGTTCAAACCAAGCAAAACAAATGTTTAGAGTAAATGCACATAAATGATAAAATACTATACAGAAGAAGAAAGGAATGAGGGGAGGGGAAACAATCACCACATCTGTGACATTTAGGGAATGGGGAGGGTAGAACACTGGAGGAGAAGGATTATATAGGCCCTTCAATCATTTCTCACGTTCGGGTGGTTCACATGTGTTCCATGCATATTTAAGACGTTCCTTATATATATATTTTGTACTGGACTTCTTAGAAAACATTTCCTAGAAAAATAAAGAAGTGCATTTGTATGTTCCATTTCTCTGTCAGGAGCACTGAATGGAGCTACTCAAACTTTAAGAACTCACACACACACACACACACACACACACACACCCACACACTAACAATAAAATGTCAGGGTACATATCTTAGGGCAAGATCAGATATCAAAAGCTTACTTAGTATTTAATGGAGGGACAAGAACTCATTGATACCCAAAGTAGAAATGACAGTGGAGAAGGATGAGCTTAGGGAGGCTTGCCAGGGGGAGTGGTGAGATCAAATACACCACTTTCGTTGAGTGGTCCTCTGCCAAGAGGGTAATGCAAACCACTGAATGAGCACAGTCTCCTACCTTGGCAGTGGACACATTCCATGGGTGTGAGTAAGTAGTAAGTGTGAAGGGCAAGTAGTATAAAGTGTCAATCCCATAGGTGTGGATGGTGAGGCTGAGAGTAATTGGAAGAAGGTGGAGGCAGATATATTGATGTGCCTCTTGTCGTTTTCTAAGCAAAGGACACCTCTGTTCTGCAGAAAAAAAATCTGATTCAGAGGACACTGGTCCGTTTTTCACTGAGGGCCACGCCAAAGGCTTCCTGCAGGCAGGCCCAACTCCTTTAGAAGTTGCTGATGAAGGAGCTAGACCTTTATGACATGGGAGTGGAGTTTGTTACTGGCTAGTTCAGGCGTCTCACTCAGGCTGTGCGATGCCTCCAAAGAGGAGACTATACTGGGGTAGTCCTCAACTATGTCCTGAGACAATGTCAGAGAACGTTCACTGCCAGCTCATCTGCATCCTCTGACAAAGTCAAGGAAAGAGAATCTGAAATGTAAAACCCCTGTGGACATTCATATTGGAGCAAAAAGCAGGCATTAACCATGAAACTTCTCCGCAAGAGGCTAAAGTAGGCATTTGGTGTTCTGTCTATCCAGCATTCTTTCTTCTACAACAGCCTGAGTTAATGATGAAGAACTAAACCCTCCTTTCAATCCGTGTGGATTAGATGAGGCTCCTCGCCTGAAACATGGTGAAACTTACCAAGGCCTGGCCGGTCACACACACAAACACCCTCACCATACTTTAGAGCTGGGGAGGGTGGTGGTGGGTTTGTCCAATCAGAATGAATGCCAGGGTCGAACGGGAGGGAGTGGCTAGGCTAGAAGAGCTCTCTTTTTTGCTGGACTGGAAGGATGTACTTACAGAGTTACTGAGAACCATCTTGCCACCTCATATAGGCTGACAATGATGCTAATGGGAAGGCTAATGGAGTCTGGAGCACTGGATGCTCAGTTAGGGGTGACCCCGGTTTGCAGTGTGGGAGCTGACGGGACAATCCCAGGAGCCTGTGGAATTGATGGATCAGGAGGATCTCGGCTCAGAATGATGAAAGTAACTGACACCCAGCGCTTGGAGCTTGCATCCTGAGCTGGGCACAAACGATCCCTCCTTTCCCAACAGCACCTGGTAGGACCTCAAACTACCATCTTCCTTCCCTGCTGGTGCTCTTTTCTGAGTCTGGGGCCTATGAGCTCATCACAGCTTTAAATGCCTACAGTCCGTTGAAAGGCTATCTTTCCTCAGTTGAGTTGCTTTAGCACCTTTTTCAAAATCAGTTGGATGTATTTGTGGGGACGATTTCTGGGCTCTTTGTTCTGTTCTATTGATCTGTGTGTGTGCCCTGCAGATGACACGCTGTCTTCCCAATTATAAGTATCTAATAAGTTTTGAAACTTGGTACACTGTATGTTCCCATTTTATGATTCTTTTATTAAATTGTTTTTGAAACTACTCTAATCCCTTTGTCTTTCCACATTACGTTTTTGAATAATCTTATCTATCACGACAAAAAAGGTAAAAAAAAAAGAAACCCTTACTGGATTTTACAGCAATTGCATTAAATCTCTCTATAAATCTGGAGAGAGGGGCGCCTGGGTGGCACAGCGGTTAAGCGTCTGCCTTCGGCTCAGGGCGTGATCCCGGCGTTCTGGGATCGAGCCCCACATCAGGCTCCTCCGCTACGAGCCTGCTTCTTCCTCTCCAACTCCCCCTGCTTGTGTTCCCTCTCTCGCCGGCTGTCTCTATCTCTGTCAAATAAATAAATAAAATCTTAAAAAAAAAATCTGGAGAGAGTTAACATCTTTACTACGCTTAATCTTACAATTCACGAGTATTGTGTATCTCTCCATGTATTTGTATCTTTGATTTCCTTTATCAGTGCTAAATACCTTTCAGCATGTGACTCCTGGACATGCCTTGTTAGATTTATCCCCAAGTAGAGTTTTATTACTAATTGTGAGTGTGTTTGATTGTGGTGCCCACATGTTCATATCTAGTATATAGCAGTACAACTTACTGTATGTGTTTATTCTGTGTACTGTTTCACCGTGAAACTCCGTTATTAGTTCTAAGAAGAATTAGATTTTCATACCCTCTTGTGGCATAAGCCTGAAATTAAGATTCCATACTAAGGGCTGTCTTGATGCCTGGGAAAATCAAGGAGGGGCTCAAATGGCCAAATGCAAAGTAAGGTCTCCTAAACAAAAACCCTTCTCACCACAGGGACCAGACATGGTGCCTGTTGATTTTTGAGGAGCAGCATTCAGTTCCCTAGAAGCCCACTAAATTCTTCAAGCAAGCCACTCATACCCTCCCATCAGAACCAGGACTTGCAGCCCCCCTCCACCTTTAGGACACAGTCTTGCCTTCCAAGCCCCTGCTTATTCTCTGTGTTCCCAAGAGCAATCCCTGTGCAGCCCTGCACAGTGTGGGGGATCCTACCCCTGAACTGTGAGCATATGTGACTAGTGAACTGCTGTCAATCACAGCTGTCGGGTGTCAGGTGATCCCCACAGGTTTGCAACAGGAAGCTCTCTCTCACCAGGGAACTGAGGAGAAGGTGAACAAAACAAGTGGCATCACAAACAAGGTGGCCCACCTTAACTGAGGACATGGGGACAGCGTGAACTGTTCCTTTGTTAGCTAACTAGCCTCAGAGGTGACAAGCACTATCTGGGAGGGAACTGGCCATCGCTGGCCAGCTTGTGTGTTAGCTCCTGTTCTGTTTTTCAAATGGAAGTCACCATCCGTTTCCAAACTAATGTCCCATCTTTGCCAACAAGGTGAGAACCAATGTGAACTGACTGTATCTAGGCGTGAGGTGCCATGAATGTGACCTGCATCTGGCCTGTATGGGTCTCCAAGACTCCCTGCTGAGGTCCGCAACCACACATGCTGACTGGTGTGCTTGAGTTCCACCGACTGGGAGCTGGGCCAGTGCTGGGGCAGACATGCAGATCCTGTTGGGGAAAGCGCACCCCAAGCACAGTCCTGGGGATGACCCTCTCTGGTGTTGGTGGAAAGGAAGGAGACCACGACCCCAGGGAGACATAAGAATGGCTCCGTGGCTGCCTCATGAGCACTGTGGTTCAGGCAAAGGGAGTGGCCTTGCCTGTCTCCCAAGCTACCACTCCTTTCCCTGTTACCCTGTGTCCTCCTGAGCCCTCAGAATTTTGAGGTGCACATCCATGGCAGCCCAGGGCCCAGGAGCTGATGAGAAACACAAAAGTGGGGGGGGGTGTTTGGTGTTCCACTTCTCTCCCAGTGCAACCCTCTCAGCCACACACTTGCATTTCTCTTAGTGTTGTTACTTCCCAGCCTGTCGAAGGACTCTAGATGTGATCGAGAGGCTTAAGGCTCCCACTCCGGCCACAGACAAAATGGTCTTCCTGGCTGTGGACTCCGACACTGGGGAGATGGACTGGCATTCCCACAGGAAGAGGACAGTCAGCCATGGCGCTACCCCCCAGCTCCCTTTCCCCATAAACACCCAGAACATGTGCACCATGTGTGATTGGAGACAGAACCCAAAACTCATGACTTTATGTGGCTAGAAATGAAAAACTATCCTGAGGCAATCTGCAGAGCAGGAACAGTGGGGAGGGGAAGCAGTCCACGGGAGAGAAAGGCTGTAGCAGAAGATGGTTTTGCTTCATCAGCGTCTGGGCTGTGGGTCCTGTGCTCTTTCACTGACCACTCGCTGCCCAAACCTGTTAAGCACAAGATCCGGATCCTCAGGGTTATGGGGGAAAGATCCACGGCACCCCTGTGGCACAGTGAAGGTATCAATTCACACCCTGACTTAAGTCAAGAGACTTGAAACCATACAGCTATTGCCATGACAGAGGCTCCAACCCTGATGATGCTGATTGGAGACTCTCCGGAAGAAAAAACAGGAAAGATGAGCAGCGTAAAAAGACACTCCCCCGCCCCCCACGTAAATCCAGGAATAAATAAACTGACAATAAGGAGGAATGGAACCCTCCCCCCTACCCCAAATTAATTCAACATAGTGTCACAATTTGACCCAATTGGAAATCCAAAATTTACAGGGACGTCTGGGTGGCTCAGACGATTAGGTGCCCGCCTTCTCCTAGGGTCCTGATCCCCGGATTCTGGGATTGAGCCCCATGTCAGGCTCCCTGCTGGACAGGGAGTCAGTCTGCTTCTCCCTCTGCCTCTCCCTGCCACGCCCCCTAGCTCCTGCTCTGTCACACTTCTTGCTCTCTCTCAAATGAATAAATAAAATCTTAAAAAAAAAAATCCAAATTTACTAAAATTATTTGTATGGCAAAAGATAAAAGGAGGCCAATTGGCTATTGTCCCTACAACATAATTCTGAATTAACTTTATTTTTTTAATAATAATATTTTTATTATGTTAGTCACCATACAGTACATCCCCAGTTTTTGATGTAAAGTTCCATGATTCATTACTTGCATATAACACCCAGGGCACCATGCAATCTGAAATAACTTAATGTCTGCTAAGACATGCGGGTTGGCTAACCTTCATGGACTTAATACGAGGGTTCAAACGATGGTTATACTAGTAAAATAACTGCATTCTCTAGCTTCTGTAGTTAATGCTTTGACATCTCAGGCCTTGGTGACTTTGGAGGGACTGTCCCTGACAGGCATAGTTAATTTTTGGAGATGGTCCACAGCTTGCCTCTGAGCACACCTTTCACATGTAAACCAACCAATTCAGGGCCTTTGCCCCCAACCACTCCCTCTAAGAAGCTCTTACACTCTGGGCCACCATCCCCTGCCCTGATCACCCCAGGGCAGGGACAGACTACTCCAGACACCACTGTGGCCCAGGCCCACTGAAATTATTCCAACTAACCAGTCTTAAACGTGCTCACCCTGCCTCACCTGTCCCTTCCCATGGAAACCACAGTGAAGGCTCTTGCCCACATTTTCCCTTCACTCCCTCTTTCTCCTGACTGACCCTGGTGCTTCCCTGGATGGCCCTTCATGGCTCTCATGACCTCCTTTCTTGGGATCTGTGTTTCTAAAGAGCTTCTTCCATTGTGACAGTTATTTCTATATCTTCCTTTCTTACCATACCTGATTAGAATATACCCTGGTCCCATTACAACTCTGAGACTGCCTAGGGGCAGCTGGGTGGCACAGTCAGTTAAACTTTTGGCACAGGTCATGATATCAGAGTCATAGGATTGAGCCTCTTGCTGGACTCTGTGCTCAGGGTGGAATCAACCTGGGATTCTCTCTCCCCCTGCCCCTCACCTCCCCCCTGTTTTACTCTCTCTCTCTCTCTCTCTCTCAATCTCTAAAATAAATAAGATCTTTTAAAAATAAAACTCACAAGGGAGACCAACAAATTTAAAAGTGGTAAATATTTTGCTATTATATATTTGGCCAATATGTTCTGTTCAGTGCCTATTTCAACATCTTGAATTTGAAGGCGACATGTTTTACCTTGTTATGCACAGGGCACCCAAACCACACTGTTATCACACACAATCCTTGAGGGCAGGAACTTACTGCACCCATCTTTCTCCAGGAACATAGGTATGACATCACTTTTGTGACATCCTACTGTGAGGACATTTGTTTGACACACTTGTTAAGGACATACAAGTGCAGGGGCGCTGGGGTGGCTCTGTGGGTTAAGTGTCTGCCTTGGTTCAGGTCGTGATCCCAGGATCCTGGGAACAAGCCCCACATAGGGCTCCCTGCTCACTGGGAAGCCAGCTTCTCCCTCTCCCTCTGCCCCACCCACCCTTTGTGCACTCACTCTTCTGCGCTTTCTCTCTGGTAACTAAGTAAAATCTTTAAAAAGAAAAAAGGACATACGAGTCAAACATCGCTCAGTATTTTTTGGGTTCTGGACACAACTTATTTCTTGTTTATAAATTTTACTGAAACCCATTTATGCTGTTACTTGTAAATGAGCCCACGTTGGGTGGGGCTCCCCTCAACAAAAGGCTCTAGGATCGGTCCAAGTTAAAATCCCCTGTTAGGGGGGACTGGGTGGCTCAGTTGGTGAAGCGTCTGCCTTTGACTCAGGTCATGATCTCGGGGTCCTGAGATAGAACCCCACATTCGGCTCCCTACTAAGTGGGGAGCCTGTTTCTCCCTCTCCTTTGGATTCCTCTGCCAGCTCAAGTTCTCTCTCAAACACATAAATAAACTTTTTAAAAAATCCCCTGTTAGTGCCCTAGTGAAAAGGCCTTAGCAACCTCCTCTCCCACTTTCTGGAGTCCCTGGACCACCCATGGTATCTGTAAATTGTCCATGGGTTCCCAATGCAAGAAACGGCCCTCCTTGGCCCTGGGTTATAGACCATGAAAGCAACAATTGCTGGCCAGGCACTGGGCTCTCCTGGAAATAGAGACTCTCACGGATTCTGAGCCTTCATATCCAGCTGTCTGTTATTCCGTGGGTCATGGTACCGCCCACCAGCTCAATATAGTTAGCAAGGCCTTCTTGCTACAGGCTGAAGCCAAAGTCTGCTTATCCTACCTGAGGCTGGGGGTGGTGCTTCTGTCCACAGTCCATTGCCAGACTCCATGGTGCTGGAGGACGTCAGCCCTTCCTTCTACCCTTGGACACCTAGAGATTCCCATGGGATCAACTGAGTGAACATCAATGGAATTGATACATTTGGTTTTGACGACCGCCTCTCACTCTTGCTCGGGTGCCAACTTCACTTCCTAGGGAAGCACCTGTCCTACACCTTAAAAGTCTCAGTGCGGGTTGAAATTGACATGGAGACAGCAGAATCCACTGTGACGGAAAACCTCAGATTAAGACTCAGTATTGGGGCACCTGGGTGGCTCAGTTGGTTGCGTGTTTGCCTTTGGCTCGGGTCACGATCCTAGGGTCCCAGGATTGAGCCCCACATAGGGCTCCCTGCTCAGCTGCGGGCCTATTTCTCCCTCTCCCTCTGCAGCTCCTGCAGCCTGTGCTCTTCCCCTACTTTCTGTGGCAAATAAACAAGTAAAACCTTAAAGTAAAAATGCAAAGAGGTCTGAATGGATGGTTTTCTGCATACAATGGAGCAATTAGCCTTGAACTGCAAATGAAGATTTGGAGTGGCTTTTGAGAAAATGGACTAGGCAGTCCATCATGGACATTTGGAATAAAAATCGCTTAAATCCTGATGATAGGAGCTAGTTAAATAATTTAGGGTATATCCATAAAATGCTGGGTTTTCTTTTAAAGAACAAATTGGAATTCATTCACATTTTGGAAGATCTCTAAGGCAGAGTGATTTAAAAAAAAAAAAAAGTCAGAAAATACTATACTCCCAAATAGGCAAATACACATATATTTCTAAAAGGCCGGAGAGAAATCAGGTTACCCATAGAGTGATTTCCTAGGCAACAGAAAAACCAATGGAACAAAAATTAAAAATGAAAAAAAAAAGAGAGAGAAATGGGACTTAGCGGGGGTCAAGCAAATTTACATTTTTTTAAAAATTGTATGCATCTTGTACTTTCATGCTGTTCACCTTGTTTCTCGTACAAGGTGTGTGTGTTCGTGTATTTGGTAAGTTTGGAACATTAAAACCAGTTGATGTGTTCCTTACCCAGGGTATATGTAGATACCTGCTCCTTGTGAAAACATTACAGCATTACAAACAATATTGGAAGTATCCTTGGACCACAGCCTCCAACCCCACCAATGTCTACTCTCATAAGAAGTCACCACTGTTTTCAGTTTGGGGAATACCTCTGCAGTCATTAAAAGACCTCTGTTCTTGTTACGTCATAAAAGAATATTTTTATTAAGCTGAAAGCAAAACTGCAAATACATTACGTTTTGCAAAAGGCCATTTTGGGCTAAGGTAGACACACAGAGTGACTTGCGTTCTTCAAAGCGCCGTCTCCTCTCCGGCTTGAGAATCGTCTATTTCTTTGAGGGGCCTGTGGCCGCCATTCCAACCTTCGTGGCAGGTGACAGTATTTGGGGCGTGTATGTGGGGAAAGCATCAGTGACAGCATTTAGAAGAAGGTGCTCCGATCCATCCGTTTCTGGTCCTGGGGGGGTAATGAGAGACACAGCTGTGGTGCGGGGCTTCACATCTTTTTTTCGGGGTGTGGATCCTAGGGCAGTGTTCAGATGTTGTGGGCCTTGTTTCTTAGCCACTTTTCCCCTTCCTCCTGAATCTGGGGGCTTCACGTCATGAGCAGAGGGTTTAGGTGGTGGAGAAGCTGAATGTGATTCCGCTTCTAGAAACTGGACGAAAAGTCCTGAAAAAGAATTGTTGGCCATAGCTCGGTGACTTGGTTTCCCAGGTGTGTTGGGGGCGCTTCTGGATCCAGGCCCCCCAGTCACCCAGCTGGTAACCCCACCTGGCCTTTCACTGAACAGCTGGCGCATCTGGTCTTCTTGGATCCCCAGCGTGCCTGCCATCAACCTTAAGGCTTCCTGCCGGTCGGCATCAGGTGCTTGCAAAGAGCCCACGAAGAGTCTCCTCAGGAGGGTTTTGTCCACCATGCCTTCGGACTTACTTACTAAGTCCATCAGTTTCTTCTGGGTGTCCTCCAGGACTTCCTGCTGGACCTCGTTCTGTTTCTTGACTTCTTGGAGCTGGTCTTCCTTCAGACCCAAGTCAGCCTTTGCTTTCTGGAAGCGTCCCTGCAATGACTTCAGTTTCCCTTCTAGGCTGTCTGCCTTTTCCATCCACTCGGCGAGTTCCAGCTTGAGGGCGGCTAGAACGTGACCGTACTGCCTCCCTTCCTCCTGGGAGGCTGCAAGCTGGAAGGCGGCTTCCTCTTTCTGCTGGGTGACCATGTGCAATTGCTCCCGCAGCGACTGCACCTGCACACTGGCTCGATGGCTCGCGTTTTCCAAGGCCGAGGAAGACAAAACGAGCTTTCCCTGCAAGACCGTCACTTCCTCTCTGAGCTGAGCCACTTTGCCTTCTGAGACCAAAGCTTCGCGGCGACGAGAATCTTCGGCTTCTGAAGCGACGTGACGCCGTCTCTCCAGCTCCTGGGTGAGGCGTGATTCTCTCTCCCGTAAATGGTGCACCTCCTTCTGGAGGGCACAGGTTTCCATTTGTTTCTGTGTCAGTGTCAGCAGGACTTCCTCTCTCTCCTGTGGACACACAACTGTCTGGTCCTGCACGGATGCAACTGCATCGACGAGCCGCTTCGCTTCCCCGGTCTCGCCCTCTTCTTTCCCTCGCAATACTTGCTCCAAAGCAAGTGCCTTCTCTTCCACCGCAGCGGACTGGGATTCCTCCTCTCTCGGCAGCATGGAAAGCCGCCTGTTGGTCTCTTGCAAGGCCTGATTTTCCATTTCCTTTTCTCTACACGTTTCCACGAGCTTTGCATTTTCCTCTTTCAGTTGACACACATCCGTTTCAAAATCTGCTAGTCTCTCCTTCAAATCGGTGACTGCCTGCCTCAAAAGGTCATTTTCACTCACTTGGCTACTGAACTTCTCCTGCAAAGAAAGCAATTCCTCACTTTTCGCTTGCAGTCGGAGCTCTTGATCCGGAATGAAGTTTTGCAGAACGGCCTGTTTCTCCTTCAGCGGCTCCATGTCGGAATCCCCGTGTTCCTGTTGTTTGCCTTCTCCTGGGGACGCGGCCGACACGGAATCCATCCATCTCTGCTTCTCTTCCTGGAGGGTTCGAATCATTGTATCTTTTTCTTGCATTGATTTTCTTAGCTCTTCTACCTCCTCTTGGCGCAACTGAGAAGACTGGCTCACTACGTCAGATGTCACGGCCTTCAGAGAGTCAGCTGGCTCTGAGGAGTCGGGGGAGGGCTGCAGGAAAATCGCATCCAGTTTCCCTAAAAGGAGATCCTTGGCGTGGCAATTCTCCCCGATGCTGAGCTGAATTCGAGCCAGGTCCTTCTCTAAGTGTTCTAAGGTTATTTCCTTGCCTCTGTAAGTCTGGATCAGGTCCATAGAGGTCGCCTGCAGTTTGGAATCCTCCTCGCTGCCAGGGCAAGCCTGCACCTGGAGCTGGCGAAGATCGCTCTGAAGCTGGGGTGACTCCTGCTTCATGTTTTGGACCGTGGTCATCACCTGCTCTTTCCACTCTTCCATGATCTTCACTCGCTGTTTGAACGTGTCCCGTTCCCGCAGAAGCTCCTTGAACTGATCGATGTGAACGCCGCGAACCTCATCACCAGTGCTGGAGGTCTGCAGGATGGTCAATAAAGTCTGACATTTCTGACTTAAGGCATCCACTTCGAGGTCTTTTTCTCGAATAATGTGTGATAAATTCTGAATCGTTTCTCTAAACATCTCCTGACCACTACATTCAATTCTCGGGGACAGTTTCCGATTTTCCTCTTGCATCCTCTGGAGCTCTGCTTCTTTGGCAGCAAGTCTCTCTGTCATTTTCTGATACTCCCTTGTCAGATGGCTATTCTCCCTCGTTTTCTCATTTAAGACAGCCAACACTTGGTCGCTTTTCGAAGCACACTCTTGCAATTGCTGCTGAAGTCGCTCCACGTCCACGCGCTGGCGCTGAGAAGCTGCAGAGATTCTGCTGGAAAGACCCTCGATCTCCAAATCCTTCTGCTGGATAATCTGAGTTAGTTTACCAATCTCCTCTTTGGACACCCGATCGATGTGTTCGGTCAATCGGATGTTCTGTTCAGTTAGAAGCTTCATCTCCACTTCTTGCTCTTTTATTCCTTGGACTGATCTTTGAGTTTCGCCTTTAGATGGATCAAGCTTCTCACTTCCGTTCTCTCTAGGAAGAGGCTGACTGCTTGTGACTTGAACGTCGTCACAGTGCTCTGCTGCAATGTGCTGGCTTTTGTCAGGCAGCTGGGCTTTCATTTGGCCTAATGTGTCTTGCAAATTCTGAATCTCCTGGTCTTTCGCTGCAAGGAGCTGAGCGCGTTCAATATGCAGCTGCTCCTGCTGGGATTGAAGATGGTCCACTTTCTGCTTCTGCTCCTGTAGAGACTGAAGCAGTCTTATCTTCCCCTGCTGCTGGTTGTGAATGATCTTCTGTTGTTCCTTTACTTCCTCCTCGAGGTCATCTTTTAACTCGTTCAGTTGGAAGACTTCACACTCCAGTTCGAGGATTTTAGGGTCAGGTACAGGGCGACTCTGTTGTCTCAGGCGCTCCAGTTCTTCTTTCAGATGAAGATTTTCGGCGGTCACGGAGGTGAGACGCATGTCTTTGTCCTCCACGGTTTGCTCTAAAAGGTCATTGCTTCTTGAGGCTTTTTCTTTAATGACCTGTGTCAATTGCTTCTGCTCCTCCAAAGCAGAGGACAGCATGTCCTTGGTTTCTCTGTGGTCGGCGTCCATCTGCTCGATCTTCTTTTGGAGGTGGAATAGTTCCAGGTCTTTCTCTTGCATGAGTTGGATCAAACGTGCATGCTCTAAAGGTAACAATTTCTTGATGGTTTGCTTGTACTTCCTCTTCTCTTCCAACGCCTTCTTCTCAGTCCGATACAATTTCGCTACTAACCGCCCTTTTTCGATCTTTAAAGCCCTCACAGCAATGTTGTTTTCCAGACACTCCTCGTTGTTACGGAGAATCGATTCTTCCAGCTGGTGTCTTACATCTTGGAGTGCCAAAACCAACTTCTGGTTTTCTGCTCTGACATCAGAAGCAACGTTGTTCAGATTGTCGTTCAGCCGCTCCATCTCTGCAAGTTGTTGCTCCACCCGTCCAAGCTCACTTTCCCTTTGCTCATACTCACGTAGTTGTTGGCGGTGCCTCTCAATGACGTCGGCCAGTTGCTTCTTGTGGAGACTCTGTAATACCGATACTTCAAGTTGGTGTTCGTCTAGCTTCTTCATCCGTTGTTGTTCTAGGTCCCTGATGGTGGTCTTCAGTTTCCAAATTTCACTGGAGTCTAGTATCTTTGATGACGACTGAGACAAACGCCTCCAGTGACTAACCTCAGCCTCCAGTGTTTCGATGTCCTTCAGGAGTCTGTTGATTTGTGCCTGTGATGTGATGAGGTCGGCGAAGTCCATCTCCTCGCCAGTGGAAGTTCCCTTTCCCACGTGCCCGGTGAAATCAATGTGGCTGGTGAAGCAAGGCTCTCTGCCATCCACTTCCCCTGGGGAATGGTCTAGGCCAGAGCCCAGGCCACCAACCCAAGGCAACATCTCTGCGGGTCATAAAACTGTCCTGGTCCGCTGTGAAAAAGCGTCCAGTGCAGTCGGACTACCCCGCCAAGTGTCCCAGAACCCCTGCCTGCGCGAGCCTAAGAATCCCAAGACAATAAGCGTTTCTAGGCAACGCTTGCGTGGGCCCGGCCCCCCTCCCCTCTGCAGACCAGGTCCTTAGGAAAGGCCAAGGCCTTGGTCTTTCCCAAGGCCGTCTTTGGCCACTGGTCCCGGTCCCAGCCGCTCATCCCCACGACTTCTCACGCCAGGGCTGGGCCCCTTCCGCTTCTTCCCCCGCTTTCATGGCGGTCCTGGGCGGGTCCCAAGTGCATGCTCCTGCCTCACCGCCCCCAGGTGCCTGCCCACACAAAATGCACTTGGCCCTCGACTTTCCCCCTAAGTGGTATCACAGTACACAAACTCCTTTGGCGTGTGCTTTCCACGCAACCGAATCTTTTTAATGGAGGTGAAAGGTACACAGTCCCACGCACCCATCCACCTAGGAGTGAAGGTCCTAGGTGCATTTGACAAATGTCTACACACGTGTAAGGCATGGCCCTCAAGAGACTTTGGGCATTTCCAACCTCCAGAGGCTCCAGAGTGACCTGTCCCTCCCTGCCTCGTTAGCCTGCGGGGACAGTGAGTCCCACTCCTGGGTTTGCTGGTTCACTGGCGGCCGGGAGCACTGTGACCCATCAACTGCCTCCCGCAGGTGTGCGGCCTAGACCGGGGAGGGGGTCGCGGGCGGTGGCGAAGACCGTGCTGGATAGGGGGCTCCTGGCATCTCACAGAGAGGCCTGGGGTTCAGGCCTTGGGTGGAGGAGGGGCTGGGAACCACACCCCTTGCCTGGTCCCACAAGGCCCCCCCGGTGGGCGGTGCCACTGGATGAGAGGCAGAGAGGGCGGGGCTCCCGTCCAGGAACAGCTCCACAGCCGCCTGGGCCCTGAGGTGATGCAGCCCTCTGAGCGGTTCCCAAGCTGCCCTGCCCAAGCCCCTTGGTCAGCCGCCTCCACCAGGAAGAAGCAATCCAACTGCATGAAGCAGGGGCCAGCTAGACCGCGGGTAGGCGAGTGCGCCGATCTGGGTTGGCACGGGATGAGCCGATTGGGGACGCTGGCCTGGCCGCCTCGGCAGGGCCGGCTGTTTTCTGGGCCGCGCGCTCGATGCCTTGCAGCACGCGGGATCTGGGACCGGGCTGCGCCACGTCGCGACCTGGAGCCCAGCTCTGGGCCAGCGCCAGAGCCCCCGGGGAGCAGCGGGGTGGGTCGTCATCCCGCCGCCCATTGTCCAGGCCCGCAGAGCATCGCCCAGGAGGGAGTGGACCCGAGCCTTCCCCTGACCTCCCCCGGCCTTCCCCTGACCTCCCCCGGGGTTGGCCCCGGGTGAAAACTCAGGTAACCCTTGTGCCTGAGGCCAGGCGGACGCTGTGCTCTGGGGGTGGCGTCCTCAGCCTTTCAGGTTCGCCCTGCTGCTGCGGACCCTCCACGTCCAAGTGCCTGATGGCAGTAAATAAGGAAGGGATGATCAGAGCCCATCGGATGCGCCCAGGGAGTTTCGGTGGTCCATGCAGGGGCTGTACAGGTGTTGCTGTTCCCAAACCCGGGCCCCTGTGGACCCGACTGCCCAAGTTTTTGATATTGACAAATTGGGAACTCGGTGGAAAGAATTGTGGAAACGCCTTGGGCCGACTTTTAGTTTAGCTCTTTAATAGCTTTTTAAAAAGCCTTTCTCCCTTTGGATTTGGAAGCAGATCCTTCTCCAGGTTTCTTGGGGACTGTTTTCATGCTTGACAGGAAACATTCTCCATTATGGAATGACAGAAGACACCAGGGTTTGCAGACCACCAGGCTGTTGGAACAGGAACCACTGGTGGTTTTGAGAGGTCCTGGAGGTGACTGTCATGTGCCCAGGTATCTGGGACACATCTTTCAAGGTCTTTTAGGGCAGTTAGCTGTACTGGACCTAGTGACTGTTTTTGCTGGGCAGAGACGTGAAGGTGTGAGTCTTCCACAGCTCTTGCTTCTTTTTTTCCAAAAGTTGGGTCAAAGGGGGAGTTTGACTTGGCCAGAACACGTGCGGATAGTTCCGTGTGTGTGTGTCTGTACCAAAATACTTTGACTTCCCCTCCCATTTCTTCAATTTCCTTGTTTAAGGTTTGGGTCCCCCCCACCCCACCATAACTTTTTGCTTAGTGGCTTAGTTTTGTTGTTTAACTTTGTTGCTACCCCACCCTATTACCTTAGTGTGCATTTATCCTGTTACCAGAGTTGATGCCTGTGCCCTAAGCCTAGTGCTGCCTACTTTTCTGTCATTTGTAGGAAATGATAGAAATAATGCCCAGCGGGAGGTAGACAGGATAGTAGTGATGTAGTTTTGGAAGGCAGGTGAGGTTTGGTGGGCTGAGATCTCGAGCCAACGCCCGAGAAAGAATTCTTGAGACGTCTTTAGGGCAAAATGCTGGTTTTCTTAAAGCACTGGGACAGGATCCCTGGGCAGAAAGAGCTGCTGTAATGGGGTTGTGGGGGCAACTGATTACATACTTGGGAGTTGGGAGAGGGAAAGAAAAGGGAGGGCTTCAAAAGAACTTTCCTACGCTAAAGAGGATACTGGAGACCTTGCCATTGTCAGGTTAAGGTTGTTTTCCCTTCTAGCAAGGTATTAACATTAAGATAGTTGGAAGTTTCCTGGAGGAATGTCACAGGGTATCAGCCTGTGCTTTGTCCTTCTGCTCCCTCTTCAGGAGTGGGGGCCAATGATTCAACAGAGAATCTGTAAATGAATCCTAAGATAATTCCTTGTGAGCTTTCTTACCCCTGCCTCCCTTTGCATTCTTAGTAACATGCCTTGTAAAATCAATATTCAATGACTGTCAAGACTGATTTGTCATGTTGTCATTCTGGCCTCTTTATATACTGTATCAGGAAAGGGGTGTTTGCTTTTTTTGTGCAAAGTTCTGAGGTATTTATTTATTTATTTATTTATTTATTTATTTAATTTAACAGAGAAAGAGCACAAGCAGGGGGAGCTGCAGGGGGAGAGGAGGAAGCAGGCTCTCCACTGAGCACGCAGCCTGACCTGGGGCCCTATCCCAGGACCCTGGGATCATGACCTGAGCCGAAGGCAGAGCCTTCACCAACTCAGCCACCCAGGGGCCCCAGTTCTGGGCCTTTTCAAGCTACCAAGCCAGTCGGCCCCTCTTTGGCCCCAGCTTCCTCTGTAGCAGCTTCTCTCTTCACACCTGGATTCTGGCCATACGTGCCCCACTTCTAGTTTATGGAGCAGGCCGAGCATTCTTACCTCTTAGCCTCTACCTGAGATTCTCCAGAGTTCCTTTCACCACACCAGCCCTGCAGCTGCCTCCTACTCATTCTTCAGCTCTCCAGGCCAAGGTGTCTGCCTCTAAAAGGCCTTCCCTGATGCTCCGACAGAGAATGGATGGCCCCATCCCGGGGAACGTTCCTAAGTCCACACAGCACCTGGTTTTCTATGATGCAGTGGCCTCTTTACTTGTTATTGTTCCCCAGTAAACAAAATGCCTTGAGAGCCCTTGCTGTCTTTCTCTTTCATCTCCCAGGGTCTGCTGTGGTGCCTAGCACAGGGTAGAAACTCCACAAAGACTATCAAATCCAGTATAAATCTAGTTCCTACCAGATCGCCCTGGCGGTGTGAGCCCAAGTATGGGAAAATGAAAACTGGATAGAGTCAGTGGTGATTCACACTGGGACTGTAATTCTGGCCCTGACCTTTGACTCTGTTTGAAAATCTTTATTGCTCGATGCCAGTGGAAGCCGAGGCTATTACAGAGCTATGAAGGGTGTGGCAGTTATGCTCCCAAAGTCAAAACTGTTTTTCTGGGGAAGCTTTTGCTTCACTGCTGTCGATTTCCTCGACATATCTGTATTCCTTCCACTCCGGTCATTGTCAAGGCCTCGGGAGGAAACACGGAGGCAGGAGAGAGCCTAGAATTGTGATTCTGTGTTATCGTGTTACTGACAGACATCAGAAGTGGGATTCTGGGTGCATTGCACTCAAGAGGAAGGCTAGAAAGCGTAGGTCCCCTTCGCCCATGAGTGAAGTCGTGTGTGTGAATGGCATGCCCATCGTGTGTGTTATCCATTCATAAAAGGCCATGTTGTCTTCCCAAGAACAAGGACCTTATCAGCAACCGCACAGTGAGGTTCCATGGGACGAACATGGGGGAGAATGAGGAATGGCTGCAAGGAGGGAGTTCTCATGATGTGATGTGTTTACAATGGGAGGATGAGTGTGTTTCAGAAGATGGTTTGTGTATCACAGACGTGAGGCTATGTGGTGGTCTCATGACAGGGGGGTCCCAAAGAAGAGAATTAGGATGGCTGATTCATCAAGGGGCACTTATGGAGGCCACACTGTGTACTGTTCAAGGTATTAAAGAATCACAAGTGAACACAACCCAGTTTCTGCCCTGAAGGGGCTCAATAGATCTGTGGAAGAGACAGACAAGCAAGAAATAATTATAGACCATGAGACAAGTGTTTAGAGAGGGACAGCTAATACAGTGAGCAACACTCCACTCTGAGTGAATGGACAGAGGTACCAAAACCAAACAAACAGACCAGAAGGAAATTGGAGCACAGCCTTTCCTCCCATCTGTAAGCACGACTTTCAATGTTCTCTCCTATTGATTAGGTCTCTTTTCCTTGTAAGAGAACCCAACTCGAATTGCCCTAAGCCAAGATGGGAACTTTACTGGCTCATATGTGACCCAGAGTCCAAAAGGACTATGGCTGCAGCCAGGGCTGGATCCAGGGGATCCACTCTCTAGACAGGCTGTGTCCACAAGGAGACACCCCTGCCCCACCCAGGTTTCCTCCCTCCTCAGTTCAAGTCCCAGAGGGACATAGACTACTTTTCACTGTGGCTAGAGCCCCAGGACAGACTCTGAAGATGTCTGGCTGGGTCCCATGCCATGCCCTGGAAATGCAAATGGAGTCAGCCCCACCCAAACCACAGGGAATGGCAATGGGGGAGTACTGGTCCCCCAGAGAACACTGGGTGCTGTTACCAGCAGGGGAGAAGGAGTGCTGGTCAGAATACACTAAGTATTACATCGTGTCTTTTGTAGGGAAAGAGAACCGTCATCTACTCTTGTGAAAATACAAATTAGTAAAGAGGATCTTGAAGAACAGTTTGGCAGAGGCTATTAGAATTCATAAGGGGCAATTCCTTGAGCCAGGAATTCCTGCAAATACGCACGTGTACCTGTGCTTTCTACAACACTGTTTAATAGAAAAGCATATAAAATGCAGCTATCTAAAGGACCATCAGTACTGAATACATTAAGTAAAAAGGAATTTCCATGCAAAGGAGAACTAGAAAGCCATCAGAAATAATGAGGCAGAGCTATAAATGACAATAGAAGCACAGCCATGAGTTACTAGGATCCAGAATAGTTACAAAACAGGACGTGTCAATTATTCACTTTATTAAAATTATACATAAATCTATTTATTTTGAGAAATGTAGATTCACTCATTCAACAGATATATATTGAACTACAACCTATGTATTTATTCAGTGTATATGTACAGTCTCTCAGCAAAAACTTACTGACCCTTCTAGGTGCCAGGCACTGGACTGTATTTGTGTTTTCATGTGTGATATTTATCCGTCTCTAGGTGTACTGTTCATCCATAGGAGAAAACACTCTGAACACTGGTTATCTTGGTGGGGGGAGAGATTATGCCCGGTCTTTACTTTCTACTTCATACATTTCTGCATCGATGGATCAAAGGTAATGCAAAGCGTTAGCTCCTTCATTATAGGTAATCATTCCGACACAAGTATTCACCAAATATACAGAAAGTTATGATAGCGACAGTGTGGAGAAAACAGCCAGGCCAGCACATGGCACAGCCTGCACAGGTTCCACTTATAATCTGTAGGAGGGAAACGAAGGATGGGGGAGATGTTCTTTCTGGGAGTCTCTTCACCAGGAGCATGACTGTGGCACTGTGGTTGCACAGAGGCCTGTCTCGCTGTCTCATGTTTCCTGTGTTATCTGTGTCCACCATCCCAGAAGGCCATCCTCTCTGGGCATGTCCTCTGACCTGAATTATTAGTAAGCCCCCTGAATACTCTGCCAGACACAGACTGAAAACGATGGAACATTCTGGAAGAGGTTTACCTTGGACTGAAAGGCTTAGAGGTGAGCAGGGAGTTGCTGGAAACACTCATACTTAAAACGTGAGGGGAAACCCGGAACACAGGGGCAGAGGAGGTGATATAACAGGTGGAGCAGGTCAGGTATAAGACAGCGGGGAGCAGTGGGGGCGGGACTGGAGGATGACAGCCCCCCTCCATGAAGCAGCCACCTAGGACTTAGGGTCTGATGCTGCCAGATTGGATGTTCCCAAGGAAAGCTGGAAACAGAGATTTTCAGGAAAAAATCTATTTTGCACTGGTTGTAAATCACTGAAACCCATTTTGTAAAGATTGAAGAACGGGGTCCTATGGACATCTGTTTTAAATTCCTTCAAGGTAAATGCGATGCAGTGTAAACGTATCAGCAGAAGTACACTCTGCGTGACATCGCAAGTGCTCACTCGCTGGTGCAGACAGACAGACAGACACACACACACACACAGACACAAACACACACCCCTTTTAAAAGGAAAAGGGGAAAAAAGCAAAGAGTGTTCTGTAGTGCACATCGTACCACGTAGGTTAAGGGTACTTGCCGATTTGAAGTGGGTCCTCCGAATGTAGTTCTGTAATGGGTTGTGATAAGAAAGGCTTGACTCTGTGGGAAGATGGGAAAGAGAGAAATGAGTCAAGGAGCTCAGTTTCAGCAGAACCGCAAACACCCACTCCAGGAACGGCAAATACATCCTGCTCCTGTTCAAAGCAAGGGCCACTCACTCCACAGGGCCTTCTGCTTCCTGACGTCTGGCCCTCGGCACACGCACTCACACTTCAGTGGATCGGGGCTCCGGCGAGGTCACTAAGCAGGACACTCCGAATCGGATGCCCACTCACAATCTCATCATGAAATACTGAACACTCAGAAATCGCTCAGGATACGTCAGCAAGGATTTTCCCGATGTTCCAGGTTTTCCAAGTCGTCTCCAGTTTTCTGCCTCTTCTCAAACAAAATCTTTAACACAGTGCTCACCGCTCACAGTTCACTGAAAAAAGGACTCCTATTCAGACTTGAAGTCAGTAACGTTGATGCGATGACTCCCTCCTCCACGATATGCAAAAAATCAGACCTCAGAGAGCTGAATCCTCCATCACAACAACCATACACAAAGGCCAATGCGTTTTTCAGCCCAGAAGCACCTCTGGGCTTGAGTGAGAGCCCGCTTCCTCTTAGTTCACTCGGGGTCCCAACAGGCTAGGACGTCGTCTGCAGAGGCACAGCCTCAGATGCCAGACGGCAACCGATCAGCATATTTTCTGTAACGGAATCCTGTATTTGGAAAGGGTGAAAACCTTGTTTTCATAGGGTAAACTAGATCAACCTCATACTTGAAAACTATTTCCAGATGATGAGAATTAGACATCCTTGAAGGACAAGCTGAAACTTTTATGCTCACCAAAATTTTTTTAAAGGCAATTCTTGGCATTTTATTGAAATCACTCATTTAAAAAGAAGGAAGGGAGTTCCCTTCCAAACCCTCGGGCTTGAGGCCAGGGCTTAAATCTCAGCTCCGCCCCTTCCTTCACAGGTGCCGAGATGGAAATTCACTTCACTGCTTTGTGCCTCGGTTTCCCCACCAGAATTCACGAGGCTGCTCTGAGCACTGAGTGAGGGGATGCAAGGGAAGCATTGCACACGGTGCTACAAAAGCTCCCAGCAGAGATTCACAAACTCGCCCTCTACAACTCTGCAAACTCCTTAAAACCTGGTCAGCGTGGCCCCCGGAATATCTCACAGACTGTAAATGACTAAGTTCAGCCTCCCATTCATTCGCTCAAACAATATTGACGACGCATCTGCTCTGGGCTGGGCACCTCTCTATGCCCTGGAGATAACGAAGTAGACAAAATACACAGAATAATTCAGATCATGAAACTAGTGTAGGTCATTTCAAGGTTCAGAGAAATGACGTTCATGGACAGAACAGTCACAAGGGAGAGTGTATTGCATGTGGAAGACTGCTCGACAGGTTGGAATGAGGTCCCGGGGCCAGCAAGAAAGCGGGGAGTGGGTCCAAGGGGAGGGCCCCCTAAAATGAGGTCTCCAGCATGCATCCGGCCCCCTCCTGACCGCTGCCTCTGACTCTGCCCGGCTCTGTCCTCTGGTCCAAGCCACACTTACTGGATGCTGGGCAGCTTTCTTGTGACAATCACTGCAAAGTCGACCTCAAAAATATTTTCATGGGAGATCTTCATCCTGAGGAAAAATACATAGCAAGTTTGCTAATTCTGTATTCCCGCATACATTTACTGACCATCTTCATGTACCGAGTACTAAGCCCCAAACAGCAACGGGCTATTTCAGGGATTTAAATCAGGAACAATATGGTCAGAAAGGTACTTTTCAGGTGACTTTGGTCTCTGTGTGGAGAATGGATAGAGGACAAATGTTAGAAGATTCTCAGAGCCGTCCAGGAAGAAGGTCCAGGGAAGAAGTCACAGGGAGCCTGAACTGGGGGAGCAGCCACTGGCATGGAGGTGGGGAGGCACTGAGAGGCGCTGGGGAAGTAGGAGCTAACAGATTTTCCAAAAAGCAGACTGAGACAGATTAGAGAGGGTCAGGAAACAATTGTGTGTTTGCGGGGGAGGGGTCGGGGCCAGCATGTGCGGGATCAAATAGGATACAACAGCAAACATCACAAAGCATCCCCGTCAGTGAGGGCGAGCACTGTCTTGTGGTACATTTACGTTTTTCTGTGAGAGTCGCCTACGGTGGGTGGGAAAGGGCAGGCGTCTGCAGCCAGGGAATGGGGGTCAGATCCCATCCACCACGTGTCTGCTGTGAGGCGCTGCAAGTCACTAAACTCCCTGGGCCAAGCTTTCCTCGTGTGCACAGTAGAGAAATTGACTGCACCTCACGGGGTTGTGAGGACTCATGAGGAAATAAATATACAAGCCACACGCACAGCAGGACCTGCGCTAGTAAGCGCCAAGGGTGTGCCTTTGATTTACTGACACGGGTACACAGATGTGGGGCCTGGCCTGGGCTGTACATGTATTTTTACTGTGGGCTGCAGCAGAGAAAGTGTGAAAGCCACACACAGAGACACACACACACAAACATACACACTGAGTTAGACAAAGACAGTCATACGCACAGAGACGCAAAGACCCACACACAGCGGCACACAGACAGAAGAGACAGACACAGAGAAACAGAGATACAAAATACAGACATGTAGACACACAGACCCCTACACACAGACACACAGAGAGGCAGAGACACAAAGACACAAACACAGAGACACAGACACACACACGCAGAGACTCACAGAGACCGACACACAAACACACACACACACATAGAGAGACACACTAACGGCCCTGCTCCACCACCTGCCTCCCCAGCCTGGTCACCCCCTGGGCTCCTAGCCCATTCCCCCCATCTCTGTCGTGTCCACTCACTCACTCAGCCCTGAGGAGGATTCTCGAACACATTCTCTCCTCAGCTCACCAACTGCAAGGACACCCCTTTCTGGCCTGTTTCAACCACACACTGCGTGTCTCCTGCAACAGCTCCTCACACCCCTGAGGCCTGGCAAGAAACAAGGCGCTCCACAACCTGCTGACTGTTCGGCATCCCCCCCGCCATGCATGCTTTTAACACCCTCGTGTCCACCTTACTTCTATTCCAGAAATACAGAACCAGTTGGTCAAAGGGGAAAGACAAAGAGAAACACAGATGCCGGTGTCCAGAATCCGGTGGTGGTGTCGCCGGTGCAGGCTGGGCCAAAGGAAAAGCGGGGGTCAGGATGATACCCCTGTTTCTGATGTGAACAACTGCGCAGGGAAGAGCACCGTGTATGTAGACGGTAGTATGTAGTATGTATATTAACTCACCTATGTAGACAGTCAGGAGCGATGGGAAGCAGGGATGGGGGAGGGTCGCTGTCTTAGGGGTTGGCATGATGGGGTCAGAAATCAGAAGCAAGCATTTTCTAGTAGGAGGTGATCCCTATGGGTTAAGTGTCAGAACTATAGGTCCAGCTACCCCCAACCTAGTGGAAAAATCAGAGGGTCTGGTTTGGGGGAGAGGGAGGGTGACAGAGGGACACAGGAGGAGAGAGTAAAGGACCGCTTCGTGATGTATCAGAAAAGACAGGCTCACCCATCTCAACCGTTCACTCTCAGAGCTGCCACACATGCCTGCCCGTCTGCAGAGCGCGGCGATGGACGAGCTAGCTGAGGCTACTGGGAGGAAAGGCTTAGGGCAGACGAGAACTAACTTCTGCTAGAAAACTCCACAGCACCCTTCCAGAACATTACTCCCACGACAGGAAAGGGTAAGGAGAGCCTAAAATTCCCAAAGACAATGAGAACAATTAAAAGCAGATGAAGGACAGCATACACTCCCACATCTTCTGTAGGACTTCTTACTTTAGTATAAAGAGCTTCCCCTTGGGGCGCCTGGGTGGCTCAGTCGGGTGAGCGGCCGACGATGATTTCGGTTCAGGCCACGATCTCAGGGTCCTGGGATCCAGCGCAGCATCGGGCTCTGTGCTTAGAGGGGAGTCTGCTTAAGATTCTTCCTCTGCCTCTGCCCCTCCCCCCCCCCAATAAAAGTCAAATCTTTAAAAAAAAAAAAAAAAAGAACTCCCCATGCATCAGCTACTTGACCCTCAGAAGAACTGACTAAGGGGTCACTGGGGAGGGAAAGCTACCAAAAGGCACACCTCGAGCCTCTAAGGAACAGACAGCTTCTTTCTGGGCTTTCGAAAAGGAGCAAAATGGCTGCAGCACATGTTTCCACTTTCGACTCTGGGATTCCCTGAGTCTGTCTGACACGCCACTCAATGAAAGCTGGCGAGTCACAGGAGGCAAGAAAGACACCGAAGACAGGACCGGCTCCTGGATGGCAGCTGGGGACAGCCGTGAGGAAGCACAGCCCTTGGACTGGAAGAGGATCCCGCAGGGCCAACCGCAGCACAGGCTGCCCGAGGTGAGACCCACCCTCTGCGTCCTTGATCCTTGGGTTGTGTGAAAACAGAAGTCGGGAGACACCGATCAGCTGAGGTCCCTTAAAGGGGTTCACTGCCCCTTTATTCTGTTTCTGTGATGGTACTGGCTTTCCTGGGCCCTCCTGGTGCCCGCTGCCCGAAGTGGGGAGCCTTCAACTGCCCAAAGTCTTGGGCCCCTGAGATCAAACAGAACGAGCTCCCACGATGGTGGCAGCAAAAAGCCTGTGACCCGCTGCCTCTGCTGGTGCAGCTGGGGGAACATCCCCGGGGGAAGGTGCATGAGACAACGAGACTGGCAGCCAAAATTTTCCCTGCCCCGTTCTACAAGCACATACCTCTCAATACAGGGATTAGCAAATTTACTGTAAATGGCCAGAAAGTATTTTAGTCTTTGCAGGCCAGACAGCCTCTCTTGTAACTACTCAACTCCGCTGTCATGCTGGTAAAGCAGCCATAGAGAAGATGCAGCTAAATGGGAGTTGCTGTGTTGCAATAAAACTTTATTTACGACGATAGCTGAGTGGGCTAAATTTGGCCCGACAGGCCCAGGCTCCAAGAAGCAAAGAAGCATTGTTTATTTTTTATTATTTAAGAAACATATATATTTAAAAAAACCCTTTGGACCAATATAATTATCAAACAAAACAAAACACCTCCACAATATCTTACTGACCCTGTGCTGTTCGCCTTCCTCACTCCTGAGAGAGAACCTTTTTCTTGGAAGGGGTACCTAAGTCTCAATGTACCTTGTTCCCAGGAATAAAAATGTCAGATTTATTCATTATTAACCCACCTACATGACAGCGGGGAGAATCCAAATGTCGGGACCAAGTCGAAACGGTGTCGGGCCGAGAGGAGGCATTTCTCCAATGCCTTCCACTCACACTGCACACGTTCTGCCACTGCCTTCTGCTCCCGTTCCTTCCACCACACCATGGTCACTGAGGTACAGATGCACCACTGCCCAACAGACCGCAGAGACCCCCCTGAACAAGCACAGGCTCTGTGTAGAGAACAGGGAAGGAACCTGGATTTGGAGGAGCTGCAGCCCATTTGGTCCCACTTCTGCCACTAACCAGACTCGTCTCCTTTCCTGTGAGTGAGCGCAGTTACACCTGTTCTTGCTCCCTAACAGAGCAGGTGAGGGACCAAATCAGGGAATAGCTGCAAAAGGCCTTTGTGTCATCGCACAATCACCCAGCCGTGTGCACCTCCAGCCTGTACCAAAGACACTAGCAGGATGACAATAAAATCTTCGTTATTGCCAATATGGCAGATGCAGGGGCTCTGGCTCTCATAATTCCACGGGCAGGGTTCTTCCACCCATGCAGAGGAAATGTCTACTAGGATTTTTATCCTACGCCCTGTTTGTAACAGCAAAGGATGAGATGAAAGGCACCCATCCTTCACCAGGGCTTGGGGACACTAAGTATGTGGCTGACGGGGGCAGCAGGCGCAAGCATCTGGGGACGGGGGCGCGAGACAGACCGTCACTGCATTCCCTCTGAATATATTTTAACATTTCTGAACCAGGCGGGCACCTTCACAGGTGAAACAATTTGGGAAAGAAGAGGCAGAATTTTCATTTACCTTTAATCTCCAGAGGTGGTATCCACCCCAGTCCCAAGATTTAGAATTTGACAATGACATTCTGTCTTCCGTAGAAATGCCTTTATAAGCGGACTCACGCCATGGACGTGAGCGAAATGTCCTGAGAGAGAGACAGAGACAAGCTATTGCTCAGTGAGGTGGGATATCATCCCTGCAGAGCACACGCCAGGAGAAAAGCAAATCAGGACACTTCTGCTCTTCCTCCGGGTCAGCGGGTTATTGTGGACTTCATGGGAGAAAGAGTGACTTTCACATTCTCTTCCTTTTTTAAATTTAATTCAAAGCTGCTACAAGCAAAGTAAGTACAATCTATTTAATGATTTAATGGAATTAACGATCTTACAAATAAATTGCCCCTTGGGGCACCCGGGTGGCTGTTGGTTAAGCGTCTGCCTTTGGCTCAGGTCAGGATCTCAGGGTCCTGGGATCAAGCCCTGCATCGGGCTCCCTGCTCAGCTGGGAGCCTGCTTCTCCCTCTGCCTCTGCCCCTCCTGCTCATGGTCTCTCTTTCCAATAAAGAAATAAAATCTTTAAAAATTAAAATAAAATGTCCCATTATTTTACATGGGAAAGACAAGTGTTTTACATCAAAATGTCAGATCTAAATGTTCCTTTTGGAAACGCGCTTTTTCATAGCTAGGTAAAGCTACTTAGGACTCGACTAATACTCAGAATTGCGAGATCATGACAAAAATAATATTTTGGGGTCAGGAAATGGGGCAGATAAATGTCAAAAAAAAAAAAAAAGTATTTCTTACCGTGTTCCCTTCATCTCCATTCTGTGTGGGTAAGAGCCTCTATGTTTATAAAAAGGCCTCACAGAGCACCGGTGGGAGGGGAAGCCAGGAGTAAACGTTGCCCAATAAACGGACTTGTTTAGCTCCGGAGTGGGGAGCTGGAGTAAAGGGGATGGGAAATAAAAGAGGGGAAAGGAAGATAAAATCTGTGTTCTAAAGCCTTGCGCTTAACTATTTTAAGAACAAAATTGGAGTAGCATTTAGAAACTTACTGCAGTCCTATTGATTCTGCTACTACACAATTTGAGCTTGTATTTTACGTGTCTCTGGCTTCTTATTTTTCGAGGAAATCATTTTTATTGTATGTTATAGAGTATCATCCACAACAGGCTGATTATTGGGAAAAAACTTTAAAAATGCTCATCACACGCTGTTTGGGAAGCACTCTCCTAGTGGGCCCCAGTCTGGAGATGCCAGCCCAGGCAGAGGAAGAGGCAGGCTGGCTGACATGCTGCCTCGGGCACCCAGCTCCCAAGGCCCCGAGGTGGGTCCCTGCCTCTGCAGCAGTGGTATAGAAAGCTTCCTCAGGAGCCCAGGAGGGAGGCTTCAGGCCTCTGAGCCAGGCCTGGCCCCATCTTCCTAATGCCTGGGTTCATCCTGAGCTCCAAGTAAGATCCACGTCCTTTTTCTCAGGGACCACCACGTTAAACGTTCTTTGCATTTCTTATAGAATCTACCCATAGGCTCCATCTTTAGGGCCAGGATTCCTGGCACACACAAGGACTGTGGTCACTTGGTTAATTTCTCAGTCTGGCTGAGACTGAGTCACCCTCCCACCTCAAATCCTTTCTGTGTCTTGATAGAAAGGACTTGCAGAGCCTAACAGTGTTATTACCGCTTTAATAAAGCCAAAAAAGTAATTCCTTCCTTGAACAGACAATTCACAGTGAAAGATCATATAAATGGCTCTTAAACATACAAAAATGATTTTCAACTTCACCCCCAAAATCAGAGGATTATAAAACAAAATTACTGTAAGATAACATGTTCCCATATCAGATTAACCACAATGAAAAGGTTCATAATACACTGTGTTCATGAGGATGTTGGGATAGGAGCACATTCATATGCCTGGAGAGAGTGAACACTGGAACTCTCTCTTTTTAAGCATGAATTCCTAAAACCGCAGGCCTCTGGGCTGATGAGGGGACGTTGGGAGGGAGGGGGTCACTTGCCTCTGTTAATTTCGGAGGACCTCCTCTCCTTAGACACTCTTACAATATGCTGGATGTAAGGGTCATGCCAGTAGCCAAGGCTTACTGCAAACCTGGAACAGAGGAAAGGAGGCAGATAAATAGAGGTCATTAGGTTCTGGCCCAGTTCTCAGGACCCAGGTCGAGGAGGAAAATCATCTACCTCAAAAGGCCAACAGAGGCACGTTTGGTGCTCCCTTACCAATGTCAACAGACTCGGCCATCCCTCTTGGTGCTCACATACACGGCCCCTCAACCTCCCCACAGTGGCCATTTCTTTCCTCTCTTTACTCATGCGGCTAACTCTTTTTCCAGGACCCTAGAGAGCACATAACCTCACCTCATACCTCACCTAGAAGACCTGCCACCACCTATTCCCTCAGCAAACTCACTGGCCAGAGCCAATCAGACAACTCTGCTCAACCAGAAGTTCTGTGTCCATAGGAAAGGAGATCCAGGATTATTTTGTGAAACTTACGAATGACTACCTAAGTATTTCCCCCGGCTCTGTATTAGGTACCAGTCCTTCCACATCCCTTAAGCAGGTCATAGTGGGAAAACCAGGAACAAATAAACACAACTGCTACAACCTAGAAAATGCTAGAGTAGCCTGTACTCTCTGGTCTATACAACCGGAAAATGCTATGGTAGCCTAAACTCTCCCTGGTCTACGCTACAAGGAAGCAAAGTTTTGGTGTTCTAAGCCGGGGAGCTGAAGTCCAAATATCCCTGAAGGTCTTCTGTCAAACCTGAGTGGAACTAGCCTTAGGACAACAAGACGTAGGGGAAGGAGCCTGGAACGCTAAGGCCATGCCAAGTCACTGTGGGCCTGGAGTCTGCTCTGCCCCTCATCAGTTATCTTGTGAATTAATATATATGTTTACCATTTATTTATTTTTTAAGGTTTTATTTATTTATTTGAGAGAGAGAGAGAATAACTGAGAGAACACAAACAGGGGAAGTAGCAGAGGGAGAGGGAGAAGCAGACTTCCCACTGAGCAGGGACCCTGATGGGGGGCTCGATCTCAGGACCCTGAGATCATGACCTGAGCCCAAGGTAGCCGCTTAACTGACTGAGCCACCCATGCACCCCTGTGTTTAACATTTCAACCAAATGGAGGTGTACCTGGGTGGCTCCGTCAATTCAGTGGCTACCTTGGGTTTAGGCTCACATCATGATCTCAGGGTCCTGGGATTGAGCCCCGTGTCGGACTCTGTGCTCAGCAGGGAGTCTGCTTCAGGATTCTCCCTCCCTTTGCCCATCCCCCTGCTCACTCTCTAAAATAAATAAATATTTTTTAAAAAGTAATACATAGAGGGAGGGAGGCAAGATGATGGAACAGCAGGGGACCTCAATTCATCTGGTCCCTGTAATTTAGCTAGATAACTATTACGTCTTTCCGGACACGTATGAATTCAATCTGAGATGTACAGAAAGAATTGCTGGAATTCTACAAAGAGAAATGTGACCACTTTTTGCAAAGTAGAAGGTGCGGAGAAATGAATCTGTGGGGACATATGGGAAGATCATCTGCGGGGAGAGGGAGCCTGTGTGAGCCGTCCACAGGAAAGTGACATAACCCCAGAGTGCAAAATCAGACCTTTAGAAATCTGCTCCAAGTGAGAGACGTCCCTGCCTGAAAGGTGCTCAGGTGGCGAGGTGGGGCAGAATCCCAGGTGGGGCAGTGTGGTCTCAGGATCCCTAGGGTCACAGGAAAAACAGGGGTACCTGAGCCAGCAGAGTTCCCAGGCACTGGAGCCGGGAAATCTGTTAGGGTCAGGGAGCAGAGGAGGGGGATTGCCATAAACCTCAAACCGCAGCTTGGTCAGGCAACAGCTATCATGTGGGGGCCCTGCAAAGGACAGAAAAGCCGCGACCCTCCGCCTTCTCCTGGGAGGATCAGTGCAGGCATGCACTGCAGGAGACTGCAGAGTTTGGTATACACAAAAGTGAAGACCCCTTATCCCTGAGGGTTTACTGAAGAGAGGGAACCATGATCTTTCAGCACAGGGACTGGAGATCAGGGCATGACCACTTTTGTTTTCATCCTCTAAAGAGGCCCAGAAAGCCTTCAGGGAACAAAAGCCATACAGACCAACTAGAGGCAGTTTACACTGAGCCTGGCCCCCTGGAAATGGAGGGTACAACTCCCCCCAGGCAAAGACACCTGAGAATCAGCACAGTGGGCCCCTCCCCCAGAAAACCATGTGGAAAAACAGGTGAACACCAAGTTTAGAAGCAAGCACTAGGGGAAAACAGTAAATAAAATTCAAAGGTTTTCTCGTGATTTGTTGATCTTTCAGTTTAAAATTTTCCTTTTCTTTTTTCCTTTTCAACTAGTTTCGTATATTATCAACTCTTTGCTTTTAAGTCTTTTTTTAACTTTCATTTTTTTACATTTACATTAGATATATTCTTCCTTTTTGGCTTCTTTTCACTTTATTCA
Source organism: Ursus arctos (assembly GCF_023065955.2). Classification (NCBI taxonomy): domain Eukaryota; kingdom Metazoa; phylum Chordata; class Mammalia; order Carnivora; family Ursidae; genus Ursus; species Ursus arctos. The sequence continues at coordinate 418,910 of NW_026623068.1, read as the reverse complement.
ATTTTATGTTTCTGTATATGTATATATACATACACACACACATTGGTGATTTTACATTATTGGGATTTAGTGTCTTTTAACAAACAGACTAAAATATACCCAAGACCAAGTGGATCACCTGTTTTGAACACCTGGGAGATTATATTCTCTCTTCTCCCCTACCCTTTTTTTTTTTCTTTTTTGGTTTCTGACCTCTTTGGATTTGTCTAGTGTGGATTTTGCTTGGGTCGTGGTTAATATTTTTGATTTTGCTCTCCTGTTCATCCATTCTTCTGTGAGCAAAATAACTAGAAGGAGGAATTCACAACAAAAGAAAGAACCAGAGGCAATACTCTCTGCCACAGATCTAATTGATATGGATATAAGTAAAATATCAGAGCTGGAATTCCGGATAACTATTATAAAGTTATTAGCTGGGCTTGAAAAAAGCATAAAAGAGACTAGAGAATCTTAGTGCAGAAATAAAATCTAATCGGGCTGAAATTTAAAATGCTTTAACTGAGATGCAGTCTAAATTGGATGCTCTAACACCTAGGGTAAGTGAGGCAGAAGAGAGAGTAAGTGACATAGAAGACAAGTTGATGGAAAGGAAGGAAGCCGAGGGAAAGAGAGAAAAACAATTAATGGACCATGAAGGGAGGCTTCAAGAAATCAGCAATACCATAATGCAAAACGATTACTGGGGTCCCCGAGAACAAAGAAAGAGAGAGAGGGGAGACAGAAGGTATATTTGAGCAAATCATAGCTGAGCATTTCCCTATCCCAGGATGGATACAGGCATACAAGTCCAAGATATAGAGAGGACCCCCCTCAAAATCAATAAAAAGAGATCAACACTCCAACATACAAGAGCGAAGCTTGCGGATTTCAGACATAAAGAGAAAATCCTAAAAGCATCTCGAGACAAGAGGTTCCTAACCTAAAAGGGTAGCAACACTAGGCTGGCAGCAGACCTATCCACAGAGCCCTGGGAAGCCAGAAAGGGCTGGCATGATATATTCAGGGTACTAAATGAGAAAAACATACAGCCAAGAATACTTTATCCAGCAAGGCTGTCATTCAGAATGGAAGGAGGAATAAAGGGCTTCCTGGACAAACAGAAACTGAAAGAACACATGACCACTAAACCAGCCCTGCAAGAAATATTAAAAGGGATCCTCTAAGCGAAGACTGAGCCCAAAAGTAATGTAAACCAGAAAGAAACAGAAACGATCTACAGAAACTGGGACTCTACAGGTACTACAAAGGCACTAAATTCATATCTCTCAATAGTTACTCTGAATGTAAATGGGCTAAATGCTCCAATCAAAAGACACAGGGTATCAGATTGGATAAAAAAGCAAGACCCATTCATATGCTATCTACAAGAGACTCCGACACCTCCAGATTGAAAGTGAGGAGGGTACAGATCCATTTATGATGCTAATGGACTTCAAAAGAAAGCTGGGGTACCAATCCTCACATCAGACAAATTAGATTTTAAACCAAAGACTATAGTAAGGCAGGAAGAGGGATGTTATATCATACTTAAAGGGTCCACCCAATAAGAAGATCTAACAATTATAAATATTTATGCTCCTAACATGGGAGCAGCCAATTATATAAGTCAATTGAAAACCAAATTAAAGAAACAATTGATGATAATACAATAATCATAGGGGACTTCAACACCCCACTCACAGCAATGGACAGATCATCTAAGCAGATGATCAACAAGGAAACAAGGGCTCTGAATGACATGCTGTACCAGATGGACTTCATGGATATATACAGAGCATTCCATCCTAAAGCAAAAGAACACACATTCTTCTCCAGTGCACATGGAACATTCTCGAAAACAGATCACACTGGGTCACAAATCAGGTCCCAACCAATACCAAAAGACTGGGATTATTCCCTGCATATTTTCAGACCACAATGCTTTGAAACTGGAACTCAAGCACAAGAGGAAATTTAGAAGGAACACCAACACTCAGAAGCTAAAGAGCATCCTACTAAAGAATGAATGGGTCAACCAGGAAATTAAAGAAGAATTTTAAAAAATTCGAGGCAACTGGGTGACTCAGTCGTTAACTGTCTGCCTTCGGCTCAGGGCATGATTCCAGGGTCCTGGGATCAAGCCCCACATTGGGCTCCCTGCTTCTCTGAGAGCCTGCTTCTTCCTCTCCCACTCCCCCTGCGTGTGTTCCCTCTCTCGCTGGCTGTCTCTCTCTCTGTCAAATAAATAAATAAAATCTTAAAAAAAAAAAAAAGAATTAAAAAAATTCTTACCGAATGCAAATGAAAACGCAGCTACTCAAAACCTTTGAGATACAGCAAAAGCAGTCCTAAGAGGAAAGTACATAGCAATACAAGCCTTTCTCAAAAAAAAATTAGAAAAGTATCAAATACACAAGCTAACCTTACACCTAAAGAAGCTAGAGAAAGGACAGCAAATAAAGCCTAGACCAAGCAGGAGAACGGACATTATAAAAAGCAGAGCAGAAATCAATGAAATCGAAACCAGAAGAACAGTAGAACAGATCAATGAACCTAGAGCTGGTTCTTTGAAATTATTAATAAGACTGATGAACCTCTAGCCAGACTTATCCAAAAGAAAGGGGAAAGGACCCAAAATAATAATATCATGAATGAAAGAGGAGAGATCACAACCAACACCAAGGAAATACAAACAATCTTAAGAACATATTATGAGCAGCTATATGACAACAAATGAGGCAATCTGGAAGAAACGGATGCGTTCCTGGAAACTTACAAACTACCAAAACTAAATCAGGAAGAAACAGAAAATCTGAACAGACCCATAACCAGCAAGGCAATAGAAGCAGTGATAGAAATCTCCCAACACACAAGAGTCCAGGGCCAGATGGTTTCCCAAGGGAATTCTACCAAACATTTAAAGAAAAACTCATACCTATTCTTCTGAGGCTGTTTCAAAAAATAGAAATGGAAGGGAAACTTCCAAACTTGTTCTATAAGGCCAGCATTACCTTGATCCCAAAACCAGACAAAGACCCCATGGGTTTAAAAATTCTCACCAACATACTATCCCGTAGGATACAACAGTACGTTAAAAGAAGTATTCACCATGACCAAGTGGGATTTATTCCTGTGCTGCAAGGGTGGCTCAACATTCGCAAATCAAATCAACATGATACATCACATTAATAAAAGAAAGGACAAGATGCATACGGTCCTCTCAACTGATGCAGAAAAAGCACTGGACGAAATGCATCATCCTTTCTTGATTAAAATTCTCCACAGTGTTGGGGTAGAGGGAACATACCTCAGTAACATAAAAGACATCTACGAAAAGCCCACAGCGAGTATCACTCTCCATGGGGAAAAACTGAGAGCTTTTCCCCTAAGGTCAGGAACACGACAGGGATGCCCACTCTCACCACAGCTGTTCAAATAGAAGTCCTAGCCTCAGCAATCAGACAACAAAAAGAAATAAAAGGCCTCCAAATGGGCAAAGAAGTCAAACAATCACTCTTTGCAGATGACACAATACTTTATGTGGAAAACCCAAACGACTCCACCCCAAAATAGCTAGAACTCATACAAGAATTCAGCAACACGGCAGGATATAAAATCACCGCACAGAAATCAGTTGCATTTCTATACACTGACAATGAGACAGAAGAAAGAGAAATGAAGGAATCGATCCCATTTACAATTGCACCAAAACCCATAAGATACCTAAGAATATACCTAACCAGAGAGGTCAAGGATCTGTACTCCAAAATCTACAGAACACTTATGAAAGAAATTGAGGAAGACACAAAGAAACGGAAAAATGTTCCATGCTCATGGATTGGAAGAATATTGTTAAAATGTCTATGCTACACAGAGTAATCTATACATTCAATGCAATCCCTATGAAAAAACCATCAACTTTTTCACAAAGCTGTAACAAATAATCCTAAGATTTGTATGGAACCAGAAAAGACCCCAAAGAGCCAAAGGAATGTTGAAAAAGAAAACCAAAGCTGGGGGCATCACAATGTCAGACTTCAAGCTCCATTACAAAGCTGTAACCATCAAGACAGCATGGTACTGGCACAAAAACAGACACATGGATCAATGGAACAGAACAGAGAACCCAGACATGGACCCTCAACTCTATGGTCAACTGATCCTCGACAAAGCAGGAAAGAAATCCAATGGAAAAAGGAGAGCCTCTTCAATAAATGGTGCTGGGAAAATTGGACAGCTACATGAAAAAGAATGAAACTTGACCACTCTCTCACACCATACACAAAGATAAACTCAAAATGGATGAAAGACCTTAATGTGAGACAGGAATCCCACAAAATCCTAGAGAACATAGGCAGCAAGCTCTTCCACCTCAGCCGCAGCAACTTCTTGCTAGACACAGCTCCAAAGGCAAGGCAAGCAAAAGCAAAAATGAACTATTGGGACTTCATCAAGATAAAAAGCTTCCACACAGCAAAGGAATCAGTCAACAAAACTAAAAGGCAACCCACAGAACGGGAAAAGATATTTGCAAATGTCTTATCAGATAAAGGGCTAGTATCCAAGATCTATAAAGAACTTATCAAACTCAAAACTCAAAAAATGATCCAGAAACGGGCAGAAGACATGTACAGATATTTCTCCAAAGAAGACACACAAATGACCAACAGACACATGAAAACCTGCTCCATATCATTTGGCATCAGGGAAATACAAATCAAAACCACAATGAGATAAAACTTCATACCAGTAAGAATGGCTAAAATTCACAAGACAGGAAACAAATGTTGGCAAGGATGAGGATAAAGGTGAACACTTTTACACTGTTGGTGGGAAGGCAAACTGGTGCAGCCACTCTGGAAAACAGTATGGAGGTTCCTCAAGAAGTTAAAGATAGAGCTACCTTGGGATGCCTGGGTGGCTCAGTCAGTTGAGCATCTGCCTTTGGCTCGGGTCACGATCCCAGACTCCTGGGATCACGTCCCGCGTCGGGCTCCTTGCTCAGCGGGGAGCCACCTTCTCCCTCTGCCTCCCATTCCCCCTGCTTGTGCTCTCTCTCTCTGACAAATAAATAAAATCTTAAAAAAAAAAAAGAGCTACCCTACAACCCAGCAATTGTACTACTAGGTATTTACCCCAAAGATACAAATGTAGTGACCCGAAGGGGCACGTGCACCCCAATGTTCACATCAGCAATGTCCACAACAGCCAAACTGTGGAAAGAGCCAAGATGGCCATCGATAGATGAATGGAAAAAGATGTGGTATTACCATCTATACCACATCTATACCATGTGGAATATTACCCAGCCAACAGAAAGGATGAAAATTTACCATTTACATCCACGTGGATAGAACTGGAGGGTATTATGCTGAGCGAAGTACACTAACCAGTCAGTAAGACAAAGTCAATTATCATATGGTTTCACTCATATGTGGAATATAAGAAACAGGCCAGAGGACCTAGGGGAAGGGAGGGAAAACAGACTGGGAAGTCATCAGAGATGGAGAAAAACCATAGGAGACTCTTAACTCTAGCAAACAAACTGAGGGTTGCCGGAGGGGAGGTGGGTGTGGGGGTGACATAATTCGGTGATGGGCATTAAGGAGGGCACGTGATATGATGAGCACTGGGTGTTACACAAAACTGACAAACTACTGAACACTACATCTGAATCTATGGATGTACTGTAAGTTGGCTAATTGAATTTACATTTTAAAAAAAGTAATAAATAAACCAAATGGAGTTGGTTTTCTGTTATTTACACCCTGAAACATCCTAAATGATATCCTGAGCGCATCAGCTCATTTCCACTTGCTTGAGGAGTAAGCTGAAAGGGGTAGGGTGTGGGTGTGGGTGTGTGTGTGTGTATGATGTCACCCAGCTGGGTTCTGAGCTCCCAGAAGCAGATAGATATTCTATTTTCTCTTTATATCCACTGACAAGGCTTACTGCTCTCTTGACTACAGTCGGTGCAAATCCTGTACAAACATGTCCCCCCCCAGTCTCCCACGTCCATGTTCCCACATCCACAGACACCCATAAGGAAGCACATACCTTCGGCTACTCAAGGCAGCAACTCAACACAGAAACACACAAAGTACGCACTAAGGGACACAATTACCTGCAAGCCCAGATTGTCAAGGAAAGCTGACCTATAGAGTTTTACAAGGGTGAACAGGCTCAGTTGTCTAAAATGGTGCTTTTCAAACAATGAATTGTGACCCATCCATGTCATAAAATCAATGTAATAGTTTGCAAATCACCGTCTTAGAAAATACAGTCAACTAGAGTAAACTAGAAAAAATCAGTATGGACTACATACTGTAAGAGTTAAAGACTGTTTCAGGAAGCTTTGGTCGAAGTATGTGTTCTGGGTATAAGTGTCATGAAAAATCTGTTCTCCAAACAAACAAAACAAAACAAACTCTTCAAGAAAGAAAGCAAACTGATGGTTGCCAGAGGTAAAGGGGGGGGGCGAAATTGGTGAAGGGGATTAAGAGTTACAATCTTCCACTTATATAAATAACTCACAAAGATGAAAAGTACAATGTCTGGAATATGGTCAAATAAAATTGTAACAATGCCCTACTGTGTGACATATAGTGACTATACTTAATCGTGGTGAGCGCTGTGTAATGTATACAGACTTGTCAAATCACTATGCTGCACACCTGAAACTGATATAACATTGTATAGATGGATTACTTCAATAATTAAAACAGAGACAATTGCTCTCTGTTGGTGCTTTGAGGAGCACTGTCCTCAAAGGCATCATCTAGTGCCATCTAGTGGTAAAAGCCACATCTGCAGTTGAAGCAAGAACCACAGACCAGTGATGAGAACAGTCCTCAAACATGGATGTCTGGTTGGAAGGAACATTCCAAATGACTGGCCAACCCTGACATCCGGTGCCAGAACCCTTCAACAACACCAAGCCACTCCCTGAGCACGCCCCACAAAGAAGGCACTCGCTCCACCACTCAGAGGCTCTACCTGCTGAAAAGCTGACCAAGCTGCCTTCCTCTAGGAGCTCCTCCCTGTACTTCCTACTGCCCTCTCCTGGATGACAAGGAGCAGCTGCTGCATTCGCCCTCAGTTTAACACTATGGATCCAGTTCAAGCAATACCTGTCCAGTGTCTGCTAAGTGCCAGGCATTGGGGATACCGTGGGGAGCCCGGGAAGAGCAGACACAAAGAGACATAAGAGCTTATGCCAGATGAAGGACAACAGCATGGGGGATGGAAGGACCTGCACTAGAGAAGGTAAAAGGGAGGCCTCCCTGAAAAGGGAAGGCCACGTGGAGCCCCACAGAATCGGAGAGAGCTGTGCAAAAGGCATTCCAGACAGGACACACAACAGATAGAAATGCTCTGGGGCAGGAAGCGCCTTGGAATGTTCCAGTAGCAGAAGGCAGGCAGGGAGGCTGAAGAACAGCAGAGAAACAGGAGAAACATCAGAGATTTCTGGGGTGCATGGGTGTGTATGTGTATGTGTGTGTTTTAACTTCTCTTTGTTTTAGAATGTTTCTACACTAACCATATGCCGTATTTCATTCTAAGACACCATCAATTGTAAGACAGAAAAAAGAAGAAACACTGCCAGTTAGTCAGTGTTTTTCTTATTGCTTAGAATTCTAATTTTGTGTTTATGAAAAAGCCCTTTTAGACTTATTTGAACAGAATGAAAGGAAAAAGATGAGTGACATGGGTTGGTTAGGTCTTCCCTTTCAGGATATCTGGGAGTTTCCACACAGCATTGACCTTCGTGCAGCCAAGCACACTGGCGAGGCTGCGCTTCTGAAGAGATCGCCATCATCGGCTCTGAGATTTCTTTCCAAGCTCCTGACCCTCCAGGTGTAGGCTGTGTTACTGAGTCTTTCTTGGTCTGATCAGAAGGTATCGATGGATGGTTCTCGAACAGCAATTAGAATTTGTGCCCCTTCTTCAAATGGCCCCTAGATGGTACGTGGACTGAAGCAGCCAGGGGCTGTGAGTGCAGCGGTCCAACCACTCCACGAGGAAGACTGAGCACGTCCATGTGCACACGTAATGACAACTCTAACACGATGCTCCAGTGACTGCAGGACACACCAGGAAGAAATCAGGGGTGCCTGGGTGGCACAGTCTGTTGGGCAGCCGACCCCTGGTTGTGGCTCAGATTGTGATCTCAGACTCTTGAGATTGAGGCCCATGTCTGGCTCTGCAATGGGCGTGGAGCCTGCTTGGGATCTTTCTCTCTCCCCTGCCCTCCCCACCACTGCTCACACGTGTTCTCTCTCTCTCTCTCTCTCTCTCTCTCTCTCAAAAAGTTAAATAAATAAATAGATATTGAAATAAAATGCCAAGAATGAAAAATATCAGATTTAGAAAGACCTTTTAACAGTGTTCATTCAATCCACGATTGTCCTGAAATTTTCATGACATTCACCATGCACCTGCTCCATTTAATATTCCTTTATTTTACATTTTTTAAATATTTTATTTATTTATTTGAGAGACTGAGAACAAGCAAGAACGACAGCACAAGCAGGGGGAGTGGCAGAGGGAGAGGAAAAGGGAGAAGCGTGCGGGGAACCCGACATGCAGCTCAATCCCAGGACCCCGAGATCATGACCCAAGCCAAAGGCAGATGCTCAACCCACTGAGCCACACAGGGGCCCCTCAACAGTCCTTTAGATCAACTCACTTCTTTTAGCACCCAGGTGTGACGTGCTACCTAATATTTTCTTCTAACACACCCTGTAATCAATACCTTTGAAAATGTAACACATCTACCGGGGTGCCACCTAAAGTCACCTCACATTCCTCCCGTGGGAAACGCGGATCTGGTCCAGCCACCTGTTCATTCAAGAAGCACTGACTGACTCTGCCCTATCGGCAGGAGTGTCACCTGCAACACTGGGAACTTGCCAGGAGAGGTGTGACATGCCCTCCAGCGGGCAGTTCTTCGTCTGAGGGAATGGGAAGGGGCCCTCCCCGCTCTCCCAGCCAGTGAGGGTCGAGGCTGGGGCTGCTTCATTTCACTTCTAATCAACAGTGCTGAGTGCTGACTCCAGTGCCAGGCATTACTCCGCATGCTGGACAAACAGGAACACGTACAACCCTCGGAAGCAGCCTATGTGGAAGGCACCGCTTTACAGACAGAGGTCAAGGCTGTTTCCTCAAGCTGTGCAACCTTGCAGGAAACTTCATTCTATTGCTTTTCAAACCTACTTACCCACTTGGACTTCCATCCCTCCCCCAACACTTCAGTTGCGCAAACGGTGTCTGTGTGGATGTGTGTGTGTATTTATACGCAGGGTACGTACATATATACGTACCTACGATGTATATTTATGCAATTGCAAAAATCAATCCGATACTCTTCGCATCGGTTTTCAAGTTTGGAATGTTAACTGCAGGCTGCATACTGGCCTGTAAGATATTGCTCTACCTCTCATTTTTATCGTTGTTCTTTTGCATGGACTAGTCTCAGTGTTTGGTTTCTATTTCTTGTTGGTTTCGTTCTTGGTTATAAATGGAAGGCAGGAAGCAAAGTCTTAAGGGCAATAAACTTTGTACCTACACAGACTTTGAGTCTGTTTTCCTTCTTGTGAGCGCCGTTGCTTTCCTCAGCGGATCCGCAAGGCCTAAAGTGTTAATCACCTAAGGAAAATACAAAACAAAAACAAAGAGTTTTGTCAGAGTTTATCACTGACTCAATCTCTTCATAATTAATTGGCCTGTTTAAAACATCCGGTGGAAAAAAGACAGTCTCTTCAATAAATGGTGCTGGGAAAATTGGACAGCTACATGCAAAAGAATGAAACTTGACCACTCTCTCACACCATACACAAAGATAAACTCCAAATGGATGAAAGACCTCGATGTGAGACAGGAATCCATCAAAATCCTAGAGGAGAACATAGGCAGCAACCTCTACGACATCGGCCAAAGCAACCTTTTTCATGACACACCTCGGAAGACAAGAGAAACAAAAGATAAAATGAACTTGTGGGGCTTCATCAAGATAAAAAGCTTCTGCACAGCCAAGGAAACAGTCAAAAAAACTAAGAGGCAGCCCACGGAATGGGAGAATATATTTGCAAATGACGCTACAGATAAAAGACTGGTATCCAAGATCTACAAAGAACTTCTCAAACTCAATACGCGAGAAACAAATAAACAAATCACAAAATGGGCAGAAGATATGAACAGACACTTTTCCAATGATGACATACAAATGGCTAACAGACACATGAAAAAATGTTCAAAATCATTAGCCATCAGCGAAATTCAAATCAAAACCACAGTAAGATACCACCTTATGCCAGTTAGAATAGCAAAAATTGACAAGGCAAGAAACAACAATTGCTGGAGAGGATGTGGAGAAAGGGGATCCCTCCTACATTGCTGGTGGGAATGCAAGTTGGTACAGCCACTCTGGAAAACAGTGTGGAGGTCCCTTAGAAAGTTAAAAATTGAGCTACCCTATGACCCAGCCATTGCACTACTGGGTATTTACCACAAAGATACAGAAGTAGTGAAGAGAAGGGCCATATGCACCCCAATGTTCACAGCAACATTGTCCACAATAGCTAAATCATGGAAGGAACCGAGATGTCCTTCAACAGATGACTGGATTAAGAAGTTGTGGTCCATATATACAATGGAATATTACTCAGCTATCAGAAAGAACGAGTTCTCAACATTTGCTGCAACATGGACGGCACTGGAGGAGATAATGCTAAGTGAAATAAGTCAAGCAGAGAAAGACAATTATCATGATTTCTCTCATCTATGGAATAGAAGAACTAGGAAGATCGGTAGGGGAAGAAAGGGATAAAAAAAGAGGGGTAATCAGAAGGGGGAATCAAGCATGAGAGACTATGGACTATGAGAAACAAACTGAGGGCTTCAGAGGGGAGGGGGTGGGGGAATGGGATAGACTGGTGATGGGTAGTAAGGAGGGCACGTATAGCATGGTGCACTGGGTGTTATACGCAACTAATGAATCATCGAACTTTACATCAGAAACCAGGGATGTACTGTATGGTGACTAACATAACATAATAAAAAAAAATTAAGAAAAAAAACAAAACGGGCGCCTGGATGGCTCAGTCAATTGAGTGTCCGACTCTTGATTTCAGCTCAGGTCATGATCTCAGTGTTCAGGCTCCAAGCTCAGTGCAGACTCTGCTTGTCCCTCTCCCTCTCTCCTTCCCGCCCACTCTGTCTTTCTGTCTCTCTGTCTCTCTCAAATAAATAAATAAATAAATAAATAAATAAATAAATAAATAAAATATTGAAAAGAAAAAACAACGCTGTGCCTCAATTAACTAAGACTCATAGGCTAACGTTTCCTCCCAATGGAAGCTACTGGGATTGCCTTCTGGCTTCATCTAACAGCCAATTACTTCACAAGGATTAACAGGATATAAAATCTACTCTCTCTGTTGTAAGGAGTCCCTGAATAGTGGGCAAGACGTTAATGGAAAATGAACCAACATTCACAAGAGGGTGAAATAAGGAGAAGTCAATCAGAAAGTTCCGCGGTACAATGTCTCATACCTGACTTAAACAAACAAACAATAAAAAAAAACAGTTAATACAGAATAGAATAATAGGATACCATGGACCTGAATAATGCTAACATACTTCTGGAAAAAATAAAACACTTAAGAACATGTATTCTGAATATTTTCTCCCAGCCTGTCTTGCCTGCTCATGTTCTTAGTGTATCTATTTTTCCTTTGTAATTAGTGCTTTTTATGTTCTGTATACAAAACATTTGCCTACCCCAAGGTCATCAAGATACTCTCCCATGTTTTCATACAAAAGTTTTATGGTTCTAGCTTTTCTGTTTTTCAAGATTTATTTGATAGAGAGAGTGTGCACAGGGGAAGGGCCAAAAGTAAAGAATCTCAAGCAGACTCCTCACTGAGCGTGGAGGCTGACACAGGGCTTGATTCGACACGGGGCTTGATCTCATGACCCTGAGATCATGACCTGAGCCAAAATCAAGAGTTGGACTCAAGTGACTGAGCCACCCAGGCGCCCCCTGGTTCAGCTTTTATATTTAGGTTTAGGATCCATTCCAAATTAATGTGTGTGTGTCAGAACAAGGTACGGGTCAAGCTCCATTTTCTTTCCACCTGAATATCCAGTTCAAACAGAATAATTCATTAAAAAGACTTCCTTTCCCTCACTGAACTGACTTGACACTCTGGGCAAAAATCAATCAACAGTACTTGTGTTTGGTCTATTTTTGGACTCTCTATTCTGTTCATTGATCTATCTTTATGCCGAAGACTTTGATTACTGTGGCTTTGCTATAAGTCTTAAAATTCAGCAGGAATAAGCATTCTTCAACTGTGTTCTTTTGAAGACTATTTTGGCTATTCCAGACCCTTTGCCTTTCCATATACATTTTAGAATCAATCTGGTCATTTCTTCTAAAAAAGATGGCTACAAGTTTGACTGGGATTGCATTGTTTGCATGAATCAAGTGGTGGAGAACAGAAATCCTGATGACAGCAAATCTTCCGATGCATAAACAAAGCATATCTCCCATTTATTTCAGTCTTCTTGAATTCTTCCCAACAATGTTTTATTTTTTCTGTGTAAAGGTGTTTCATGTCTTTCTTGAGACTTATTCCTAGCCAGTTTGGTTTTCTGCTGTTGTTTTCGTTTTCTAAGTAGGTTCCACACCCAGCATGGAGACCAATGCAGGCCTTGAACTCACAACCCTGAGTTCAAGACCTGAGCTGAGATCAAAAGTCACATGATTCATCGACTGAGCCACCCAGTCACCCCAAAAACTTTACATTTTTTTTTAAAGATTTTATTTATTTATTCGACAGAGACAGAGACAGCTAGCGAGAGAGGGAACACAAGCAGGGGGAGTGGGAGAGGAAGAAGCAGGCTCATAGCGGAGGAGCCTGATGTGGGGCTCGATCCCAGACGCCGGGATCACGCCCCGAGCCGAAGGCAGACGCTTAACCGCTGTGCCACCCAGGCACCCCCACTTTACATTTTTTGATGCTACTGTAAATATTTTAAATTTTCATTTTCTTATACATGTATATTTACAATACATCTACGTGACAAAGAATTCCTATTCAGAATATATCATAAATTCCAATAAGTCAAAACCAAAAACAACAGGAACAGCAAAAATGGGCAAAAGACTTGAACTGACAGTTCACAAAAGATGTACGAATGCCCAATAAACACACAAAAAGGTGCCTAAGATCATTTGTCACCAGGGAAATGTAATGTGAAACCATAATGAGATGCTATCTCACCCTCACTGACAGCACAGAATGTCAACGAGGATGCTGAGCAACTGGGGTGTTACTATATTGCTGGTGGGAAGTGTAAACTGATAAACCACTCTGGAAATTAGTCTAGCAGTTCAATATATCCCCACCCTGTGACTAAGCAATCCCATGAAGCAATTTTGAGAGAAATCTAAGACTTCTATAAGAATGTTTATTATAGCCTATTCATAATGACCAAATTATTGGAAACAACAAAATGTCTAATCATCAGTTGAACAGATGAACAAATTGTGGTATAGGCACACTACATACAAAGGAACAAACTATTTTACACTGACAAAGACTCTCTCCTTGACCAAACTCTAGCCAGATTCCTCTGAACCCCCTTCTCGACAAGGCCTCAACCTTGGCTTATCATATGCAGACTGGGCCAAACACTAACATAGTTTCTAACAGCTCAAGACCCCAGCCCTAGGACAACGCCAGTCCCCCTTAGTCCATGACTGAGAAAACTCAAGGCATCTACTGTTTGCTCAGCCAACACTGAAAAGTCTGGCTCCTGTCTCCCAGTGAGTAAATGCAGGTGGTTTCACATGGAACAACGCCTTTCTCACTTTTTGTAATCTTTTACTTCTCTGACTTTATTCATACCTGGCCTTACTCCCTCATTCTCTCTTTAAAATGCCCTCTGTACAAACTGAGTTTGAGTTGAATTCATGCTGGACTCTTTTCCTGATTGCAGGAGTTATTGCTGATTAAAATCTGTCCTCACCACTTAAACTAGGATCTGGCTTTGTTTATCTTTGATAAGTGAACACAACATGGATAAATCTCAAAGAACACACTGAGTGGAAGAAGACAAAAGAATACATACCATTCAATTCCATTTACACGACCTACAAGATAAGGCAAATCTAATCTACCACAGATTCTGAAATCAGAAAATGACCAGTGGAGGTAAAGAGCCTAACTAGAAAGAGATACAAAGGAAACTTCTGGAGTTTCATATACAGTTCATATTTGGTTTTGGTGGTGGGGCACAGATATACAGTTGACACTTGAACAACACAGGGGTTAAGGGTGCTGACACCTGTGCAGTCAAAAATTTTCATTTAACTTTCAACTCCCCAAAAACTTCACTACTAATTGCCTACTGTTGACCAGAAGCCTTACTGATAACATAAACAGTCCATTCACATATATTTTGTATGTTAGATGTATTATATATTGTATTCCTTCAACAAACTACACTAAAGAAAATATTGTGAAAATCATAAAGAAAATATGTTTACAGTACTGTACTATATTTATCAAAAAATCTGCATATAAGTGGACCCATGCAATTCAAACCCATGTTGTTCAAGAGTCAACTGTATACATTTCTTAAAATGCTCATCAAACTGTATAATAAGACCTGAGCATTTCATTTTACAAATTATCTCCTTTTCTCCCCTGCCCTCCCACCTCCATTTGCTTTCTTCCCTTTCACCTCTGTCTCTTAAGAATACTTGAGGTAATTTTTTTCTTTTTCTTTTCTCTCTTTTTTTTTAATAGGCTACACACCCAGCATGGAGACCAACGTGGGGCTTGAACTCAAACCCTGAGATTAAGCCATTCAATCCGACTGAACCACCCAGGCACCCCGACCTAGGGAAATTATAAAGGAAAAAAAAAAAAAAAAAGAGCCAAGAGAGATGTAGCTGACCCTCCAAATTCCCCTTTCAATATCCACCTACCCCTTCTTCCTTACTAAGAGGACCCCAATTTTGTTCAAGGTATCAATCTGCCCTGTGAGAAATTCTCCCCTCTCACACGTTCCTGCACCTAGAGGTAGGGCCACATGCTTAGTTCTGGCCAATGACATGTATGTTGAAGTCTACACCACAGGCTTCCTGAAAAGCTATTGCTTTCACAGACTTACACACATACCTTTGGTCAGTGTCCCTTTCTTTTCTTCCTTCCTGCAGTATAGCTGCTCAAATGAACTAAGAAAAGGGTGTTATTCCCTAGTACAAACCTATTCTTATTCTGAGAAGCAAGCTGTGGGAGCTCTCAATCAATTCACAACTAAGTAACTTTGCAAGTCAAAATGTTCATGCATCAAAATGAAAAAAACAAATTCCAACTGGAAGTGAAGAAGACAGACACATGGCTGTGTTAAAATATATATAACAATTTAGTATCTAAGTGATGTTTCAAATCCATGGGGGATATAGACCATCACTAGATGTTGTAGGGACCAAAACTGCTACCTTATAACATACAGAATAATAAAAATAGATGAATGGTCTAAGCAGTAGGAGCCCAAACCATAAAAGTGCTAAAAGAAAATGTAGTGATTGAAAATGGTCTTTTAAAGCATTATCCAAAGCCACAAGCCATAAAGTTAGACTGTGAGATTTGGCACCATAAAGATTCAGAATGAAATGTATCATGAAATGTATGGTACAAGCTAAACTGAAAGGCAACAGTTTGAGAGAAAATACTGCAACAAATACAGAGGCAAAGGACTACTATCCTACATATAAAAAGTTCTTACAAATCAATAATAAAAATATAAATACCCAAACAAAAAGACAACAACCCAGTAGGAAAATGATAAGGAGAGAAGGCTCATGTGAAAAAAGTATCACTGACAGTGACCAACTAAAAATGCTCAGTCTTACTACTGATTATAAAAATATAAATTTAAGGGGCACTTGGGTGGCTCAATCGGTTAAGCATCTGACTCTTGATTTTGACTCAGGTCATGATCTCGGGATTGTGGGATCCAGCCCCAGTCAGGTTCTGTGCTCAGTGTGGAATCTGCTTGAGATTGTCTCTCTCCCTCTCCCTCTGGCCCTCCCCTGTGTTCACTCGTGAACAAGTAACTCTTTAAAATATATATTTGTATATGTATAAATATATATTTATATATATAAATTTAAACACAAATACAAAATAAATATGTATATATAATAAATATATATTTAGATTTAAATATAAAACAGAAACATATATATATATATATATATAAATTTAAAACAGGCATTATCTTCCCCCACACCCCCGCATGTTGACAAAAAATTTAAGAGACTGAGAAATACTCTGTGATTAGCATCTTATTTACCATAGGTCAAAACAGAAACTGACATAATCACTCTTGAGGATCATTTTGCAGAAGCTCTTACCCTGAAATCCATCTCACTGGAAAACTCAAACACACATGCAAAAATATGTTCATCACAGCCCGATCTTAATAGCAAAATCATAGCCACCCAAATGACAAACAGAAGAATCATCACGTAAAGTACAACCACACTGTGGAATACAATTCGGCCATTAAAAAACACAAAAAACACTGTAAGCACAGTATATTCAAATTAGGCTGAGTGGGAGAAATGTATTTACTTTTGTCATTTAAAAAGTTAATCCTTAAGGAGGGCCAGGTTGGCTCAGTCAGGAGAGCATGTGACTCTTGACAGGATTGTGATTTCCAGGGGCGCCTGGGTGGCTCAGTCCTTAAGCGTCTGCCTTCGGCTCAGGGCCTGATCCCTCCCTTGTGGGATCGAGCCCCACATCAGGCTCTTCCTCTGGAAGCCTGCTTCTTCCTCTCCCACTCCCCCTGCTTGTGTTCCCTCTCTCGCTGGCTATCTGTCAAATAAATAAATAAAATCTTTAAAAAAAAAATTGTGATTTCCAGCCCCATGCTGTGTGTAGAGATTACTTAAACATTAAATCTTAAAAAAAAACTTAACCATTAAAAGAAAAAAAATTAGTATTCTAGATCTCAGACCACTGTTTTTCACAAATATTTGCCAAAATTTGATTTGTTCCTTATGGGAAAAATGGGGTGAGGGGACAAAAAACCCAGAAAATCCATGATTTATTTGACTTTCCCGATGAGCACGTTTGGCTGCCAATTTGTCCTCACCAGAATATTTTCATTCTAAACTGACATGTCTTCTCTGGGGAGGGAAAGCACCAATCCCCACCATCAGAATATTTCAGATCAAAAGTTCAGCCCTGCTCTCTGGGCAGAGCCAGGAAGATGCCATCAGTGAGCTGGAAAGGCCTAGCTAAGCCTTCCAGAAAATGCTACCTCTCCCAAGAGGTGATCCTCTGACCCACTTGCACCTCAAGAGTCACTTTTTGTGATGCAGTTGAAATCAGGTTAACTTCTGGAATTCTCACAATAGAATCTCAGTCTTCCAGCCCCTGGCCTGCTTTCTAAAACACACAGACCACTCAAAACCAGGGAAACAGAACATGGCAATTTTGAGTCCTCATCAGGAAATAGAACCTTGAGCATCTACATTCAGTTCCTCGTCACTCTGCTGGCTGAGGAATACTTCCTAGGGGTCTACAAGGCACGTGGCCCTGAGACACACACGGTCCCTCTTGGCACCATGATTCTCACGGGGGAGACAAACATTAAACAAGATGTCTCCATTGCGATGGGGCTGACTGCCACGAAGAAGATACATAGAGAACAGATAATGGGCTGGACCTTGTCTGCAGGTGTCAGGGGCCGCTGGAGGGAGCCGCATCCAACATGAGCCAGAAGGCTGGGGACCTTCTTTCACTCATCGGCCTCACCCACATCCAATCTGTCAGCACATCCCATCAGCTTTTTCTTCAACATGTACCCAGAACCTGGTCTGTGTTCATCACTTCCACCCCTACCATCCTGATCCAAGCCGGCAGCATCATGTCTTGGAATATTCCAGTAGCCTACTAATTGATCTCCCTGCTTCCACCCTCACTGTTCTCAACAGAGAAGCTGAAGTGATCCCATAAAACCCAAGTCAGGTCACCTCACTCTTCACTTCAAAATCCCCCAGTGGCCACCACCCCAGGTCCCTAAGACCCCATCTGCTATCTCCTCCTTCTCCCTCACTCTGGCCTCGTCGTTCCTGGAACGAGTCAGCCCAGCTCTCTCCACGGAGGCCTTCCTACTCCCCCTTCTCTGCCTGGGACACTGTTCCCACAGACATGCACAGGGCTCACTCCCTCACCTCCTGCAAGGCTTTCCCCAACGCTGTCCTCAGGGTGCTTCTCCGGCCATCCCAGCTCAGATGATAAAGCCTTCCAGCCCTCCTACAGCATCCAGCACCCCTGACACGCCGGACTGCTTGCCTCTGTGTTCCCTGGCGCTTCTCTCTCTGGAAGAAAGGCTCGCTAACAGCTCCACCATGGTCTGTCTGGGTCACATCTGGAACCACATGAGAACCGAGCCTCCGGCAACTGAGCAGGCATTCAGTAAAGACTGTGGAGTGACTGCATTCATCTAAGGGAAGATGAGAGCTCATGAGGCAAGGGGGGTGGGGGTAAAAGCATCTTGGGCAGCGGGAGCAGCCGAGCCGCCCCAAGGCCGGCGGGCACACTGGAAGGACTGACCAGATCGGGTAGGGCAGGGAAGGCGAGGGGGAAGCAAGACGGGAGAAGGAGGACGGAGCAGCCTTGCAGACACAGAAGGAACATCTGGGTCTATCTCAAACAGCAACAAGAAGCCAGGAAACTAGGCAGTGACATGATCGAATGGGCCTTCCACAAACCTCTGGCTTCAGGGGGAGACAGGGATTTGGGGGAGGCAGGAGCACCTGGAAGCTCAGCGAGCAGACTGGCAGCATGGCTCAGACCACAAACGACTGTAACTTGGACTGAGAGGGAAGAAGCAGAGGTGGAGAAAAGGACGTAGATTCCAGAAATATTTTTTTTAAAGATTTTATTTTACTTTATTTATTTGACAGAGAGACAGACAGCCAGTGAAGAGAGGGAACACAAGCAGGGGAGTGGGAGAGGAAGAAGAAGGCTCCCAGCAGAGCAGGGAGCCCGATGTGGGGCTCGATCCCAGGACTCTGGGATCACACCCTGAGCCGAAGGCAGACGCTTAATGACTGCACCACCCAGGCGCCCCAAAATTCCAGAAATATTTTAGCAGATAAAGTCACAGGTCTGGGTGAATGATCGCATAAGGGGGTGAGGAAGTCAAAGCAGAGTTCCAAGATGACTCCTCCCTTTTGCACGTGGGAGCTGAAGGACACAGTGGCCCCATTCACGGAGTTGGGGAGTAGCAGTGGCAATGAGGAAAATACAGGAAGGGGATCTCAAGCACACTTTTGGAAAGAATGGGTTTGAGATAATTATGAGACATTGGAATGCAGATTTCCAGTTGGCAGCGGGAGACCCAGGGTTCCGTGAGAAGATCATGAAAAGCAAAGTGAGTCATGCCACACAGTGCAGATTCTCACCTTGCGGCTCATGGGGAATCAAAAGGTTTCCAGGAACACGTAACAGAAGATCTGGGATTCCAAAAGAATCACCCTGGCCAGAGCAGGAGCACGTGGATGGGACAGGGAGCTGGACGTGAAGGACTTGTTGCAACAGAGCAGGTAGGAGAAGGGCCCTGAGCCAGAAAAGGAAAGGGGAACAGACTTTCCCTTGACTTTCCCTTGGTCACCAATGCATCTCCCACAAGGCTGCTGGGGATCCGTCTAAAGCAAACGCAGAGCATGTCAGCTCCCCCACTTGAAACCCTTCTACCTCCCGCATTTCGTTATCTGACAACTTCTCCAGAATTCTTGTTGCTACTCACTCCTCGACCCAGTGTCTTGTGCCCCTGACACAGCCCTGTGCTTCAATGTCCAGGCTAGTTTCTTCTACCTGGCAAACACCTATTTGCCTTTTGAAGACTTCCCTCCTCTACTGTGAAGGAAGGAAAAGCAGCGGTGACATCGAGGAGGTCGCCTGGCACCTTGAGCCAGGCTGCACTGCTGGTAGAAGCGGGCCTGGGGCTCACAGGGAGGCCATGTGGTTCTCCTGTTGGACACAAACCATCTCGCAGAATAGCAGCACAACGTGACATAGCCAAGGTGATGAAGGGAGACAAAAAAGGACCACTTCCTCTTGTCCAAACAGACAAAAACCAGGTTGTCATGCCAGGTAGAAAATACCAATCATTCCTCTCTCCCAGCTGATACCAGCAAGTGCCTTCCTCCTGAACGACACCAGTTGTCACACTACTCATACCTCCTTCTAGAAAAGACTGATGGAGCTACCCAATCCCAGAACTGTCTCACCTCCAGTCGGCACGCAGTCTAGAGCACAGCTTTGTGTGCTTCTTTGAAGCACACCTGCTTCTTTGAACACTCCCCAAAACATCCACCCAAAGTCCAAATCCTGTAAGTTCTTTCTAACACCCTCTTTCTTATTCACCAGCCCCACAGTTCCCCATGATGTGGGTTTTGCCTCAGGATGAGTAACGAACCCACTGTGTTTAAGGACAGGTGTGCTTCCAGTGGCCTTTCTGGAGGATGCTGACCACTGTCACAGTAGGAAAGGATGGTTCCCTTTTTTAGAGGGACTCCTAGGTGTCCTGGGAGGCCAACTGGCTTTCTTAACGTTATTTTTTAAGGGTTTTATGACTGTAACCTAGGGCGGCAGGCACCAGCCTGACCCACAGCTAGGACATAACTAGGACTCCATAACTGCAACCAAATAATATTCAGAACAGAGGGAAATCAAGAGGTGCCTAGGTGGCCCAGTCGGTTCAGTGTCCAACTTCTGATTTCGGCTCAGGTCATCATCTGAAAGTCCTGAGATTGAGCCCCAAGTTGGGTTCCACACTCAGTGGGGATTCTGCTCAAGATCTTCCCCCCCCTTCCATCCTCTTCTGCCCCCGCCCATGCACGCTCTCTCTCTAAAATAAATGAATAAATAAAATCTGTAAAATAAATAAATAGTGGAGGGAAATCAGAAGTAGTAATAATAATTTATGGAAGGCTTCACTCTGTGCCGGATCCTGTACTAACTGCCTTGGACCTATTTCTCATTTCATCCTTACATCCCAAAGGTGGGTTACCATTCTAATCCCCATTCCAAAGAATGGACTGAGGCAGAAAGTGATTTCCCCAGGTAATGCAAGGAATCCCTACGTTATTAATAACATGACTTTCTGACAAGGCTTAAGGGTTTAACACACTACAGTGAAGATGCAGATCACAAAACTTGAAGGACAGAGCCCTGGAAAATGTCCTCAAACATTAATTTATGTAATCTCCCAATCATGTTGCATGTTGTTCCGATGAAGGAAAGCCCAGTGCAAAAAAAAAAAAAAAACCTTGAAGGATTGCATCCCGATGGCACACATGCCTGGTCTTTAGAGCCTGAGGCCTATCCCAGAAGATTCTGACTCAGTCAGTCTAGAGGAGGACCTAAGCATTTGTGTTTTCTTTAAAAAGCCCCACAGGCTCTGCTGATCTGCCCTCTGGGCTGGGTACAACTGCCTAGAGTCTCTGCAATTCCAAACCCAAACTTCCCTTACAATGTTGAGATGTCTGCAGACACAGGGGGGCACTGGAATCTAAGAGAAGAACAGAGAAATTATCAAAACTATCCCATGGAGAGTCAAGAAAAGGCAAGCTCTAGTTATACTACTTCTCTGTCCTTATTCTGTGTCTGAATTACTCTACGGTCAATTTACTTTTTTTTAAGTAAGCAACTTTGCAAAAACAGTTACCAACAAATATTAAATAATCAATAGTACCAATAAATTTTAAATAAACCTAATTGTAACATCGTACTGAAAAGTATTCTCTCTCTCTGATCACATCGATGGCACTTCAGATTCTCTTAGCAAATAACAGTCAATATGAGAAAAATTATTTCTAATTCAACAGTGTGACACACGTGGTCAACAGCACCTGAATGCTGGAGAAGAAATGAAGTTGGGTGGAAGCCATTAGCCTTCACAAATTTCACCACACACTGCCTCCAAGTCTTCAATACTTAGATATGTATTCATCTATTTCTTGAATCAACCACCACTAACACCTACTACATGCCAGACATGGCTCTAAGTGTTTTATTAATGTTAACTATCATTTAATCTTCACAGTCATGTGTGAAGAGGGATTATCATCATCCCCATTTCTCAAATCAGGAAACTGAGATGCAGAGTGGTTTAGTAACACAGCTCATAAGTGGCAGAGCTAGGATCAGCTTGGCTCTGGACTCCATGTTTCAATCACTATGCTTAGTGTCCAAGAACCTACAAAAAGTGCAAGTCTTAACCCCAAACATTGGCTTTCCCCAACCTACAGTCCCTACATGGCCCCAGCTTCAAGGACATTCTCTCAATTCCTTTAACAGTTCACACTCCTCTCCTATTCTAAGGGAACACTCCCCCCCCACATCCCTGTTTATTCTTAGCCTTCTGTTCTCAGCTTATATGATATCGCCTAAATTACAACCTCTAATGCACACTGTATTTCTCAGCACTCAAAGCAAAGCGGTAATTATGTATATCATGGGTAATTATTTGCTTCCTGTCTTTTCCAGCCAGGTGGTAACTACATCATGCACCATGCCAGTCCTATTTATCATGTGTTCCCCGTCACTGAATACCCACCACCCACCCAAAAGAAAGGGTCAACCACAAAGTACACTCTCAACAATTTCTGTTGAGTGAACCAATGAATGAAGTACACTCCAGCCTCGTGCTTTCCGACTTGTCACACTTATCTGTGCTCACAACGCTGCCCCACTAGACCCCTAAGAATGTAGACTCTTGCGGCAAACATGCAAGAGCTCTGAAAAGTACTGGCTCTGCACACCAATATTACGTGCTCCTAGGCAGACCATGACCCCCCTACACACACACACACACACACACACACACACACACACACACACACACCCCTTGACTGGCCCGACCTCAGGTGCAGTGGGGATCCTGACAACCCCCAATGGAAAGTAACCTATTCAAGAGGGAGAACCTGAACTCCTCCTCCCCCCTCAACACCGCACTTATTTGCTTCTCCTCGGTCTTGCAGACAGACTTTAGCCCCAAGAAGGCCAAGCCCCCGTCTGCCTGGTTCAGCGCCGGAGTCCCACTCACGCCATCCCCAGGCCCGGCGCACAGCACAGGTGAGGTAATTATCACCTCCACGAATGAAGCCCCGCTCTGGGCACTTCACACGTGTGAAACCCGGGGCGCACGACTTGACGGCTACCTTCTAGTGCACAAGCGTGTTCCTGAGACACAGGCCCGCCTCCCCCCCCACAAACCCCAGTCCCCCGGGGACGACCCCGGGGACCCCGCGCTCCGCAGGCACCTCTGCACATAGAAGCATCTTTGCAAGTGCCGCGCACACCGTCGTCGTCGTCTGTGTCTGTCGAGGAGGAAGAACAGGAGGTGAAAGAGGGCGTCCTCAGGCTACTGGCCATGTCCGTGGAGGTTCCGGGATGCTGCGCCCACCGGGAACACGGAAGAGGGTTCCGCAGGCGCCAGGGGAACCAGCCAGCCTCGGAGAAGGTAGGAGGGGTTGGTTCCACCGCGCTCAGCTGAGGCGGCTTAGGGACGCCGCATACGTCGGCTGCCCTGACAACCTTCCCGCTCATTGGCGACTCTGCCCAGACGCTGATTGGACAATTTCTCCGCCCCCTCAGGAAGGGTTCATTGGATTAAAAAAATATAGCCCCGCCCACTAAATGCAGAATCTCTCTGGGGGCGGGACGTAAAGGGAAACGGACGTAAAGAGCCACCGCAATGCATTCCGGGAATTGTAGTCATGGATGCACGGGGAGAGCACCAGAACATTTTCTGTCATTCACAGGAGGGGGAAGAGCTGCAAGATCCTCAGCATTGGGGCGAGGCGCAGAGAATCCAGCCTGAGGAAACAAGTGTTAGTGTTACATTGAGTCGGGGCTCAGTCTCAACCACTGAACAAATGTTCATGGAGCGCTGACTCTGCGCCAAGAGTTGTGCTAAGTAAGGGCTTTGCGCACATAATCGCCTTTCAAATGTGGAGGAAGGAATGTGCGGAAAACTGCTACAATAGGAAACTATGTAGTAGTGAAAGCGAACTAGAGCTGCCAGTTACAAGCATCAATGGCTGAAGTTAAGAAACATAATATTCAGTGAAAGAAGGGAATAGAACATTTTTTAAAAGTTCAAACCAAGCAAAACAAATGTTTAGAGTAAATGCACATAAATGATAAAATACTATACAGAAGAAGAAAGGAATGAGGGGAGGGGAAACAATCACCACATCTGTGACATTTAGGGAATGGGGAGGGTAGAACACTGGAGGAGAAGGATTATATAGGCCCTTCAATCATTTCTCACGTTCGGGTGGTTCACATGTGTTTCATGCATATTTAAGACGTTCCTTATATATATATTTTGTACTGGACTTCTTAGAAAACATTTCCTAGAAAAATAAAGAAGTGCATTTGTATGTTCCATTTCTCTGTCAGGAGCACTGAATGGAGCTACTCAAACTTTAAGAACTCACACACACACACACACACACCCACACACTAACAATAAAATGTCAGGGTACATATCTTAGGGCAAGATCAGATATCAAAAGCTTACTTAGTATTTAATGGAGGGACAAGAACTCATTGATACCCAAAGTAGAAATGACAGTGGAGAAGGCTGAGCTTAGGGAGGCTTGCCAGGGGGAGTGGTGAGATCAAATACACCACTTTCGTTGAGTGGTCCTCTGCCAAGAGGGTAATGCAAACCACTGAATGAGCACAGTCTCCTACCTTGGCAGTGGACACATTCCATGCGTGTAAGTAGTAAGTGTGAAGGGCAAGTAGTATAAAGTGTCAATCCCATAGGTGTGGATGGTGAGGCTGAGAGTAATTGGAAGAAGGTGGAGGCAGATATATTGATGTGCCTCTTGTCGTTTTCTAAGCAAAGGACACCTCTGTTCTGCAGAAAAAAAATCTGATTCAGAGGACACTGGTCCGTTTTTCACTGAGGGCCACGCCAAAGGCTTCCTGCAGGCAGGCCCAACTCCTTTAGAAGTTGCTGATGAAGGAGCTAGACCTTTATGACACGGGAGTGGAGTTTGTTACTGGCTAGTTCAGGCGTCTCACTCAGGCTGTGCGATGCCTCCAAAGAGGAGACTATACTGGGGTAGTCCTCAACTATGTCATGAGACAATGTCAGAGAACGTTCACTGCCAGCTCATCTGCATCCTCTGACAAAGTCAAGGAAAGAGAATCTGAAATGTAAAACCCCTGTGGACATTCATATTGGAGCAAAAAGCAGGCATTAACCATGAAACTTCTCCGCAAGAGGCTAAAGTAGGCATTTGGTGTTCTGTCTATCCAGCATTCTTTCTTCTACAACAGCCTGAGTTAATGATGAAGAACTAAACCCTCCTTTCAATCCGTGTGGATTAGATGAGGCTCCTCGCCTGAAACATGGTGAAACTTACCAAGGCCTGGCCGGTCACACACACAAACACCCTCACCATACTTTAGAGCTGGGGAGGGTGGTGGTGGGTTTGTCCAATCAGAATGAATGCCAGGGCCGAACGGGAGGGAGTGGCTAGGCTAGAAGAGCTCTCTTTTTTGCTGGACTGGAAGGATGTACTTACAGAGTTACTGAGAACGATCTTGCCACCTCATATAGGCTGACAATGATGCTAATGGGAAGGCTAATGGAGTCTGGAGCACTGGATGCTCAGTTAGGGGTGACCCCGGTTTGCAGTGTGGGAGCTGACGGGACAATCCCAGGAGCCTGTGGAATTGATGGATCAGGAGGATCTCGGCTCAGAATGATGAAAGTAACTGACACCCAGCGCTTGGAGCTTGCATCCTGAGCTGGGCACAAACGATCCCTCCTTTCCCAACAGCACCTGGTAGGACCTCAAACTACCATCTTCCTTCCCTGCTGGTGCTCTTTTCTGAGTCTGGGGCCTATGAGCTCATCACAGCTTTAAATGCCTACAGTCCGTTGAAAGGCTATCTTTCCTCAGTTGAGTTGCTTTAGCACCTTTTTCAAAATCAGTTGGATGTATTTGTGGGGACGATTTCTGGGCTCTTTGTTCTGTTCTATTGATCTGTGTGTGTGCCCTGCAGATGACACACTGTCTTCCCAATTATAAGTATCTAATAAGTTTTGAAACTTGGTACACTGTATGTTCCCATTTTATGATTCTTTTATTAAATTGTTTTTGAAACTATTCTAATTCCTTTGTCTTTCCACATTACGTTTTTGAATAATCTTATCTATCACGACAAAAAAGGAAAAAAAAAGAAAACCTTACTGGATTTTACAGCAATTGCATTAAATCTCTCTATAAATCTGGAGAGAGGGGCGCCTGGGTGGCACAGCGGTTAAGCGTCTGCCTTCGGCTCAGGGCGTGATCCCGGCGTTCTGGGATCGAGCCCCACATCAGGCTCCTCCGCTACGAGCCTGCTTCTTCCTCTCCAACTCCCCCTGCTTGTGTTCCCTCTCTCGCCGGCTGTCTCTATCTCTGTCAAATAAATAAATAAAATCTTAAAAAAAAAATCTGGAGAGAGTTAACATCTTTACTACGCTTAATCTTACAATTCACGAGTATTGTGTATCTCTCCATGTATTTGTATCTTTGATTTCCTTTATCAGTGCTAAATACCTTTCAGCATGTGACTCCTGGACATGCCTTGTTAGATTTATCCCCAAGTAGAGTTTTATTACTAATTGTGAGTGTGTTTGATTGTGGTGCCCACATGTTCATATCTAGTATATAGCAGTACAACTTACTGTATGTGTTTATTCTGTGTACTGTTTCACCGTGAAACTCCGTTATTAGTTCTAAGAAGAATTAGATTTTCATACCCTCTTGTGGCATAAGCCTGAAATTAAGATTCCATACTAAGGGCTGTCTTGATGCCTGGGAAAATCAAGGAGGGGCTCAAATGGCCAAATGCAAAGTAAGGTCTCCTAAACAAAAACCCTTCTCACCACAGGGACCAGACATGGTGCCTGTTGATTTTGAGGAGCAGCATTCAGTTCCCTAGAAGCCCACTAAATTCTTCAAGCAAGCCACTCATACCCTCCCATCAGAACCAGGACTTGCAGCCCCCCTCCACCTTTAGGACACAGTCTTGCCTTCCAAGCCCCTGCTTATTCTCTGTGTTCCCAAGAGCAATCCCTGTGCAGCCCTGCACAGTGTGGGGGATCCTACCCCTGAACTGTGAGCATATGTGACTAGTGAACTGCTGTCAATCACAGCTGTCGGGTGTCAGGTGATCCCCACAGGTTTGCAACAGGAAGCTCTCTCTCACCAGGGAACTGAGGAGAAGGTGAACAAAACAAGTGGCATCACAAACAAGGTGGCCCACCTTAACTGAGGACATGGGGACAGCGTGAACTGTTCCTTTGTTAGCTAACTAGCCTCAGAGGTGACAAGCACTATCTGGGAGGGAACTGGCCATCGCTGGCCAGCTTGTGTGTTAGCTCCTGTTCTGTTTTTCAAATGGAAGTCACCATCCGTTTCCAAACTAATGTCCCATCTTTGCCAACAAGGTGAGAACCAATGTGAACTGACTGTATCTAGGCGTGAGGTGCCATGAATGTGACCTGCATCTGGCCTGTATGGGTCTCCAAGACTCCCTGCTGAGGTCCGCAACCACACATGCTGACTGGTGTGCTTGAGTTCCACCGACTGGGAGCTGGGCCAGTGCTGGGGCAGACATGCAGATCCTGTTGGGGAAAGCGCACCCCAAGCACAGTCCTGGGGATGACCCTCTCTGGTGTTGGTGGAAAGGGAGGAGACCACGACCCCAGGGAGACATAAGAATGGCTCCGTGGCTGCCTCATGAGCACTGTGGTTCAGGCAAAGGGAGTGGCCTTGCCTGTCTCCCAAGCTACCACTCCTTTCCCTGTTACCCTGTGTCCTCCTGAGCCCTCAGAATTTTGAGGTGCACATCCATGGCAGCCCAGGGCCCAGGAGCTGATGAGAAACACAAAAGTGGGGGGGGGGGTGTTTGGTGTTCCACTTCTCTCCCAGTGCAACCCTCTCAGCCACACACTTGCATTTCTCTTAGTGTTGTTACTTCCCAGCCTGTCGAAGGACTCTAGATGTGATCAAGAGGCTTAAGGCTCCCACTCCGGCCACAGACAAAATGGTCTTCCTGGCTGTGG
This sequence comes from Ursus arctos, assembly GCF_023065955.2. Lineage (NCBI taxonomy): Eukaryota > Metazoa > Chordata > Mammalia > Carnivora > Ursidae > Ursus > Ursus arctos. The sequence continues at coordinate 390,752 of NW_026623068.1, read as the reverse complement.
ACTCCAACACTGGGGAGATGGACTGGCATTCCCACAGGAAGAGGACAGTCAGCCATGGTGCTACCCCCCAGCTCCCTTTCCCCATAAACACCCAGAACATGTGCACCATGTGTGATTGGAGACAGAACCCAAAACTCATGACTTTATGTGGCTAGAAATGAAAAACTATCCTGAGGCAATCTGCAGAGCAGGAACAGTGGGGAGGGGAAGCAGTCCACGGGAGAGAAAGGCTGTAGCAGAAGATGGTTTTGCTTCATCAGCGTCTGGGCTGTGGGTCCTGTGCTCTTTCACTGACCACTCGCTGCCCAAACCTGTTTAGCACAAGATCCGGATCCTCAGGGTTATGGAGGAAAGATCCACGGCACCCCTGTGGCACAGTGAAGGTATCAATTCACACCCTGACTTAAGTCAAGAGACTTGAAACCATACAGCTATTGCCATGACAGAGGCTCCAACCCTGATGATGCTGATTGGAGACTCTCCGGAAGAAAAAACAGAGAAAGATGAGCAGCGTAAAAAGACACTCCCCCGCCCCCCACGTAAATCCAGGAATAAATAAACTGACAATAAGGAGGAATGGAACCCTCCCCCCCACCCCAAATTAATTCAACATAGTGTCACAATTTGACCCAATTGGAAATCCAAAATTTACAGGGACGTCTGGGTGGCTCAGACGATTAGGTGCCCGCCTTCTCCTAGGGTCCTGATCCCCGGATTCTGGGATTGAGCCCCATGTCAGGCTCCCTGCTGGACAGGGAGTCAGTCTGCTTCTCCCTCTGCCTCTCCCTGCCACGCCCCCTAGCTCCTGCTCTGTCACACTTCTTGCTCTCTCTCAAATGAATAAATAAAATCTTAAAAAAAAATCCAAATTTACTAAAATTATTTGTATGGCAAAAGATAAAAGGAGGCCAATTGGCTATTGTCCCTACAACATAATTCTGAATTAACTTTATTTTTTTAATAATAATATTTTTATTATGTTAGTCACCATACAGTACATCCCCAGTTTTTGATGTAAAGTTCCATGATTCATTACTTGCATATAACACCCAGTGCACCATGCAATCTGAATTAACTTAATGTCTGCTAAGACATGCGGGTTGGCTAACCTTCATGGACTTAATACGAGGGTTCAAACGATGGTTATACTAGTAAAATAACTGCATTCTCTAGCTTCTGTAGTTAATGCTTTGACATCTCAGGCCTTGGTGACTTTGGAGGGACTGTCCCTGACAGGCATAGTTAATTTTTGGAGATGGTCCACAGCTTGCCTCTGAGCACACCTTTCACATGTAAACCAACCAATTCAGGGCCTTTGCCCCCAACCACTCCCTCTAAGAAGCTCTTACACTCTGGGCCACCATCCCCTGCCCTGATCACCCCAGGGCAGGGACAGACTACTCCAGACACCACTGTGGCCCAGGCCCACTGAAATTATTCCAACTAACCAGTCTTAAACGTGCTCACCCTGCCTCACCTGTCCCTTCCCATGGAAACCACAGTGAAGGCTCTTGCCCACATTTTCCCTTCACTCCCTCTTTCTCCTGACTGACCCTGGTGCTTCCCTGGATGGCCCTTCATGGCTCTCATGACCTCCTTTCTTGGGATCTGTGTTTCTAAAGAGCTTCTTCCATTGTGACAGTTATTTCTATATCTTCCTTTCTTACCATACCTGATTAGAATATACCCTGGTCCCATTACAACTCTGAGACTGCCTAGGGGCAGCTGGGTGGCACAGTCAGTTAAACTTTTGGCACAGGTCATGATATCAGAGTCATAGGATTGAGCCTCTTGCTGGACTCTGTGCTCAGGGTGGAATCAACCTGGGATTCTCTCTCCCCCTGCCCCTCACCTCCCCCCTGTTTTACTCTCTCTCTCTCTCTCTCAATCTCTAAAATAAATAAGATCTTTTAAAAATAAAACTCACAAGGGAGACCAACAAATTTAAAAGTGGTAAATATTTTGCTATTATATATTTGGCCAATATGTTCTGTTCAGTGCCTATTTCAACATCTTGAATTTGAAGGCGACATGTTTTACCTTGTTATGCACAGGGCACCCAAACCACACTGTTATCACACACAATCCTTGAGGGCAGGAACTTACTGCACCCATCTTTCTCCAGGAACATAGGTATGACATCACTTTTGTGACATCCTACTGTGAGGACATTTGTTTGACACACTTGTTAAGGACATACAAGTGCAGGGGCGCTGGGGTGGCTCTGTGGGTTAAGTGTCTGCCTTGGTTCAGGTCGTGATCCCAGGATCCTGGGAACAAGCCCCACATAGGGCTCCCTGCTCACTGGGAAGCCAGCTTCTCCCTCTCCCTCTGCCCCACCCACCCTTTGTGCACTCACTCTTCTGCGCTTTCTCTCTGGTAACTAAGTAAAATCTTTAAAAAGAAAAAAGGACATACGAGTCAAACATCGCTCAGTATTTTTTGGGTTCTGGACACAACTTATTTCTTGTTTATAAATTTTACTGAAACCCATTTATGCTGTTACTTGTAAATGAGCCCACGTTGGGTGGGGCTCCCCTCAACAAAAGGCTCTAGGATCGGTCCAAGTTAAAATCCCCTGTTAGGGGGGACTGGGTGGCTCAGTTGGTGAAGCGTCTGCCTTTGACTCAGGTCATGATCTCGGGGTCCTGAGATAGAACCCCACATTCGGCTCCCTACTAAGTGGGGAGCCTGTTTCTCCCTCTCCTTTGGATTCCTCTGCCAGCTCAAGTTCTCTCTCAAACACATAAATAAACTTTTTAAAAAATCCCCTGCTAGTGCCCTAGTGAAAAGGCCTTAGCAACCTCCTCTCCCACTTTCTGGAGTCCCTGGACCACCCATGGTATCTGTAAATTGTCCATGGGTTCCCAATGCAAGAAACGGCCCTCCTTGGCCCTGGGTTATAGACTATGAAAGCAACAATTGCTGGCCAGGCACTGGGCTCTCCTGGAAATAGAGACTCTCACGGATTCTGAGCCTTCATATCCAGCTGTCTGTTATTCCGTGGGTCATGGTACCGCCCACCAGCTCAATATAGTTAGCAAGGCCTTCTTGCTACAGGCTGAAGCCAAAGTCTGCTTATCCTACCTGAGGCTGGGGGTGGTGCCTCTGTCCACAGTCCATTGCCAGACTCCATGGTGCTGGAGGACGTCAGCCCTTCCTTCTACCCTTGGACACCTAGAGATTCCCATGGGATCAACTGAGTGAACATCAATGGAATTGATACATTTGGTTTTGACGACCGCCTCTCACTCTTGCTCGGGTGCCAACTTCACTTCCTAGGGAAGCACCTGTCCTACACCTTAAAAGTCTCAGTGCGGGTTGAAATTGACATGGAGACAGCAGAATCCACTGTGACGGAAAACCTCAGATTAAGACTCAGTATTGGGGCACCTGGGTGGCTCAGTTGGTTGCGTGTTTGCCTTTGGCTCGGGTCACGATCCTAGGGTCCCAGGATTGAGCCCCACATAGGGCTCCCTGCTCAGCTGCGGGCCTATTTCTCCCTCTCCCTCTACAGCTCCTGCAGCCTGTGCTCTTCCCCTACTTTCTGTGGCAAATAAACAAGTAAAACCTTAAAGTAAAAATGCAAAGAGGTCTGAATGGATGGTTTCCTGCATACAATGGAGCAATTAGCCTTGAACTGCAAATGAAGATTTGGAGTGGCTTTTGAGAAAATGGACTAGGCAGTCCATCATGGACATTTGGAATAAAAATCGCTTAAATCCTGATGATAGGAGCTAGTTAAATAATTTAGGGTATATCCATAAAATGCTGGGTTTTCTTTTAAAGAACAAATTGGAATTCATTCACATTTTGGAAGATCTCTAAGGCAGAGTGATTTAAAAAAAAAAAAAGTCAGAAAATACTATACTCCCAAATAGGCAAATACACATATATTTCTAAAAGGCCGGAGAGAAATCAGGTTACCCATAGAGTGATTTCCTAGGCAACAGAAAAACAAATGGAACAAAAATTAAAAATGAAAAAAAAAAGAGAGAGAAATGGGACTTAGCGGGGGTCAAGCAAATTTACATTTTTTTTTAAATCGTACGCATCTTGTACTTTCATGCTGTTCACCTTGTTTCTCGTACAAGGTGTGTGTGTTCGTGTATTTGGTAAGTTCGGAACATTAAAACCAGTTGATGTGTTCCTTACCCAGGGTATATGTAGATACCTGCTCCTTGTGAAAACATTACAGCATTACAAACAATATTGGAAGTATCCTTGGACCACAGCCTCCAACCCCACCAATGTCTACTCTCATAAGAAGTCACCACTGTTTTCAGTTTGGGGAATACCTCTGCAGTCATTAAAAGACCTCTGTTCTTGTTAAGTCATAAAAGAATATTTTTATTAAGCTGAAAGCAAAACTGCAAATACATTACGTTTTGCAAAAGGCCATTTTGGGCTAAGGTAGACACACAGAGTGACTTGCGTTCTTCAAAGCGCCGTCTCCTCTCCGGCTTGAGAATCGTCTATTTCTTTGAGGGGCCTGTGGCCGCCATTCCAACCTTCGTGGCAGGTGACAGTATTTGGGGCGTGTATGTGGGGAAAGCATCAGTGACAGCATTTAGAAGAAGGTGCTCCGATCCATCCGTTTCTGGTCCTGGGGGGGGTAATGAGAGACACAGCTGTGGTGCGGGGCTTCACATCTTTTTTTCGGGGTGTGGATCCTAGGGCAGTGTTCAGATGTTGGGGGCCTTGTTTCTTAGCCACTTTTCCCCTTCCTCCTGAATCTGGGGGCTTCACGTCATGAGCAGAGGGTTTAGGTGGTGGAGAAGCTGAATGTGATTCCGCTTCTAGAAACTGGACGAAAAGTCCTGAAAAAGAATTGTTGGCCATAGCTCGGTGACTTGGTTTCCCAGGTGTGTTGGGGGCGCTTCTGGATCCAGGCCCCCCAGTCACCCAGCTGGTAACCCCACCTGGCCTTTCACTGAACAGCTGGCGCATCTGGTCTTCTTGGATCCCCAGCGTGCCTGCCATCAACCTTAAGGCTTCCTGCCGGTCGGCATCAGGTGCTTGCAAAGAGCCCACGAAGAGTCTCCTCAGGAGGGTTTTGTCCACCATGCCTTCGGACTTACTTACTAAGTCCATCAGTTTCTTCTGGGTGTCCTCCAGGACTTCCTGCTGGACCTCGTTCTGTTTCTTGACTTCTTGGAGCTGGTCTTCCTTCAGACCCAAGTCAGCCTTTGCTTTCTGGAAGCGTCCCTGCAATGACTTCAGTTTCCCTTCTAGGCTGTCTGCCTTTTCCATCCACTCGGCGAGTTCCAGCTTGAGGGCGGCTAGAACGTGACCGTACTGCCTCCCTTCCTCCTGGGAGGCTGCAAGCTGGAAGGCGGCTTCCTCTTTCTGCTGGGTGACCATGTGCAATTGCTCCCGCAGCGACTGCACCTGCACACTGGCTCGATGGCTCGCGTTTTCCAAGGCCGTGGAAGACAAAACGAGCTTTCCCTGCAAGACCGTCACTTCCTCTCTGAGCTGAGCCACTTTGCCTTCTGAGACCAAAGCTTCGCGGCGACGAGAATCTTCGGCTTCTGAAGCGACGTGACGCCGTCTCTCCAGCTCCTGGGTGAGGCGTGATTCTCTCTCCCGTAAATGGTGCACCTCCTTCTGGAGGGCACAGGTTTCCATTTGTTTCTGTGTCAGTGCCAGCAGGACTTCCTCTCTCTCCTGTGGACACACAACTGTCTGGTCCTGCACGGATGCAACTGCATCGACGAGCCGCTTCGCTTCCCCGGTCTCGCCCTCTTCTTTCCCTCGCAATACTTGCTCCAAAGCAAGTGCCTTCTCTTCCACCGCAGCGGACTGGGATTCCTCCTCTCTCGGCAGCATGGAAAGCCGCCTGTTGGTCTCTTGCAAGGCCTGATTTTCCATTTCCTTTTCTCTACACGTTTCCACGAGCTTTGCATTTTCCTCTTTCAGTTGACACACATCCGTTTCAAAATCTGCTAGTCTCTCCTTCAAATCGGTGACTGCCTGCCTCAAAAGGTCATTTTCACTCACTTGGCTACTGAACTTCTCCTGCAAAGAAAGCAATTCCTCACTTTTCGCTTGCAGTCGGAGCTCTTGATCCGGAATGAAGTTTTGCAGAACGGCCTGTTTCTCCTTCAGCGGCTCCATGTCGGAATCCCCGTGTTCCTGTTGTTTGCCTTCTCCTGGGGACGCGGCCGACACGGAATCCATCCATCTCTGCTTCTCTTCCTGGAGGGTTCGAATCATTGTATCTTTTTCTTGCATTGATTTTCTTAGCTCTTCTACCTCCTCTTGGCGCAACTGAGAAGACTGGCTCACTACGTCAGATGTCACGGCCTTCAGAGAGTCAGCTGGCTCTGAGGAGTCGGGGGAGGGCTGCAGGAAAATCGCATCCAGTTTCCCTAAAAGGAGATCCTTGGCGTGGCAATTCTCCCCGATGCTGAGCTGAATTCGTGCCAGGTCCTTCTCTAAGTGTTCTAAGGTTATTTCCTTGCCTCTGTAAGTCTGGATCAGGTCCATAGAGGTCGCCTGCAGTTTGGAATCCTCCTCGCTGCCAGGGCAAGCCTGCGCCTGGAGCTGGCGAAGATCGCTCTGAAGCTGGGGTGACTCCTGCTTCATGTTTTGGACCGTGGTCATCACCTGCTCTTTCCACTCTTCCATGATCTTCACTCGCTGTTTGAACGTGTCCCGTTCCCGCAGAAGCTCCTTGAACTGATCGATGTGAACGCCGCGAACCTCATCACCAGTGCTGGAGGTCTGCAGGATGGTCAATAAAGTCTGACATTTCTGACTTAAGGCATCCACTTCGAGGTCTTTTTCTCGAATAATGTGTGATAAATTCTGAATCGTTTCTCTAAACATCTCCTGACCACTACATTCAATTCTCGGGGACAGTTTCCGATTTTCCTCTTGCATCCTCTGGAGCTCTGCTTCTTTGGCAGCAAGTCTCTCTGTCATTTTCTGATACTCCCTTGTCAGATGGCTATTCTCCCTCGTTTTCTCATTTAAGACAGCCAACACTTGGTCGCTTTTCGAAGCACACTCTTGCAATTGCTGCTGAAGTCGCTCCACGTCCACACGCTGGCGCTGAGAAGCTGCAGAGATTCTGCTGGAAAGACCCTCGATCTCCAAATCCTTCTGCTGGATAATCTGAGTTAGTTTACCAATCTCCTCTTTGGACACCCGATCGATGTGTTCGGTCAATCGGATGTTCTGTTCAGTTAGAAGCTTCATCTCCACTTCTTGCTCTTTTATTCCTTGGACTGATCTTTGAGTTTCGCCTTTAGATGGATCAAGCTTCTCACTTCCGTTCTCTCTAGGAAGAGGCTGACTGCTTGTGACTTGAACGTCGTCACAGTGCTCTGCTGCAATGTGCTGGCTTTTGTCAGGCAGCTGGGCTTTCATTTGGCCTAATGTGTCTTGCAAATTCTGAATCTCCTGGTCTTTCGCTGCAAGGAGCTGAGCGCGTTCAATATGCAGCTGCTCCTGCTGGGATTGAAGATGGTCCACTTTCTGCTTCTGCTCCTGTAGAGACTGAAGCAGTCTTATCTTCCCCTGCTGCTGGTTGTGAATGATCTTCTGTTGTTCCTTTACTTCCTCCTCGAGGTCATCTTTTAACTCGTTCAGTTGGAAGACTTCACACTCCAGTTCGAGGATTTTAGGGTCAGGTACAGGGCGACTCTGTTGTCTCAGGCGCTCCAGTTCTTCTTTCAGATGATGATTTTTGGCGGTCACGGAGGTGAGACGCATGTCTTTGTCCTCCACGGTTTGCTCTAAAAGGTCATTGCTTCTTGAGGCTTTTTCTTTAATGACCTGTGTCAATTGCTTCTGCTCCTCCAAAGCAGAGGACAGCATGTCCTTGGTTTCTCTGTGGTCGGCGTCCATCTGCTCGATCTTCTTTTGGAGGTGGAATAGTTCCAGGTCTTTCTCTTGCATGAGTTGGATCAAACGTGCATGCTCTAAAGGTAACAATTTCTTGATGGTTTGCTTGTACTTCCTCTTCTCTTCCAACGCCTTCTTCTCAGTCCGATACAATTTCGCTACTAACCGCCCTTTTTCGATCTTTAAAGCCCTCACAGCAATGTTGTTTTCCAGACACTCCTCGTTGTTACGGAGAATCGATTCTTCCAGCTGGTGTCTTACATCTTGGAGTGCCAAAACCAACTTCTGGTTTTCTGCTCTGACATCAGAAGCAACGTTGTTCAGATTGTCGTTCAGCCGCTCCATCTCTGCAAGTTGTTGCTCCACCCGTCCAAGCTCACTTTCCCTTTGCTCATACTCACGTAGTTGTTGGCGGTGCCTCTCAATGACGTCGGCCAGTTGCTTCTTGTGGAGACTCTGTAATACCGATACTTCAAGTTGGTGTTCGTCTAGCTTCTTCATCTGTTGTTGTTCTAGGTCCCTGATGGTGGTCTTCAGTTTCCAAATTTCACTGGAGTCTAGTATCTTTGATGACGACTGAGACAAACGCCTCCAGTGACTAACCTCAGCCTCCAGTGTTTCGATGTCCTTCAGGAGTCTGTTGATTTGTGCCTGTGATGTGATGAGGTCGGCGAAGTCCATCTCCTCGCCAGTGGAAGTTCCCTTTCCCACGTGCCCGGTGAAATCAACGTGGCTGGTGAAGCAAGGCTCTCTGCCATCCACTTCCCCTGGGGAATGGTCTAGGCCAGAGCCCAGGCCACCAACCCAAGGCAACATCTCTGCGGGTCATAAAACTGTCCTGGTCCGCTGTGAAAAAGCGTCCAGTGCAGTCGGACTACCCCGCCAAGTGTCCCAGAACCCCTGCCTGCGCGAGCCTAAGAATCCCAAGACAATAAGCGTTTCTAGGCAACGCTTGCGTGGGCCCGGCCCCCCTCCCCTCTGCAGACCAGGTCCTTAGGAAAGGCCAAGGCCTTGGTCTTTCCCAAGGCCGTCTTTGGCCACTGGTCCCGGTCCCAGCCGCTCATCCCCACGACTTCTCACGCCAGGGCTGGGCCCCTTCCGCTTCTTCCCCCGCTTTCATGGCGGTCCTGGGCGGGTCTCAAGTGCATGCTCCTGCCTCACCGCCCCCAGGTGCCTGCCCACACAAAATGCACTTGGCCCTCGACTTTCCCCCTAAGTGGTATCACAGTACACAAACTCCTTTGGCGTGTGCTTTCCACGCAACCGAATCTTTTTAATGGAGGTGAAAGGTACACAGTCCCACGCACCCATCCACCTAGGAGTGAAGGTCCTAGGTGCATTTGACAAATGTCTACACACGTGTAAGGCATGGCCCTCAAGAGACTTTGGGCATTTCCAACCTCCAGAGGCTCCAGAGTGACCTGTCCCTCCCTGCCTCGTTAGCCTGCGGGGACAGTGAGTCCCACTCCTGGGTTTGCTGGTTCACTGGCGGCCGGGAGCGCTGTGACCCATCAACTGCCTCCCGCAGGTGTGCGGCCTAGACCGGGGAGGGGGTCGCGGGCGGTGGCGAAGACCGTGCTGGATAGGGGGCTCCTGGCATCTCACAGAGAGGCCTGGGGTTCAGGCCTTGGGTGGAGGAGGGGCTGGGAACCACACCCCTTGCCTGGTCCCACAAGGCCCCCCCGGTGGGCGGTGCCACTGGATGAGAGGCAGAGAGGGCGGGGCTCCCGTCCAGGAACAGCTCCACAGCCGCCTGGGCCCTGAGGTGATGCAGCCCTCTGAGCGGTTCCCAAGCTGCCCTGCCCAAGCCCCTTGGTCAGCCGCCTCCACCAGGAAGAAGCAATCCAACTGCATGAAGCAGGGGCCAGCTAGACCGCGGGTAGGCGAGTGCGCCGATCTGGGTTGGCACGGGATGAGCCGATTGGGGACGCTGGCCTGGCCGCCTCGGCAGGGCCGGCTGTTCTCTGGGCCGCGCGCTCGATGCCTTGCAGCACGCGGGATCTGGGACCGGGCTGCGCCACGTCGCGACCTGGAGCCCAGCTCTGGGCCAGCGCCAGAGCCCCCGGGGAGCAGCGGGGTGGGTCGTCATCCCGCCGCCCATTGTCCAGGCCCGCAGAGCATCGCCCAGGAGGGAGTGGACCCGAGCCTTCCCCTGACCTCCCCCGGCCTTCCCCTGACCTCCCCCGGGGTTGGCCCCGGGTGAAAACTCAGGTAACCCTTGTGCCTGAGGCCAGGCGGACGCTGTGCTCTGGGGGTGGCGTCCTCAGCCTTTCAGGTTCGCCCTGCTGCTGCGGACCCTCCACGTCCAAGTGCCTGATGGCAGTAAATAAGGAAGGGATGATCAGAGCCCATCGGATGCGCCCAGGGAGTTTCGGTGGTCCATGCAGGGGCTGTACAGGTGTTGCTGTTCCCAAACCCGGGCCCCTGTGGACCCGACTGCCCAAGTTTTTGATATTGACAAATTGGGAACTGGGTGGAAAGAATTGTGGAAACGCCTTGGGCCGACTTTTAGTTTAGCTCTTTAATAGCTTTTTAAAAAGCCTTTCTCCCTTTGGATTTGGAAGCAGATCCTTCTCCAGGTTTCTTGGGGACTGTTTTCATGCTTGACAGGAAACATTCTCCATTATGAAATGACAGAAGACACCAGGGTTTGCAGACCACCAGGCTGTTGGAACAGGAACCACTGGTGGTTTTGAGAGGTCCTGGAGGTGACTGTCATGTGCCCAGGTATCTGGGACACATCTTTCAAGGTCTTTTAGGGCAGTTAGCTGTACTGGACCTAGTGACTGTTTTTGCTGGGCAGAGACATGAAGGTGTGAGTCTTCCACAGCTCTTGCTTCTTTTTTTTCCAAAAGTTGGGTCAAAGGGGGAGTTTGACTTGGCCAGAACACGTGCGGATAGTTCCGTGTGTGTGTGTCTGTACCAAAATACTTTGACTTCCCCTCCCATTTCTTCAATTTCCTTGTTTAAGGTTTGGGTCCCCCCCACCCCACCATAACTTTTTGCTTAGTGGCTTAGTTTTGTTGTTTAACTTTGTTGCTACCCCACCCTATTACCTTAGTGTGCATTTATCCTGTTACCAGAGTTGATGCCTGTGCCCTAAGCCTAGTGCTGCCTACTTTTCTGTCATTTGTAGGAAATGATAGAAATAATGCCCAGCGGGAGGTAGACAGGATAGTAGTGATGTAGTTTTGGAAGGCAGGTGAGGTTTGGTGGGCTGAGATCTCGAGCCAACGCCCGAGAAAGAATTCTTGAGACGTCTTTAGGGCAAAATGCTGGTTTTCTTAAAGCACTGGGACAGGATCCCTGGGCAGAAAGAGCTGCTGTAATGGGGTTGTGGGGGCAACTGATTACATACTTGGGAGCTGGGAGAGGGAAAGAAAAGGGAGGGCTTCAAAAGAACTTTCCTACGCTAAAGAGGATACTGGAGACCTTGCCATTGTCAGGTTAAGGTTGTTTTCCCTTCTAGCAAGGTATTAACATTAAGATAGTTGGAAGTTTCCTGGAGGAATGTCACAGGGTATCAGCCTGTGCTTTGTCCTTCTGCTCCCTCTTCAGGAGTGGGGGCCAATGATTCAACAGAGAATCTGTAAATGAATCCTAAGATAATTCCTTGTGAGCTTTCTTACCCCTGCCTCCCTTTGCATTCTTAGTAACATGCCTTGTAAAATCAATATTCAATGACTGTCAAGACTGATTTGTCATGTTGTCATTCTGGCCTCTTTATATACTGTATCAGGAAAGGGGTGTTTGCTTTTTTTGTGCAAAGTTCTGAGGTATTTATTTATTTATTTATTTATTTATTTAATTTAACAGAGAAAGAGCACAAGCAGGGGGAGCTGCAGGGGGAGAGGAGGAAGCAGGCTCCCCACTGAGCACGCAGCCTGACCTGGGGCCCTATCCCAGGACCCTGGGATCATGACCTGAGCCGAAGGCAGAGCCTTCACCAACTCAGCCACCCAGGGGCCCCAGTTCTGGGCCTTTTCAAGCTACCAAGCCAGTCGGCCCCTCTTTGGCCCCAGCTTCCTCTGTAGCAGCTTCTCTCTTCACACCTGGATTCTGGCCATACGTGCCCCACTTCTAGTTTATGGAGAAGGCCGAGCATTCTTACCTCTTAGCCTCTACCTGAGATTCTCCAGAGTTCCTTTCACCACACCAGCCCTGCAGCTGCCTCCTACTCATTCTTCAGCTCTCCAGGCCAAGGTGTCTGCCTCTAAAAGGCCTTCCCTGATGCTCCGACAGAGAATGGATGGCCCCATCCCGGGGAACGTTCCTAAGTCCACACAGCACCTGGTTTTCTATGATGCAGTGGCCTCTTTACTTGTTATTGTTCCCCAGTAAACAAAATGCCTTGAGAGCCCTTGCTGTCTTTCTCTTTCATCTCCCAGGGTCTGCTGTGGTGCCTAGCACAGGGTAGAAACTCCACAAAGACTATCAAATCCAGTGTAAATCTAGTTCCTACCAGACCGCCCTGGCGGTGTGAGCCCAAGTATGGGAAAATGAAAACTGGATAGAGTCAGTGGTGATTCACACTGGGACTGTAATTCTGGCCCTGACCTTTGACTCTGTTTGAAAATCTTTATTGCTCGATGCCAGTGGAAGCCGAGGCTATTACAGAGCTATGAAGGGTGTGGCAGTTATGCTCCCAAAGTCAAAACTGTTTTTCTGGGGAAGCTTTTGCTTCACTGCTGTCGATTTCCTCGACATATCTGTATTCCTTCCACTCCGGTCATTGTCAAGGCCTCGGGAGGAAACACGGAGGCAGGAGAGAGCCTAGAATTGTGATTCTGTGTTATCGTGTTACTGACAGACATCAGAAGTGGGATTCTGGGTGCATTGCACTCAAGAGGAAGGCTAGAAAGCGTAGGTCCCCTTCGCCCATGAGTGAAGTCGTGTGTGTGAATGGCATGCCCATCGTGTGTGCTATCCATTCATAAAAGGCCATGTTGTCTTCCCAAGAACAAGGACCTTGTCAGCAACCGCACACTAAGGTTCCATGGGACGAACATGGGGGAGAATGAGGAATGGCTGCAAGGAGGGAGTTCTCATGATGTGATGTGTTTACAATGGGAGGATGAGTGTGTTTCAGAAGATGGTTTGTGTATCACAGACATGAGGCTATGTGGTGGTCTCATGACAGGGGGGTCCCAAAGAAGAGAATTAGGATGGCTGATTCATCAAGGGGCACTTATGGAGGCCACACTGTGTACTGTTCAAGGTATTAAAGAATCACAAGTGAACACAACCCAGTTTCTGCCCTGAAGGGGCTCAATAGATCTGTGGAAGAGACAGACAAGCAAGAAATAATTATAGACCATGAGACAAGTGTTTAGAGAGGGACAGCTAATACAGTGAGCAACACTCCACTCTGAGTGAATGGACAGAGGTACCAAAACCAAACAAACAGACCAGAAGGAAATTGGAGCAGAGCCTTTCCTCCCATCTGTAAGCACGACTTTCAATGTTCTCTCCTATTGATTAGGTCTCTTTTCCTTGTAAGAGAACCCAACTCGAATTGCCCTAAGCCAAGATGGGAACTTTACTGGCTCATATGTGACCCAGAGTCCAAAAGGACTATGGCTGCAGCCAGGGCTGGATCCAGGGGATCCACTCTCTAGACAGGCTGTGTCCACAAGGAGACACCCCTGCCCCACCCAGGTTTCCTCCCTCCTCAGTTCAAGTCCCAGAGGGACATAGACTACTTTTCACTGTGGCTAGAGCCCCAGGACAGACTCTGAAGATGTCTGGCTGGGTCCCATGCCATGCCCTGGAAATGCAAATGGAGTCAGCCCCACCCAAACCACAGGGAATGGCAATGGGGGAGTACTGGTCCCCCAGAGAACACTGGGTGCTGTTACCAGCAGGGGAGAAGGAGTGCTGGTCAGAATACACTAAGTATTACATCGTGTCTTTTGTAGGGAAAGAGAACCGTCATCTACTCTTGTGAAAATACAAATTAGTAAAGAGGATCTTGAAGAACAGTTTGGCAGTGGCTATTAGAATTCATAAGGGGCAATTCCTTGAGCCAGCAATTCCTGCACATACGCACGTGTACCTGTGCTTTCTACAACACTATTTAATAGAAAACCATATAAAATGCAGCTATCTAAAGGACCATCAGTATTGAATACATTAAGTAAAAAGGAATTTCCATGCAAAGGAGAACTAGAAAGCCATCAGAAATAATGAGGCAGAGCTATAAATGACAATAGAAGCACAGCCATGAGTTACTAGGATCCAGAATAGTTACAAAACAGGACGTGTCAATTATTCGCTTTATTAAAATTATACATAAATCTATTTATTTTGAGAAATGTAGATTCACTCATTCAACAGATATATATTGAACTACAACCTATGTATTTATTCAATGTGTATGTACAGTCTTTCAGCAAAAACTTACTGACCCTTCTAGGTGCCAGGCACTGGACTGTATTTGTGTTTTCATGTGTGATATTTATCCGTCTCTAGGTGTACTGTTCATCCATAGGAGAAAACACTCTGAACACTGGTTATCTTGGTGGGGGGAGAGATTATGCAGGGTCTTTACTTTCTACTTCATACATTTCTGCATCGATGGATCAAAGGTAATGCAAAGCGTTAGCTCCTTCATCATTCCGACACAAGTATTCACCAAATATACAGAAAGTTATGATAGCGACAGTGTGGAGAAAACAGCCAGGCCAGCACATGGCAAAGCCTGCACAGGTTCTACTTATAATCTGTAGGAGGGAAACGAAGGATGGGGGAGATGTTCTTTCTGGGAGTCTCTTCACCAGGAGCATGACTGTGGCACTGTGGTTGCACAGAGGCCTGTCTCGCTGTCTCATGTTTCCTGTGTTATCTGTGTCCACCATCCCAGAAGGCCATCCTCTCTGGGCATGTCCTCTGACCTGAATTATTAGTAAGCCCCCTGAATACTCTGCCAGACACAGACTGAAAACGATGGAACATTCTGGAAGAGGTTTACCTTGGACTGAAAGGCTTAGAGGTGAGCAGGGAGTTGCTGGAAACACTCATACTTAAAACGTGAGGGGAAACCCGGAGCACAGGGGCCGAGGAGGTGATATAACAGGTGGAGCAGGTCAGGTACAAGACAGCGGGGAGCAGTGCGGGGGGACTGGAGGATGACAGCCCCCCTCCATGAAGCAGCCACCTAGGACTTAGGGTCTGATGCTGCCAGATTGGATGTTCCCAAGGAAAGCTGGAAACAGAGATTTTCAGGAAAAAATCTATTTTGCACTGGTTGTAAATCACTGAAACCCATTTTGTAAAGATTGAAGAACGGGGACCTATGGACATCTGTTTTAAATTCCTTCACGGTAAATGCGATGCAGTGTAAACGTATCAGCAGAAGTACACTCTGCGTGACATCGCAAGTGCTCACTCGCAGGTGCAGACAGACAGACAGACAGACACACACACACAGACACAAACACACACCCCTTTTAAAAGGAAAAGGGGAAAAAAGCAAAGAGCGTTCTGTAGTGCACATCGTACCACGTAGGTTAAGGGTACTTGCCGATTTGAAGTGGGTCCTCCGAATGTAGTTCTGTAATGGGTTGTGATAAGAAAGGCTTGACTCTGTGGGAAGATGGGAAAGAGAGAAATGAGTCAAGGAGCTCAGTTTCAGCAGAACCGCAAACACCCACTCCAGGAACGGCAAATACATCCTGCTCCTGTTCAAAGCAAGGGCCACTCACTCCACAGGGCCTTCTGCTTCCTGACGTCTGGCCCTCGGCACACGCACTCACACTTCAGTGGATCGGGGCTCCGGCGAGGTCACTAAGCAGGACACTCCGAATCGGATGCCCACTCACAATCTCATCATGAAATACTGAACACTCAGAAATCGCTCAGGATACGTCAGCAAGGATTTTCCCGATGTTCCAGGTTTTCCAAGTCGTCTCCAGTTTTCTGCCTCTTCTCAAACAAAATCTTTAACACAGTGCTCACCGCTCACAGTTCACTGAAAAAAGGACTCCTATTCAGACTTGAAGTCAGTAACGTTGATGCGATGACTCCCTCCTCCACGATATGCAAAAAATCAGACCTCAGAGAGCTGAATCCTCCATCACAACAACCATACACAAAGGCCAATGCGTTTTTCAGCCCAGAAGCACCTCTGGGCTTGAGTGAGAGCCCGCTTCCTCTTAGTTCACTCGGGGTCCCAACAGGCTAGGACGTCGTCTGCAGAGGCACAGCCTCAGATGCCAGACGGCAACCGATCAGCATATTTTCTGTAACGGAATCCTGTATTTGGAAAGGGTGAAAACCTTGTTTTCATAGGGTAAACTAGATCAACCTCATACTTGAAAACTATTTCCAGATGATGAGAATTAGACATCCTTGAAGGACAAGCTGAAACTTTTATGCTCACCAAAATTTTTTTTAAAGGCAATTCTTGGCATTTTATTGAAATCACTCATTTAAAAAGAAGGAAGGGAGTTCCCTTCCAAACCCTCGGGCTTGAGGCCAGGGCTTAAATCTCAGCTCCGCCCCTTCCTTCACAGGTGCCGAGATGGAAATTCGCTTCACTGCTTTGTGCCTCGGTTTCCCCACCAGAATTCACGAGGCTGCTCTGAGCACTGAGTGAGATGATGCATGGGAAGCATTGCACACGGTGCTACAAAAGCTCCCAGCAGGATTCACAAACTCGCCCTCTACAACTCTGCAAACTCCTTAAAACCTGGTCAGCGTGGCCCCCGGAATATCTCACAGACTGTAAATGACTAAGTTCAGCCTCCCATTCATTCGCTCAAACAATATTGACGACGCATCTGCTCTGGGCTGGGCACCTCGCTATGCCCTGGAGATAACGAAGTAGACAAAATACACAGAACATTTCAGATCATGAAACTAGTGTAGGTCATTTCAAGGTTCAGAGAAATGACGTTCATGGACAGAACAGTCACAAGGGAGAGTGTATTGCATGTGGAAGACTGCTCGACAGGTTGGAATGAGGTCCCGGGGCCAGCAAGAAAGCGGGGAGGGGGTCCAAGGGGAGGGCCCCCTAAAATGAGGTCTCCAGCATGCATCCGGCCCCCTCCCGACCGCTGCCTCTGACTCTGCCCGGCTCTGTCCTCTGGTCCAAGCCACACTTACTGGATGCTGGGCAGCTTTCTCGTGACAATCACTGCAAAGTCGATCTCAAAAATATTTTCATGGGAGATCTTCATCCTGAGGAAAAATACACAGCAAGTTTGCTAATTCTGTATTCCCGCATACATTTACTGACCATCTTCATGTACCGAGTACTAAGCCCCAAACAGCAACGGGCTATTTCAGGGATTTAAATCAGGAATGATATGGTCAGAAAGGTACTTTTCAGGTGACTTTGGTCTCTGTGTGGAGAATGGATAGAGGACAAATGTTAGGAGATTCTCAGAGCCGTCCAGGAAGAAGGTCCAGGGAAGAAGTCACAGGGAGCCTGAACTGGGGGAGCAGCCACTGGCATGGAGGTGGGGAGGCACTGAGAGGCGCTGGGGAAGTAGGAGCTAACAGATTTTCCAAAAAGCAGACTGAGACAGATTAGAGAGGGTCAGGAAACAATTGTGTGTTTGCGGGGGAGGGGTCGGGGCCAGCATGTGCGGGATCAAATAGGATACAACAGCAAACATCACAAAGCATCCCCGTCAGTGAGGGCGAGCACTGTCTTGTGGTACATTTACGTTTTTCTGTGAGAGTCGCCTACGGTGGGTGGGAAAGGGCAGGCGTCTGCAGGCAGGGAATGGGGGTCAGATCCCATCCACCACGTGTCTGCTGTGAGGCGCTGCAAGTCACTAAACTCCCTGGGCCAAGCTTTCCTCGTGTGCACAGTAGAGAAATTGACTGCACCTCACGGGGTTGTGAGGACTCATGAGGAAATAAATATACAAGCCACACGCACAGCAGGACCTGCGCTAGTAAGCGCCAAGGGTGTGCCTTTGATTTACTGACACGGGTACACAGATGTGGGGCCTGGCCTGGGCTGTACATGTATTTTTACTGTGGGCTGCAGTAGAGAGTGTGAAAGCCACACACAGAGACACACACACACAAACATACACACTGAGTTAGACAAAGACAGTCATACGCACAGAGACGCAAAGACCCACACACAGCGGCACACAGACAGAAGAGACAGACACAGAGAAACAGAGATACAAAATACAGACATGTAGACACACAGACCCCTACACACAGACACACAGAGAGGCAGAGACACAAAGACACAAACACAGAGACACAGACACACACACGCAGAGACTCACAGAGAACGACACACACACACACACACACATAGAGAGACACACTAACGGCCCTGCTCCACTACCTGCCTCCCCAGCCTGGTCACCCTCTGGGCTCCTAGCACATTCTCTCCATCTCTGTCATGTGCACTCACTCACTCAGCCCTGAGGAGGATTCTCGAACGCATTCTCTCCTCAGCTCACCAACTGCAAGGACACCCCTTTCTGGCCTGTTTCAACCACACACTGCATGAACCTGCAACAGCTCCTCACACCCCTGAGGCCTGGCAAGAAACAAGGCGCTCCACAACCTGCTGACTGTTCGGCATCCCCCCCGCCATGCATGCTTTTAACACCCTCGTGTCCACCTTACTTCTATTCCAGAAATACAGAACCAGTTGGTCAAAGGGGAAAGACAAAGAGAAACACAGATGCCGGTGTCCAGAATCAGGTGGTGGTGTCGCCGGTGCAGGCTGGGCCAAAGGAAAAGCGGGGGTCAGGATGATACCCCTGTTTCTGATGTGAACAACTGCGCAGGGAAGAGCACCGTGTATGTAGACGGTAGTATGTAGTATGTATATTAACTCACCTATGTAGACAGTCAGGAGCGATGGGAAGCAGGGATGGGGGAGGGTCGCTGTCTTAGGGGTTGGCATGATGGGGTCAGAAATCACAAGCAAGCATTTTCTAGTAGGAGGTGATCCCTATGGGTTAAGTGTTAGGACCATAGGTCCAGCTACCCCCCAACCTAGTGGAAAAATCAGAGGGTCTGGTTTGGGGGAGAGGGAGGGTGACAGAGGGACACAGGAGGAGAGAGTAAAGGACCGCTTCATGATGTATCAGAAGAGACAGGCTCACCCACCTCAACCGTTCACTCTCAGAGCTGCCACACATGCCTGCCCGTCTGCAGAGCGCGGCGATGGACGAGCTAGCTGAGGCTACTGGGAGGAAAGGCTTAGGGCAGACGAGAACTAACTTCTGCTAGGAAACTCCACAGCACCCTTCCAGAACATTACTCCCACGACAGGAAAGGGTAAGGAGAGTCTAAAATTCCCAAAGACAATGAGAACAATTAAAAGCAGATGAAGGACAGCATATACTCCCACATCTTCTGTAGGACTTCTGACTTTAGTATAAAGAGCTTCCCCTTGGGGCGCCTGGCTGGCTCAGTCGGGTGAGCGGCCAATGATGATTTCGGTTCAGACCACGATCTCAGGGTCCTGGGATCCAGCGCAGTATTGGGCTCTGTGCTTAGAGGGGAGTCTGCTTAAGATTCTTCCTCTGCCTCTGCCCCTCCCCCCCCAATAAAAGTCAAATCTTTAAAAAAAAAAAAAAGCGCTCCCCATGCATCAGCTACTTGACCCTCAGAAGAACTGACTAAGGGGTCACTGGGGAGGGAAAGCTACCAAAAGGCACACCTCGAGCCTCTAAGGAACAGACAGCTTTTTTCTGGGCTTTCGAAAAGGAGCAAAATGGCTGCAGCACATGTTTCCACTTTCGACTCTGGGATTCCCTGAGTCTGTCTGACACGCCACTCAATGAAAGCTGGCGAGTCACAGGAGGCAAGAAAGACACCGAAGACAGGACCGGCTCCTGGATGGCAGCTGGGGACCGCCGTGAGGAAGCACAGCCCTTGGACTGGAAGAGGATCCCGCAGGGCCAACCGCAGCACAGGCTGCCCGAGGTGAGACCCACCCTCTGCGTCCTTGATCCTTGGGTTGTGTGAAAACAGAAGTCGGGAGACACCGATCAGCTGAGGTCCCTTAAAGGGGTTCACTGCCCCTTTATTCTGTTTCTGTGATGGTACTGGCTTTCCTGGGCCCTCCTGGTGCCCGGTGCCCGAAGTGGGGAGCCTTCAACTGCCCAAAGTCTTGGGCCCCTGAGATCAAACAGAACGAGCTCCCACGATGGTGGCAGC
Organism: Ursus arctos; assembly: GCF_023065955.2. Lineage (NCBI taxonomy): Eukaryota > Metazoa > Chordata > Mammalia > Carnivora > Ursidae > Ursus > Ursus arctos. Next base: position 370,751 of record NW_026623068.1, on the reverse strand, counting down.
AAAAAGCCTGTGACTCGCTGCCTCTGCTGGTGCAGCTGGGGGAACATCCCCGGGGGAAGGTGCATGAGACAACGAGACTGGCAGCCAAAATTTTCCCTGCCCCGTTCTACAAGCACATACCTCTCAATACAGGGATTAGCAAATTTACTGTAAATGGCCAGAAAGTATTTTAGTCTTTGCAGGCCAGACAGCCTCTCTTGGAACTACTCAACTCTGCTGTCATGCTGGTAAAGCAGCCATGGAGAAGATGCAGGTAAATGGGAGTGACTGTGTTGCAATAAAACTTTATTTACGACGATAGCTGAGTGGGCTAAATTTGGCCCGACAGGCCCAGGCTCCAAGAAGCAAAGAAGCATTGTTTATTTTTTATTATTTAAGAAACATATATATTTAAAAAAACCCTTTGGACCAATATAATTATCAAACAAAACAAAACACCTCCACAATATCTTACTGACCCTGTGCTGTTCGCCTTCCTCACTCCTGAGAGAGAACCTTTTTCTTGGAAGGGGTACCTAAGTCTCAATGTACCTTGTTCCCAGGAATAAAAATGTCAGATTTGTTCATTATTAACCCACCTACATGACAGCGGGGAGAATCCAAATGTCGGGACCAAGTCGAAACGGTGTCGGGCCGAGAGGAGGCATTTCTCCAATGCCTTCCACTCACACTGCACACGTTCTGCCACTGCCTTCTGCTCCCGTTCCTTCCACCACACCATGGTCACTGAGGTACAGACGCACCACAGCCCGACAGACCGCAGAGACCCCCCTGAACAAGCACAGGCTCTGTGTAGAGAACAGGGAAGGAACCTGGATTTGGAGGAGCTGCAGCCCATTTGGTCCCACTTCTGCCACTAACCAGACTCGTCTCCTTTCCTGTGAGTGAGCGCAGTTACACCTGTTCTTGCTCCCTAACAGAGCAGGTGAGGGACCAAATCAGGGAATAGCTGCAAAAGGCCTTTGTGTCATCGCACAATCACCCAGCCGTGTGCACCTCCAGCCTGTACCAAAGACACTAGCAGGATGACAATAAAATCTTCGTTATTGCCAATATGGCAGATGCAGGGGCTCTGGCTCTCATAATTCCACGGGCAGGGTTCTTCCACCCATGCAGAGGAAATGTCTACTAGGATTTTTATCCTAAGCCCTGTTTGTAACAGCAAAGGATGAGATGAAAGGCACCCATCCTTCACCAGGGCTCTGGGGACACTAAGTATGTGGCTGACGGGGGCAGCAGGCGCAAGCATCTGGGGACGGGGGCGCGAGACAGACCGTCACTGCATTCCCTCTGAATATATTTTAACATTTCTGAACCAGGCGGGCACCTTCACAGGTGAAACAATTTGGGAAAGAAGAGGCAGAATTTTCATTTACCTTTAATCTCCAGAGGTGGTATCCACCCCAGTCCCAAGATTTAGAATTTGACAATGACATTCTGTCTTCCGTAGAAATGCCTTTATAAGCGGACTCACGCCATGGACGTGAGCGAAATGTCCTGAGAGAGAGACAGAGACAAGCTATTGCTCAGTGAGGTGGGATATCATCCCTGCAGAGCACACGCCAGGAGAAAAGCAAATCAGGACACTTCTGCTCTTCCTCCGGGTCAGCGGGTTATTGTGGACTTCATGGGAGAAAGAGTGACTTTCACATTCTCTTCCTTTTTTAAATTTAATTCAAAGCTGCTACAATCAAAGTAAGTACAATCTATTTAATGATTTAATGGAATTAACGATCTTACAAATAAATTGCCCCTTGGGGCACCCGGGTGGCTGTTGGTTAAGCGTCTGCCTTTGGCTCAGGTCAGGATCTCAGGGTCCTGGGATCAAGCCCTGCATCGGGCTCCCTGCTCAGCTGGGAGCCTGCTTCTCCCTCTGCCTCTGCCCCTCCTGCTCATGGTCTCTCTTTCCAATAAAGAAATAAAATCTTTAAAAATTAAAATAAAATGTCCCATTATTTTACATGGGAAAGACAAGTGTTTTACATCAAAATGTCAGATCTAAATGTTCCTTTTGGAAACGCGCTTTTTCATAGCTAGGTAAAGCTACTTAGGACTCGACTAATACTCAGAATTGCGAGATCATGACAAAAATAATATTTTGGGGTCAGGAAATGGGGCAGATAAATGTCAAAAAAAAAAAAAAAGTATTTCTTACCGTGTTCCCTTCATCTCCATTCTGTGTGGGTAAGAGCCTCTATGTTTATAAAAAGGCCTCACAGAGCACCGGTGGGAGGGGAAGCCAGGAGTAAACGTTGCCCAATAAACGGACTTGTTTAGCTCCGGAGTGGGGAGCTGGAGTAAAGGGGATGGGAAATAAAAGAGGGGAAAGGAAGATAAAATCTGTGTTCTAAAGCCTTGCGCTTAACTATTTTAAGAACAAAATTGGAGTAGCATTTAGAAACTTACTGCAGTCCTATTGATTCTGCTACTACACAATTTGAGCTTGTATTTTACGTGTCTCTGGCTTCTTATTTTTCGAGGAAATCATTTTTATTGTATGTTATAGAGTATCATCCACAACAGGCTGATTATTGGGAAAAAATTTTAAAAATGCTCACCACACGCTGTTTGGGAAGCACTCTCCTAGTGGGCCCCAGTCTGGAGATGCCAGCCCAGGCAGAGGAAGAGGCAGGCTGGCTGACATGCTGCCTCGGGCACCCAGCTCCCAAGGCCCCGAGGTGGGTCCCTGCCTCTGCAGCAGTGGTACAGAAAGCTTCCTCAGGAGCCCAGGAGGGAGGCTTCAGGCCTCTGAGCCAGGCCTGGCCCCATCTTCCTAATGCCTGGGTTCATCCTGAGCTCCAAGTAAGATCCACGTCCTTTTTCTCAGGGACCACCACGTTAAACGTTCTTTGCATTTCTTATAGAATCTACCCATAGGCTCCATCTTTAGGGCCAGGATTCCTGGCACACACAAGGACTGTGGTCACTTGGTTAATTTCTCAGTCTGGCTGAGACTGAGTCACCCTCCCACCTCAAATCCTTTCTGTGTCTTGATAGAAAGGACTTGCAGAGCCTAACAGTGTTATTACTGCTTTAATAAAGCCAAAAAAGTAATTCCTTCCTTGAACAGACAATTCACAGTGAAAGATCATATAAATGGCTCTTAAACATACAAAAATGATTTTCAACTTCACCCCCAAAATCAGAGGATTATAAAACAAAATTACTGTAAGATAACATGTTCCCATATCAGATTAACCACAATGAAAAGGTTCATAATACACTGTGTTCATGAGGATGTTGGGATAGGAGCACATTCATATGCCTGGAGAGAGTGAACACTGGAACTCTCTCTTTTTAAGCATGAATTCCTAAAACGTCAGGCCTCTGGGCTGATGAGGGGACGTTGGGAGGGAGGGGGTCACTTGCCTCTGTTAATTTCGGAGGACCTCCTCTCCTTAGACACTCTTACAATATGCTGGATGTAAGGGTCATGCCAGTAGCCAAGGCTTACTGCAAACCTGGAACAGAGGAAAGGAGGCAGATAAATAGAGGTCATTAGGTTCTGGCCCAGTTCTCAGGACCCAGGTCGAGGAGGAAAATCATCTACCTCAAAAGGCCAACAGAGGCACGTTTGGTGCTCCCTTACCAATGTCAACAGACTCGGCCATCCCTCTTGGTGCTCACATACACGGCCCCTCAACCTCCCCACAGTGGCCATTTCTTTCCTCTCTTTACTCATGCGGCTAACTCTTTTTCCAGGACCCTAGAGAGCACATAACCTCACCTCATACCTCACCTAGAAGACCTGCCACCACCTATTCCCTCAGCAAACTCACTGGCCAGAGCCAATCAGACAACTCTGCTCAACCAGAAGTTCTGTGTCCATAGGAAAGGAGATCCAGGATTATTTTGTGAAACTTACGAATGACTACCTAAGTATTTCCCCCGGCTCTGTATTAGGTACCAGTCCTTCCACATCCCTTAAGCAGGTCATAGTGGGAAAACCAGGAACAAATAAACACAACTGCTACAACCTAGAAAATGCTAGAGTAGCCTGTACTCTCTGGTCTATACAACCGGAAAATGCTATGGTAGCCTAAACTCTCCCTGGTCTACGCTACAAGGAAGCAAAGTTTTGGTGTTCTAAGCCGGGGAGCTGAAGTCCAAATATCCCTGAAGGTCTTCTGTCAAACCTGAGTGGAACTAGCCTTAGGACAACAAGACGTAGGGGAAGGAGCCTGGAACGCTAAGGCCATGCCAAGTCACTGTGGGCCTGGAGTCTGCTCTGCCCCTCATCAGTTATCTTGTGAATTAATATATATGTTTACCATTTATTTATTTTTTAAGGTTTTATTTATTTATTTGAGAGAGAGAGAGAATAACTGAGAGAACACAAACAGGGGAAGTAGCAGAGGGAGAGGGAGAAGCAGACTTCCCACTGAGCAGGGACCCTGATGGGGGGCTCGATCTCAGGACCCTGAGATCATGACCTGAGCCCAAGGTAGCCGCTTAACTGACTGAGCCACCCATGCACCCCTGTGTTTAACATTTCAACCAAATGGAGGTGTACCTGGGTGGCTCCGTCAATTCAGTGGCTACCTTGGGTTTAGGCTCACATCATGATCTCAGGGTCCTGGGATTGAGCCCCGTGTCGGACTCTGTGCTCAGCAGGGAGTCTGCTTCAGGATTCTCCCTCCCTTTGCCCATCCCCCTGCTCACTCTCTAAAATAAATAAATATTTTTTAAAAAGTAATACATAGAGGGAGGGAGGCAAGATGATGGAACAGCAGGGGACCTCAATTCATCTGGTCCCTGTAATTTAGCTAGATAACTATTACGTCTTTCCGGACACGTATGAATTCAATCTGAGATGTACAGAAAGAATTGCTGGAATTCTACAAAGAGAAATGTGACCACTTTTTGCAAAGTAGAAGGTGCGGAGAAATGAATCTGTGGGGACATATGGGAAGATCATCTGCGGGGAGAGGGAGCCTGTGTGAGCCGTCCACAGGAAAGTGACATAACCCCAGAGTGCAAAATCAGACCTTTAGAAATCTGCTCCAAGTGAGAGACGTCCCTGCCTGAAAGGTGCTCAGGTGGCGAGGTGGGGCAGAATCCCAGGTGGGGCAGTGTGGTCTCAGGATCCCTAGGGTCACAGGAAAAACAGGGGTACCTGAGCCAGCAGAGTTCCCAGGCACTGGAGCCGGGAAATCTGTTAGGGTCAGGGAGCAGAGGAGGGGGATTGCCATAAACCTCAAACCGCAGCTTGGTCAGGCAACAGCTATCATGTGGGGGCCCTGCAAAGGACAGAAAAGCCGCGACCCTCCGCCTTCTCCTGGGAGGATCAGTGCAGGCATGCACTGCAGGAGACTGCAGAGTTTGGTATACACAAAAGTGAAGACCCCTTATCCCTGAGGGTTTACTGAAGAGAGGGAACCATGATCTTTCAGCACAGGGACTGGAGATCAGGGCATGACCACTTTTGTTTTCATCCTCTAAAGAGGCCCAGAAAGCCTTCAGGGAACAAAAGCCATACAGACCAACTAGAGGCAGTTTACACTGAGCCTGGCCCCCTGGAAATGGAGGGTACAACTCCCCCCAGGCAAAGACACCTGAGAATCAGCACAGTGGGCCCCTCCCCCAGAAAACCATGTGGAAAAACAGGTGAACACCAAGTTTAGAAGCAAGCACTAGGGGAAAACAGTAAATAAAATTCAAAGGTTTTCTCGTGATTTGTTGATCTTTCAGTTTAAAATTTTCCTTTTCTTTTTTCCTTTTCAACTAGTTTCGTATATTATCAACTCTTTGCTTTTAAGTCTTTTTTTAACTTTCATTTTTTTACATTTACATTAGATATATTCTTCCTTTTTGGCTTCTTTTCACTTTATTCAATTTTATGTTTCTGTATATGTATATATACATACACACACACATTGGTGATTTTACATTATTGGGATTTAGTGTCTTTTAACAAACAGACTAAAATATACCCAAGACCAAGTGGATCACCTGTTTTGAACACCTGGGAGATTATATTCTCTCTTCTCCCCTACCCTTTTTTTTTTTCTTTTTTGGTTTCTGACCTCTTTGGATTTGTCTAGTGTGGATTTTGCTTGGGTCGTGGTTAATATTTTTGATTTTGCTCTCCTGTTCATCCATTCTTCTGTGAGCAAAATAACTAGAAGGAGGAATTCACAACAAAAGAAAGAACCAGAGGCAATACTCTCTGCCACAGATCTAATTGATATGGATATAAGTAAAATATCAGAGCTGGAATTCCGGATAACTATTATAAAGTTATTAGCTGGGCTTGAAAAAAGCATAAAAGAGACTAGAGAATCTTAGTGCAGAAATAAAATCTAATCGGGCTGAAATTTAAAATGCTTTAACTGAGATGCAGTCTAAATTGGATGCTCTAACACCTAGGGTAAGTGAGGCAGAAGAGAGAGTAAGTGACATAGAAGACAAGTTGATGGAAAGGAAGGAAGCCGAGGGAAAGAGAGAAAAACAATTAATGGACCATGAAGGGAGGCTTCAAGAAATCAGCAATACCATAATGCAAAACGATTACTGGGGTCCCCGAGAACAAAGAAAGAGAGAGAGGGGAGACAGAAGGTATATTTGAGCAAATCATAGCTGAGCATTTCCCTATCCCAGGATGGATACAGGCATACAAGTCCAAGATATAGAGAGGACCCCCCTCAAAATCAATAAAAAGAGATCAACACTCCAACATACAAGAGCGAAGCTTGCGGATTTCAGACATAAAGAGAAAATCCTAAAAGCATCTCGAGACAAGAGGTTCCTAACCTAAAAGGGTAGCAACACTAGGCTGGCAGCAGACCTATCCACAGAGCCCTGGGAAGCCAGAAAGGGCTGGCATGATATATTCAGGGTACTAAATGAGAAAAACATACAGCCAAGAATACTTTATCCAGCAAGGCTGTCATTCAGAATGGAAGGAGGAATAAAGGGCTTCCTGGACAAACAGAAACTGAAAGAACACATGACCACTAAACCAGCCCTGCAAGAAATATTAAAAGGGATCCTCTAAGCGAAGACTGAGCCCAAAAGTAATGTAAACCAGAAAGAAACAGAAACGATCTACAGAAACTGGGACTCTACAGGTACTACAAAGGCACTAAATTCATATCTCTCAATAGTTACTCTGAATGTAAATGGGCTAAATGCTCCAATCAAAAGACACAGGGTATCAGATTGGATAAAAAAGCAAGACCCATTCATATGCTATCTACAAGAGACTCCGACACCTCCAGATTGAAAGTGAGGAGGGTACAGATCCATTTATGATGCTAATGGACTTCAAAAGAAAGCTGGGGTACCAATCCTCACATCAGACAAATTAGATTTTAAACCAAAGACTATAGTAAGGCAGGAAGAGGGATGTTATATCATACTTAAAGGGTCCACCCAATAAGAAGATCTAACAATTATAAATATTTATGCTCCTAACATGGGAGCAGCCAATTATATAAGTCAATTGAAAACCAAATTAAAGAAACACATTGATGATAATACAATAATCATAGGGGACTTCAACACCCCACTCACAGCAATGGACAGATCATCTAAGCAGATGATCAACAAGGAAACAAGGACTCTGAATGACACGCTGTACCAGATGGACTTCATGGATATATACAGAGCATTCCATCCTAAAGCAAAAGAACACACATTCTTCTCCAGTGCACATGGAACATTCTCGAAAACAGATCACACTGGGTCACAAATCAGGTCCCAACCAATACCAAAAGACTGGGATTATTCCCTGCATATTTTCAGACCACAATGCTTTGAAACTGGAACTCAAGCACAAGAGGAAATTTAGAAGGAACACCAACACTCAGAAGCTAAAGAGCATCCTACTAAAGAATGAATGGGTCAACCAGGAAATTAAAGAAGAATTTTAAAAAATTCGAGGCAACTGGGTGACTCAGTCGTTAACTGTCTGCCTTCGGATCAGGGCATGATTCCAGGGTCCTGGGATCAAGCCCCACATTGGGCTCCCTGCTTCTCTGAGAGCCTGCTTCTTCCTCTCCCACTCCCCCTGCGTGTGTTCCCTCTCTCGCTGGCTGTCTCTCTCTCTGTCAAATAAATAAATAAAATCTTAAAAAAAAAAAAAGAATTAAAAAAATTCTTACTGAATGCAAATGAAAACGCAGCTACTCAAAACCTTTGAGATACAGCAAAAGCAGTCCTAAGAGGAAAGTACATAGCAATACAAGCCTTTCTCAAAAAAAAATTAGAAAAGTATCAAATACACAAGCTAACCTTACACCTAAAGAAGCTAGAGAAAGGACAGCAAATAAAGCCTAGACCAAGCAGGAGAACGGACATTATAAAAAGCAGAGCAGAAATCAATGAAATCGAAACCAGAAGAACAGTAGAACAGATCAATGAACCTAGAGCTGGTTCTTTGAAATTATTAATAAGACTGATGAACCTCTAGCCAGACTTATCCAAAAGAAAGGGGAAAGGACCCAAAATAATAATATCATGAATGAAAGAGGAGAGATCACAACCAACACCAAGGAAATACAAACAATCTTAAGAACATATTATGAGCAGCTATATGACAACAAATGAGGCAATCTGGAAGAAACGGATGCGTTCCTGGAAACTTACAAACTACCAAAACTAAATCAGGAAGAAACAGAAAATCTGAACAGACCCATAACCAGCAAGGAAATAGAAGCAGTGATAGAAATCTCCCAACACACAAGAGTCCAGGGCCAGATGGTTTCCCAAGGGAATTCTACCAAACATTTAAAGAAAAACTCATACCAATTCTTCTGAGGCTGTTTCAAAAAATAGAAATGGAAGGGAAACTTCCAAACTTGTTCTATAAGGCCAGCATTACCTTGATCCCAAAACCAGACAAAGACCCCATGGGTTTAAAAATTCTCACCAACATACTATCCCGTAGGATACAACAGTACGTTAAAAGAAGTATTCACCATGACCAAGTGGGATTTATTCCTGTGCTGCAAGGGTGGCTCAACATTCGCAAATCAAATCAACATGATACATCACATTAATAAAAGAAAGGACAAGATGCATACGGTCCTCTCAATTGATGCAGAAAAAGCATTGGACGAAATGCATCATCCTTTCTTGATTAAAATTCTCCACAGTGTTGGGGTAGAGGGAACATACCTCAGTAACATAAAAGACATCTACGAAAAGCCCACAGCGAGTATCACTCTCCATGGGGAAAAACTGAGAGCTTTTCCCCTAAGGTCAGGAACACGACAGGGATGCCCACTCTCACCACAGCTGTTCAAATAGAAGTCCTAGCCTCAGCAATCAGACAACAAAAAGAAATAAAAGGCCTCCAAATGGGCAAAGAAGTCAAACAATCACTCTTTGCAGATGACACAATACTTTATGTGGAAAACCCAAACGACTCCACCCCAAAATAGCTAGAACTCATACAAGAATTCAGCAACACGGCAGGATATAAAATCACCGCACAGAAATCAGTTGCATTTCTATACACTGACAATGAGACAGAAGAAAGAGAAATGAAGGAATCGATCCCATTTACAATTGCACCAAAACCCATAAGATACCTAAGAATATACCTAACCAGAGAGGTCAAGGATCTGTACTCCAAAATCTACAGAACACTTATGAAAGAAATTGAGGAAGACACAAAGAAACGGAAAAATGTTCCATGCTCATGGATTGGAAGAATATTGTTAAAATGTCTATGCTACACAGAGTAATCTATACATTCAATGCAATCCCTATGAAAAAACCATCAACTTTTTCACAAAGCTGTAACAAATAATCCTAAGATTTGTATGGAACCAGAAAAGACCCCAAAGAGCCAAAGGAATGTTGAAAAAGAAAACCAAAGCTGGGGGCATCACAATGTCAGACTTCAAGCTCCATTACAAAGCTGTAACCATCAAGACAGCATGGTACTGGCACAAAAACAGACACATGGATCAATGGAACAGAACAGAGAACCCAGACATGGACCCTCAACTCTATGGTCAACTGATCCTCGACAAAGCAGGAAAGAAATCCAATGGAAAAAGGAGAGCCTCTTCAATAAATGGTGCTGGGAAAATTGGACAGCTACATGAAAAAGAATGAAACTTGACCACTCTCTCACACCATACACAAAGATAAACTCAAAATGGATGAAAGACCTTAATGTGAGACAGGAATCCCACAAAATCCTAGAGAACATAGGCAGCAAGCTCTTCCACCTCAGCCGCAGCAACTTCTTGCTAGACACAGCTCCAAAGGCAAGGCAAGCAAAAGCAAAAATGAACTATTGGGACTTCATCAAGATAAAAAGCTTCCACACAGCAAAGGAATCAGTCAACAAAACTAAAAGGCAACCCACAGAACGGGAAAAGATATTTGCAAATGTCTTATCAGATAAAGGGCTAGTATCCAAGATCTATAAAGAACTTATCAAACTCAAAACTCAAAAAATGATCCAGAAACGGGCAGAAGACATGTACAGATATTTCTCCAAAGAAGACACACAAATGACCAACAGACACATGAAAACCTGCTCCATATCATTTGGCATCAGGGAAATACAAATCAAAACCACAATGAGATAAAACTTCATACCAGTAAGAATGGCTAAAATTCACAAGACAGGAAACAAATGTTGGCAAGGATGAGGATAAAGGTGAACACTTTTACACTGTTGGTGGGAAGGCAAACTGGTGCAGCCACTCTGGAAAACAGTATGGAGGTTCCTCAAGAAGTTAAAGATAGAGCTACCTTGGGATGCCTGGGTGGCTCAGTCAGTTGAGCATCTGCCTTTGGCTCGGGTCACGATCCCAGACTCCTGGGATCACGTCCCGCGTCGGGCTCCTTGCTCAGCGGGGAGCCACCTTCTCCCTCTGCCTCCCATTCCCCCTGCTTGTGCTCTCTCTCTCTGACAAATAAATAAAATCTTAAAAAAAAAAAAAAAGAGCTACCCTACAACCCAGCAATTGTACTACTAGGTATTTACCCCAAAGATACAAATGTAGTGACTCGAAGGGGCACGTGCACCCCAATGTTCACATCAGCAATGTCCACAACAGCCAAACTGTGGAAAGAGCCAAGATGGCCATCGATAGATGAATGGAAAAAGATGTGGTATTACCATCTATACCACATCTATACCATGTGGAATATTACCCAGCCAACAGAAAGGATGAAAATTTACCATTTACATCCACGTGGATAGAACTGGAGGGTATTATGCTGAGCGAAGTACACTAACCAGTCAGTAAGACAAAGTCAATTATCATATGGTTTCACTCATATGTGGAATATAAGAAACAGGCCAGAGGACCTAGGGGAAGGGAGGGAAAACAGACTGGGAAGTCATCAGAGATGGAGAAAAACCATAGGAGACTCTTAACTCTAGCAAACAAACTGAGGGTTGCCGGAGGGGAGGTGGGTGTGGGGGTGACATAATTCGGTGATGGGCATTAAGGAGGGCACGTGATATGATGAGCACTGGGTGTTACACAAAACTGACAAACTACTGAACACTACATCTGAATCTATGGATGTACTGTAAGTTGGCTAATTGAATTTACATTTTAAAAAAAGTAATAAATAAACCAAATGGAGTTGGTTTTCTGTTATTTACACCCTGAAACATCCTAAATGATATCCTGAGCGCATCAGCTCATTTCCACTTGCTTGAGGAGTAAGCTGAAAGGGGTAGGGTGTGGGTGTGGGTGTGTGTGTGTGTATGATGTCACCCAGCTGGGTTCTGAGCTCCCAGAAGCAGATAGATATTCTATTTTCTCTTTATATCCACTGACAAGGCTTACTGCTCTCTTGACTACAGTCGGTGCAAATCCTGTACAAACATGTCCCCCCCCAGTCTCCCACGTCCATGTTCCCACATCCACAGACACCCATAAGGAAGCACATACCTTCGGCTACTCAAGGCAGCAACTCAACACAGAAACACACAAAGTACGCACTAAGGGACACAATTACCTGCAAGCCCAGATTGTCAAGGAAAGCTGACCTATAGAGTTTTACAAGGGTGAACAGGCTCAGTTGTCTAAAATGGTGCTTTTCAAACAATGAATTGTGACCCATCCATGTCATAAAATCAATGTAATAGTTTGCAAATCACCGTCTTAGAAAATACAGTCAACTAGAGTAAACTAGAAAAAATCAGTATGGACTACATACTGTAAGAGTTAAAGACTGTTTCAGGAAGCTTTGGTCGAAGTATGTGTTCTGGGTATAAGTGTCATGAAAAATCTGTTCTCCAAACAAACAAAACAAAACAAACTCTTCAAGAAAGAAAGCAAACTGATGGTTGCCAGAGGTAAAGGGGGGGGGGCGAAATTGGTGAAGGGGATTAAGAGTTACAATCTTCCACTTATATAAATAACTCACAAAGATGAAAAGTACAATGTCTGGAATATGGTCAAATAAAATTGTAACAATGCCCTACTGTGTGACATATAGTGACTATACTTAATCGTGGTGAGCGCTGTGTAATGTATACAGACTTGTCAAATCACTATGCTGCACACCTGAAACTGATATAACATTGTATAGATGGATTACTTCAATAATTAAAACAGAGCCAATTGCTCTCTGTTGGTGCTTTGAGGAGCACTGTCCTCAAAGGCATCATCTAGTGCCATCTAGTGGTAAAAGCCACATCTGCAGTTGAAGCAAGAACCACAGACCAGTGATGAGAACAGTCCTCAAACATGGATGTCTGGTTGGAAGGAACATTCCAAATGACTGGCCAACCCTGACATCCGGTGCCAGAACCGTTCAACAACACCAAGCCACTCCCTGAGCACGCCCCACAAAGAAGGCACTCGCTCCACCACTCAGCGGCTCTACCTGCTGAAAAGCTGACCAAGCTGCCTTCCTCTAGGAGCTCCTCCCTGTACTTCCTACTGCCCTCTCCTGGATGACAAGGAGCAGCTGCTGCATTCGCCCTCAGTTTAACACTATGGATCCAGTTCAAGCAATACCTGTCCAGTGTCTGCTAAGTGCCAGGCATTGGGGATACCGTGGGGAGCCCGGGAAGAGCAGACACAAAGAGACATAAGAGCTTATGCCAGATGAAGGACAACAGCATGGGGGATGGAAGGACCTGCACTAGAGAAGGTAAAAGGGAGGCCTCCCTGAAAAGGGAAGGCCACGTGGAGCCCCACAGAATCGGAGAGAGCTGTGCAAAAGGCATTCCAGACAGGACACACAACAGATAGAAATGCTCTGGGGCAGGAAGCGCCTTGGAATGTTCCAGTAGCAGAAGGCAGGCAGGGAGGCTGAAGAACAGCAGAGAAACAGGAGAAACATCAGAGATTTCTGGGGTGCATGGGTGTGTATGTGTATGTGTGTGTTTTAACTTCTCTTTGTTTTAGAATGTTTCTACACTAACCATATGCCGTATTTCATTCTAAGACACCATCAATTGTAAGACAGAAAAAAGAAGAAACACTGCCAGTTAGTCAGTGTTTTTCTTATTGCTTAGAATTCTAATTTTGTGTTTATGAAAAAGCCCTTTTAGACTTATTTGAACAGAATGAAAGGAAAAAGATGAGTGACATGGGTTGGTTAGGTCTTCCCTTTCAGGATATCTGGGAGTTTCCACACAGCATTGACCTTCGTGCAGCCAAGCACACTGGCGAGGCTGCGCTTCTGAAGAGATCGCCATCATCGGCTCTGAGATTTCTTTCCAAGCTCCTGACCCTCCAGGTGTAGGCTGTGTTACTGAGTCTTTCTTGGTCTGATCAGAAGGTATCGATGGATGGTTCTCGAACAGCAATTAGAATTTGTGCCCCTTCTTCAAATGGCCCCTAGATGGTACGTGGACTGAAGCAGCCAGGGGCTGTGAGTGCAGCGGTCCAACCACTCCACGAGGAAGACTGAGCACGTCCATGTGCACACGTAATGACAACTCTAACACGATGCTCCAGTGACTGCAGGACACACCAGGAAGAAATCAGGGGTGCCTGGGTGGCACAGTCTGTTGGGCAGCCGACCCCTGGTTGTGGCTCAGATTGTGATCTCAGACTCTTGAGATTGAGGCCCATGTCTGGCTCTGCAATGGGCGTGGAGCCTGCTTGGGATCTTTCTCTCTCCCCTGCCCTCCCCACCACTGCTCACACGTGTTCTCTCTCTCTCTCTCTCTCTCAAAAAGTTAAATAAATAAATAGATATTGAAATAAAATGCCAAGAATGAAAAATATCAGATTTAGAAAGACCTTTTAACAGTGTTCATTCAATCCACGATTGTCCTGAAATTTTCATGACATTCACCATGCACCTGCTCCATTTAATATTCCTTTATTTTACATTTTTTAAATATTTTATTTATTTATTTGAGAGACTGAGAACAAGCAAGAACGACAGCACAAGCAGGGGGAGTGGCAGAGGGAGAGGAAAAGGGAGAAGCGTGCGGGGAACCCGACATGCAGCTCAATCCCAGGACCCCGAGATCATGACCCAAGCCAAAGGCAGATGCTCAACCCACTGAGCCACACAGGGGCCCCTCAACAGTCCTTTAGATCAACTCACTTCTTTTAGCACCCAGGTGTGACGTGCTACCTAATATTTTCTTCTAACACACCCTGTAATCAATACCTTTGAAAATGTAACACATCTACCGGGGTGCCACCTAAAGTCACCTCACATTCCTCCCGTGGGAAACGCGGATCTGGTCCAGCCACCTGTTCATTCAAGAAGCACTGACTGACTTTGCCCTATCGGCAGGAGTGTCACCTGCAACAGTGGGAACTTGCCAGGAGAGGTGTGACATGCCCTCCAGCGGGCAGTTCTTCGTCTGAGGGAATGGGAAGGGGCCCTCCCCGCTCTCCCAGCCAGTGAGGGTCGAGGCTGGGGCTGCTTCATTTCACTTCTAATCAACACCGCTGAGTGCTGACTCCAGTGCCAGGCATTACTCCGCATGCTGGACAAACAGGAACACGTACAACCCTCGGAAGCAGCCTATGTGGAAGGCACCGCTTTACAGACAGAGGTCAAGGCTGTTTCCTCAAGCTGTGCAACCTTGCAGGAAACTTCATTCTATTGCTTTTCAAACCTACTTACCCACTTGGACTTCCATCCCTCCCCCAACACTTCAGTTGCGCAAACGGTGTCTGTGTGGATGTGTGTATTTATACGCAGGGTACGTACATATATACGTACCTACGATGTATATTTATGCAATTGCAAAAATCAATCCGATACTCTTCGCATCGGTTTTCAAGTTTGGAATGTTAACTGCAGGCTGCATACTGGCCTGTAAGATATTGCTCTACCTCTCATTTTTATCGTTGTTCTTTTGCATGGACTAGTCTCAGTGTTTGGTTTCTATTTCTTGTTGGTTTCGTTCTTGGTTATAAATGGAAGGCAGGAAGCAAAGTCTTAAGGGCAATAAACTTTGTACCTACACAGACTTTGAGTCTGTTTTCCTTCTTGTGAGCGCCGTTGCTTTCCTCAGCGGATCCGCAAGGCCTAAAGTGTTAATCACCTAAGGAAAATACAAAACAAAAACAAAGAGTTTTGTCAGAGTTTATCACTGACTCAATCTCTTCATAATTAATTGGCCTGTTTAAAACATCCGGTGGAAAAAAGACAGTCTCTTCAATAAATGGTGCTGGGAAAATTGGACAGCTACATGCAAAAGAATGAAACTTGACCACTCTCTCACACCATACACAAAGATAAACTCCAAATGGATGAAAGACCTCGATGTGAGACAGGAATCCATCAAAATCCTAGAGGAGAACATAGGCAGCAACCTCTACGACATCGGCCAAAGCAACCTTTTTCATGACACACCTCGGAAGACAAGAGAAACAAAAGATAAAATGAACTTGTGGGGCTTCATCAAGATAAAAAGCTTCTGCACAGTCAAGGAAACAGTCAAAAAAACTAAGAGGCAGCCCACGGAATGGGAGAATATATTTGCAAATGACGCTACAGATAAAAGACTGGTATCCAAGATCTACAAAGAACTTCTCAAACTCAATACGCGAGAAACAAATAAACAAATCACAAAATGGGCAGAAGATATGAACAGACACTTTTCCAATGATGACATACAAATGGCTAACAGACACATGAAAAAATGTTCAAAATCATTAGCCATCAGCGAAATTCAAATCAAAACCACAGTAAGATACCACCTTATGCCAGTTAGAATAGCAAAAATTGACAAGGCAAGAAACAACAATTGCTGGAGAGGATGTGGAGAAAGGGGATCCCTCCTACATTGCTGGTGGGAATGCAAGTTGGTACAGCCACTCTGGAAAACAGTGTGGAGGTCCCTTAGAAAGTTAAAAATTGAGCTACCCTATGACCCAGCCATTGCACTACTGGGTATTTACCACAAAGATACAGAAGTAGTGAAGAGAAGGGCCATATGCACCCCAATGTTCACAGCAACATTGTCCACAATAGCTAAATCATGGAAGGAACCGAGATGTCCTTCAACAGATGACTGGATTAAGAAGTTGTGGTCCATATATACAATGGAATATTACTCAGCTATCAGAAAGAACGAGTTCTCAACATTTGCTGCAACATGGACGGCACTGGAGGAGATAATGCTAAGTGAAATAAGTCAAGCAGAGAAAGACAATTATCATGATTTCTCTCATCTATGGAATAGAAGAACTAGGAAGATCGGTAGGGGAAGAAAGGGATAAAAAAAGAGGGGTAATCAGAAGGGGGAATCAAGCATGAGAGACTATGGACTATGAGAAACAAACTGAGGGCTTCAGAGGGGAGGGGGTGGGGGAATGGGATAGACTGGTGATGGGTAGTAAGGAGGGCACGTATAGCATGGTGCACTGGGTGTTATACGCAACTAATGAATCATCGAACTTTACATCAGAAACCAGGGATGTACTGTATGGTGACTAACATAACATAATAAAAAAAAATTAAGAAAAAAAACAAAACGGGCGCCTGGATGGCTCAGTCAATTGAGTGTCCGACTCTTGATTTCAGCTCAGGTCATGATCTCAGTGTTCAGGCTCCAAGCTCAGTGCAGACTCTGCTTGTCCCTCTCCCTCTCTCCTTCCCGCCCACTCTGTCTTTCTGTCTCTGTGTCTCTCTCAAATAAATAAATAAATAAATAAAATATTGAAAAGAAAAAACAACGCTGTGCCTCAATTAACTAAGACTCATAGGCTAACGTTTCCTCCCAATGGAAGCTACTGGGATTGCCTTCTGGCTTCATCTAACAGCCAATTACTTCACAAGGATTAACAGGATATAAAATCTACTCTCTCTGTTGTAAGGAGTCCCTGAATAGTGGGCAAGACGTTAATGGAAAATGAACCAACATTCACAAGAGGGTGAAATAAGGAGAAGTCAATCAGAAAGTTCCGCGGTACAATGTCTCATACCTGACTTAAACAAACAAACAATAAAAAAAAAACAGTTAATACAGAATAGAATAATAGGATACCATGGACCTGAATAATGCTAACATACTTCTGGAAAAAATAAAACACTTAAGAACATGTATTCTGAATATTTTCTCCCAGCCTGTCTTGCCTGCTCATGTTCTTAGTGTATCTATTTTTCCTTTGTAATTAGTGCTTTTTATGTTCTGTATACAAAACATTTGCCTACCCCAAGGTCATCAAGATACTCTCCCATGTTTTCATACAAAAGTTTTATGGTTCTAGCTTTTCTGTTTTCCAAGATTTATTTGATAGAGAGAGTGTGCACAGGGGAAGGGCCAAAAGTAAAGAATCTCAAGCAGACTCCTCACTGAGCGTGGAGGCTGACACAGGGCTTGATTCGACACGGGGCTTGATCTCATGACCCTGAGATCATGACCTGAGCCAAAATCAAGAGTTGGACTCAAGTGACTGAGCCACCCAGGCGCCCCCTGGTTCAGCTTTTATATTTAGGTTTAGGATCCATTCCAAATTAATGTGTGTGTGTCAGAACAAGGTACGGGTCAAGCTCCATTTTCTTTCCACCTGAATATCCAGTTCAAACAGAATAATTCATTAAAAAGACTTCCTTTCCCTCACTGAACTGACTTGACACTCTGGGCAAAAATCAATCAACAGTACTTGTGTTTGGTCTATTTTTGGACTCTCTATTCTGTTCATTGATCTATCTTTATGCCGAAGACTTTGATTACTGTGGCTTTGCTATAAGTCTTAAAATTCAGCAGGAATAAGCATTCTTCAACTGTGTTCTTTTGAAGACTATTTTGGCTATTCCAGACCCTTTGCCTTTCCATATACATTTTAGAATCAATCTGGTCATTTCTTCTAAAAAAGATGGCTACAAGTTTGACTGGGATTGCATTGTTTGCATGAATCAAGTGGTGGAGAACAGAAATCCTGATGACAGCAAATCTTCCGATGCATAAACAAAGCATATCTCCCATTTATTTCAGTCTTCTTGAATTCTTCCCAACAATGTTTTATTTTTTCTGTGTAAAGGTGTTTCATGTCTTTCTTGAGACTTATTCCTAGCCAGTTTGGTTTTCTGCTGTTGTTTTCGTTTTCTAAGTAGGTTCCACACCCAGCATGGAGACCAATGCAGGCCTTGAACTCACAACCCTGAGTTCAAGACCTGAGCTGAGATCAAAAGTCACATGATTCATCGACTGAGCCACCCAGTCACCCCAAAAACTTTACATTTTTTTTTAAAGATTTTATTTATTTATTCGACAGAGACAGAGACAGCTAGCGAGAGAGGGAACACAAGCAGGGGGAGTGGGAGAGGAAGAAGCAGGCTCATAGCGGAGGAGCCTGATGTGGGGCTCGATCCCAGACGCCGGGATCACGCCCCGAGCCGAAGGCAGACGCTTAACCGCTGTGCCACCCAGGCACCCCCACTTTACATTTTTTGATGCTACTGTAAATATTTTAAATTTTCATTTTCTTATACATGTATATTTACAATACATCTACGTGACAAAGAATTCCTATTCAGAATATATCATAAATTCCAATAAGTCAAAACCAAAAACAACAGGAACAGCAAAAATGGGCAAAAGACTTGAACTGACAGTTCACAAAAGATGTACGAATGCCCAATAAACACACAAAAAGGTGCCTAAGATCATTTGTCACCAGGGAAATGTAATGTGAAACCATAATGAGATGCTATCTCACCCTCACTGACAGCACAGAATGTCAACGAGGATGCTGAGCAACTGGGGTGTTACTATATTGCTGGTGGGAAGTGTAAACTGATAAACCACTCTGGAAATTAGTCTAGCAGTTCAATATATCCCCACCCTGTGACTAAGCAATCCCATGAAGCAATTTTGAGAGAAATCTAAGACTTCTATAAGAATGTTTATTATAGCCTATTCATAATGACCAAATTATTGGAAACAACAAAATGTCTAATCATCAGTTGAACAGATGAACAAATTGTGGTATAGGCACACTACATACAAAGGAACAAACTATTTTACACTGACAAAGACTCTCTCCTTGACCAAACTCTAGCCAGATTCCTCTGAACCCCCTTCTCGACAAGGCCTCAACCTTGGCTTATCATATGCAGACTGGGCCAAACACTAACATAGTTTCTAACAGCTCAAGACCCCAGCCCTAGGACAACGCCAGTCCCCCTTAGTCCATGACTGAGAAAACTCAAGGCATCTACTGTTTGCTCAGCCAACACTGAAAAGTCTGGCTCCTGTCTCCCAGTGAGTAAATGCAGGTGGTTTCACATGGAACAACGCCTTTCTCACTTTTTGTAATCTTTTACTTCTCTGACTTTATTCATACCTGGCCTTACTCCCTCATTCTCTCTTTAAAATGCCCTCTGTACAAACTGAGTTTGAGTTGAATTCATGCTGGACTCTTTTCCTGATTGCAGGAGTTATTGCTGATTAAAATCTGTCCTCACCACTTAAACTAGGATCTGGCTTTGTTTATCTTTGATAAGTGAACACAACATGGATAAATCTCAAAGAACACACTGAGTGGAAGAAGACAAAAGAATACATACCATTCAATTCCATTTACACGACCTACAAGATAAGGCAAATCTAATCTACCACAGATTCTGAAATCAGAAAATGACCAGTGGAGGTAAAGAGCCTAACTAGAAAGAGATACAAAGGAAACTTCTGGAGTTTCATATACAGTTCATATTTGGTTTTGGTGGTGGGGCACAGATATACAGTTGACACTTGAACAACACAGGGGTTAAGGGTGCTGACACCTGTGCAGTCAAAA
Organism: Ursus arctos; assembly: GCF_023065955.2. Taxonomy (NCBI): domain Eukaryota; kingdom Metazoa; phylum Chordata; class Mammalia; order Carnivora; family Ursidae; genus Ursus; species Ursus arctos. Next base: position 350,598 of record NW_026623068.1, on the reverse strand, counting down.
ATTTTCATTTAACTTTCAACTCCCCAAAAACTTCACTACTAATTGCCTACTGTTGACCAGAAGCCTTACTGATAACATAAACAGTCCATTCACATATATTTTGTATGTTAGATGTATTATATATTGTATTCCTTCAACAAACTACACTAAAGAAAATATTGTGAAAACCATAAAGAAAATATGTTTACAGTACTGTACTATATTTATCAAAAAATCTGCATAGAAGTGGACCCATGCAATTCAAACCCATGTTGTTCAAGAGTCAACTGTATACATTTCTTAAAATGCTCATCAAACTGAATAATAAGACCTGAGCATTTCATTTTACAAATTATCTCCTTTTCTCCCCTGCCCTCCCACCTCCATTTGCTTTCTTCCCTTTCACCTCTGTCTCTTAAGAATACTTGAGGTAATTTTTTTCTTTTTCTTTTCTCTCTTTTTTTTTAATAGGCTACACACCCAGCATGGAGACCAACGTGGGGCTTGAACTCAAACCCTGAGATTAAGCCATTCAATCCGACTGAACCACCCAGGCACCCCGACCTAGGGAAATTATAAAGGAAAAAAAAAAAAAAGAGCCAAGAGAGATGTAGCTGACCCTCCAAATTCCCCTTTCAATATCCACCTACCCCTTCTTCCTTACTAAGAGGACCCCAATTTTGTTCAAGGTATCAATCTGCCCTGTGAGAAATTCTCCCCTCTCACACGTTCCTGCACCTAGAGGTAGGGCCACATGCTTAGTTCTGGCCAATGACATGTATGTTGAAGTCTACACCACAGGCTTCCTGAAAAGCTATTGCTTTCACAGACTTACACACATTTTGGTCAGTGTCCCTTTCTTTTCTTCCTTCCTGCAGTATAGCTGCTCAAATGAACTAAGAAAAGGGTGTTATTCCCTAGTACAAACCTATTCTTATTCTGAGAAGCAAGCTGTGGGAGCTCTCAATCAATTCACAACTAAGTAACTTTGCAAGTCAAAATGTTCATGCATCAAAATGAAAAAAACAAATTCCAACTGGAAGTGAAGAAGACAGACACATGGCTGTGTTAAAATATATATAACAATTCAGTATCTAAGTGATGTTTCAAATCCATGGGGGATATAGACCATCACTAGATGTTGTAGGGACCAAAACTGCTACCTTATAACATACAGAATAATAAAAATAGATGAATGGTCTAAGCAGTAGGAGCCCAAACCATAAAAGTGCTAAAAGAAAATGTAGTGATTGAAAATGGTCTTTTAAAGCATTATCCAAAGCCACAAGCCATAAAGTTAGACTGTGAGATTTGGCACCATAAAGATTCAGAATGAAATGTATCATGAAATGTATGGTACAAGCTAAACTGAAAGGCAACAGTTTGAGAGAAAATACTGCAACAAATACAGAGGCAAAGGACTACTATCCTACATATAAAAAGTTCTTACAAATCAATAATAAAAATATAAATACCCAAACAAAAAGACAACAACCCAGTAGGAAAATGATAAGGAGAGACGGCTCATGTGAAAAAAGTATCACTGACAGTGACCAACTAAAAATGCTCAGTCTTACTACTGATTATAAAAATATAAATTTAAGGGGCACTTGGGTGGCTCAATCGGTTAAGCATCTGACTCTTGATTTTGACTCAGGTCATGATCTCGGGATTGTGGGATCCAGCCCCAGTCAGGTTCTGTGCTCAGTGTGGAATCTGCTTGAGATTGTCTCTCTCCCTCTCCCTCTGGCCCTCCCCTGTGTTCACTCGTGAACAAGTAACTCTTTAAAATATATATTTGTATATGTATAAATATATATTTATATATATAAATTTAAACACATATACAAAATAAATATGTATATATAATAAATATATATTGAGATTTAAATATAAAACAGAAACATATATATATATATATATATATATATATAAATTTAAAACAGGCATTATCTTCCCCCCCACCCCCGCATGTTGACAAAAAATTTAAGAGACTGAGAAATACTCTGTGATTAGCATCTTATTTACCATAGGTCAAAACAGAAACTGACATAATCACTCTTGAGGATCATTTTGCAGAAGCTCTTACCCTGAAATCCATCTCACTGGAAAACTCAAACACACATGCAAAAATATGTTCATCACAGCCCGATCTTAATAGCAAAATCATAGCCACCCAAATGACAAACAGAAGAATCATCACGTAAAGTACAACCACACTGTGGAATACAATTCAGCCATTAAAAAACACAAAAAACACTGTAAGCACAGTATATTCAAATTAGGCTGAGTGGGAGAAATGTATTTACTTTTGTCATTTAAAAAGTTAATCCTTAAGGAGGGCCAGGTTGGCTCAGTCAGGAGAGCATGTGACTCTTGACAGGATTGTGATTTCCAGGGGCGCCTGGGTGGCTCAGTCCTTAAGCGTCTGCCTTCGGCTCAGGGCCTGATCCCTCCCTTGTGGGATCGAGCCCCACATCAGGCTCTTCCTCTGGAAGCCTGCTTCTTCCTCTCCCACTCCCCCTGCTTGTGTTCCCTCTCTCACTGGCTATCTGTCAAATAAATAAATAAAATCTTTAAAAAAAAATTGTGATTTCCAGCCCCATGCTGTGTGTAGAGATTACTTAAACATTAAATCTTAAAAAAAAAACTTAACCATTAAAAGAAAAAAAATTAGTATTCTAGATCTCAGACCACTGTTTTTCACAAATATTTGCCAAAATTTGATTTGTTCCTTATGGGAAAAATGGGGTGAGGGGACAAAAAACCCAGAAAATCCATGATTTATTTGACTTTCCCGATGAGCACGTTTGGCTGCCAATTTGTCCTCACCAGAATATTTTCATTCTAAACTGACATGTCGTCTCTGGGGAGGGAAAGCACCAATCCCCACCATCAGAATATTTCAGATCAAAAGTTCAGCCCTGCTCTCTGGGCAGAGCCAGGAAGATGCCATCAGTGAGCTGGAAAGGCCTAGCTAAGCCTTCCAGAAAATGCTACCTCTCCCAAGAGGTGATCCTCTGACCCACTTGCACCTCAAGAGTCACTTTTTGTGATGCAGTTGAAATCAGGTTAACTTCTGGAATTCTCACAATAGAATCTCAGTCTTCCAGCCCCTGGCCTGCTTTCTAAAACACACAGACCACTCAAAACCAGGGAAACAGAACATGGCAATTTTGAGTCCTCATCAGGAAATAGAACCTTGAGCATCTACATTCAGTTCCTCGTCACTCTGCTGGCTGAGGAATACTTCCTAGGGGTCTACAAGGCACGTGGCCCTGAGACACACACGGTCCCTCTTGGCACCATGATTCTCACGGGGGAGACAAACATTAAACAAGATGTCTCCATTGCGATGGGGCTGACTGCCACGAAGAAGATACATAGAGAACAGATAATGGGCTGGACCTTGTCTGCAGGTGTCAGGGGCCGCCGGAGGGAGCCGCATCCAACATGAGCCAGAAGGCTGGGGACCTTCTTTCACTCATCGGCCTCACCCACATCCAATCTGTCAGCACATCCCATCAGCTTTTTCTTCAACATGTACCCAGAACCTGGTCTGTGTTCATCACTTCCACCCCTACCATCCTGATCCAAGCCGGCAGCATCATGTCTTGGAATATTCCAGTAGCCTACTAATTGATCTCCCTGCTTCCACCCTCACTGTTCTCAACAGAGAAGCTGAAGTGATCCCATAAAACCCAAGTCAGGTCACCTCACTCTTCACTTCAAAATCCCCCAGTGGCCACCACCCCAGGTCCCTAAGACCCCATCTGCTATCTCCTCCTTCTCCCTCACTCTGGCCTCGTCGTTCCTGGAACGAGTCAGCCCAGCTCTCTCCACGGAGGCCTTCCTACTCCCCCTTCTCTGCCTGGGACACTGTTCCCACAGACATGCACAGGGCTCACTCCCTCACCTCCTGCAAGGCTTTCCCCAACGCTGTCCTCAGGGTGCTTCTCCGGCCATCCCAGCTCAGATGATAAACCCTTCCAGCCCTCCTACAGCATCCAGCACCCCTGACACGCCGGACTGCTTGCCTCTGTGTTCCCTGGCGCTTCTCTCTCTGGAAGAAAGGCTCGCTAACAGCTCCACCATGGTCTGTCTGGGTCACATCTGGAACCACATGAGAACCGAGCCTCCGGCAACTGAGCAGGCATTCAGTAAAGAATGTGGAGTGACTGCATTCATCTAAGGGAAGATGAGAGCTCATGAGGCAAGGGGGGTGGGGGTAAAAGCATCTTGGGCAGCGGGAGCAGCCGAGCCGCCCCAAGGCCGGCGGGCACACTGGAAGGACTGACCAGATCGGGTAGGGCAGGGAAGGCGAGGGGGAAGCAAGACGGGAGAAGGAGGACGGAGCAGCCTTGCAGACACAGAAGGAACATCTGGGTCTATCTCAAACAGCAACAAGAAGCCAGGAAACTAGGCAGTGACATGATCGAATGGGCCTTCCACAAACCTCTGGCTTCAGGGGGAGACAGGGATTTGGGGGAGGCAGGAGCACCTGGAAGCTCAGCGAGCAGACTAGCAGCATGGCTCAGACCACAAACGACTGTAACTTGGACTGAGAGGGAAGAAGCAGAGGTGGAGAAAAGGACGTAGATTCCAGAAATATTTTTTTTAAAGATTTTATTTTACTTTATTTATTTGACAGAGAGACAGACAGCCAGTGAAGAGAGGGAACACAAGCAGGGGAGTGGGAGAGGAAGAAGAAGGCTCCCAGCAGAGCAGGGAGCCCGATGTGGGGCTCGATCCCAGGACTCTGGGATCACACCCTGAGCCGAAGGCAGACGCTTAACGACTGCACCACCCAGGCGCCCCAAAATTCCAGAAATATTTTAGCAGATAAAGTCACAGGTCTGGGTGAATGATCGCATAAGGGGGTGAGGAAGTCAAAGCAGAGTTCCAAGATGACTCCTCCCTTTTGCACGTGGGAGCTGGAGGACACAGTGGCCCCATTCACGGAGTTGGGGAGTAGCAGTGGCAATGAGGAAAATACAGGAAGGGGATCTCAAGCACACTTTTGGAAAGAATGGGTTTGAGATAATTATGAGACATTGGAATGCAGATTTCCAGTTGGCAGCGGGAGACCCAGGGTTCCGTGAGAAGATCATGAAAAGCAAAGTGAGTCATGCCACACAGTGCAGATTCTCACCTTGCGGCTCATGGGGAATCAAAAGGTTTCCAGGAACACGTAACAGAAGATCTGGGATTCCAAAAGAATCACCCTGGCCAGAGCAGGAGCACGTGGATGGGACAGGGAGCTGGACGTGAAGGACTTGTTGCAACAGAGCAGGTAGGAGAAGGGCCCTGAGCCAGAAAAGGAAAGGGGAACAGACTTTCCCTTGACTTTCCCTTGGTCACCAATGCATCTCCCACAAGGCTGCTGGGGATCCGTCTAAAGCAAACGCAGAGCATGTCAGCTCCCCCACTTGAAACCCTTCTACCTCCCGCATTTCGTTATCTGACAACTTCTCCAGAATTCTTGTTGCTACTCACTCCTCGACCCAGTGTCTTGTGCCCCTGACACAGCCCTGTGCTTCAATGTCCAGGCTAGTTTCTTCTACCTGGCAAACACCTATTTGCCTTTTGAAGACTTCCCTCCTCTACTGTGAAGGAAGGAAAAGCAGCGGTGACATCGAGGAGGTCGCCTGGCACCTTGAGCCAGGCTGCACTGCTGGTAGAAGCGGGCCTGGGGCTCACAGGGAGGCCATGTGGTTCTCCTGTTGGACACAAACCATCTCGCAGAATAGCAGCACAACGTGACATAGCCAAGGTGATGAAGGGAGACAAAAAAGGACCACTTCCTCTTGTCCAAACAGACAAAAACCAGGTTGTCATGCCAGGTAGAAAATACCAATCATTCCTCTCTCCCAGCTGATACCAGCAAGTGCCTTCCTTCTGAACGACACCAGTTGTCACACTACTCATACCTCCTTCTAGAAAAGACTGATGGAGCTACCCAATCCCAGAACTGTCTCACCTCCAGTCGGCACGCAGTCTAGAGCACAGCTTTGTGTGCTTCTTTGAAGCACACCTGCTTCTTTGAACACTCCCCAAAACATCCACCCAAAGTCCAAATCCTGTAAGTTCTTTCTTACACCCTCTTTCTTATTCACCAGCCCCACAGTTCCCCATGATGTGGGTTTTGCCTCAGGATGAGTAACGAACCCACTGTGTTTAAGGACAGGTGTGCTTCCAGTGGCCTTTCTGGAGGATGCTGACCACTGTCACAGTAGGAAAGGATGGTTCCCTTTTTTAGAGGGACTCCTAGGTGTCCTGGGAGGCCAACTGGCTTTCTTAACGTTATTTTTTAAGGGTTTTATGACTGTAACCTAGGGCGGCAGGCACCAGCCTGACCCACAGCTAGGACATAACTAGGACTCCATAACTGCAACCAAATAATATTCAGAACAGAGGGAAATCAAGAGGTGCCTAGGTGGCCCAGTCGGTTCAGTGTCCAACTTCTGATTTCGGCTCAGGTCATCATCTGAAAGTCCTGAGATTGAGCCCCAAGTTGGGTTCCACACTCAGTGGGGATTCTGCTCAAGATCTTCCCCCCCCCCTTCCATCCTCTTCTGCCCCCGCCCATGCACGCTCTCTCTCTAAAATAAATGAATAAATAAAATCTGTAAAATAAATAAATAGTGGAGGGAAATCAGAAGTAGTAATAATAATTTATGGAAGGCTTCACTCTGTGCCGGATCCTGTACTAACTGCCTTGGACCTATTTCTCATTTCATCCTTACATCCCAAAGGTGGGTTACCATTCTAATCCCCATTCCAAAGAATGGACTGAGGCAGAAAGTGATTTCCCCAGGTAATGCAAGGAATCCCTACGTTATTAATAACATGACTTTCTGACAAGGCTTAAGGGTTTAACACACTACAGTGAAGATGCAGATCACAAAACTTGAAGGACAGAGCCCTGGAAAATGTCCTCAAACATTAATTTATGTAATCTCCCAATCATGTTGCATGTTGTTCCGATGAAGGAAAGCCCAGTGCAAAAAAAAAAAAAACCTTGAAGGATTGCATCCCGATGGCACACATGCCTGGTCTTTAGAGCCTGAGGCCTATCCCAGAAGATTCTGACTCAGTCAGTCTAGAGGAGGACCTAAGCATTTGTGTTTTCTTTAAAAAGCCCCACAGGCTCTGCTGATCTGCCCTCTGGGCTGGGTACAACTGCCTAGAGTCTCTGCAATTCCAAACCCAAACTTCCCTTACAATGTTGAGATGTCTGCAGACACAGGGGGGCACTGGAATCTAAGAGAAGAACAGAGAAATTATCAAAACTATCCCATGGAGAGTCAAGAAAAGGCAAGCTCTAGTTATACTACTTCTCTGTACTTATTCTGTGTCTGAATTACTCTACGGTCAATTTACTTTTTTTTAAGTAAGCAACTTTGCAAAAACAGTTACCAACAAATATTAAATAATCAATAGTACCAATAAATTTTAAATAAACCTAATTGTAACATCGTACTGAAAAGTATTCTCTCTCTCTGATCACATCGATGGCACTTCAGATTCTCTTAGCAAATAACAGTCAATATGAGAAAAATTATTTCTAATTCAACAGTGTGACACACGTGGTCAACAGCACCTGAATGCTGGAGAAGAAATGAAGTTGGGTGGAAGCCATTAGCCTTCACAAATTTCACCACACACTGCCTCCAAGTCTTCAATACTTAGATATGTATTCATCTATTTCTTGAATCAACCACCACTAACACCTACTACATGCCAGACATGGCTCTAAGTGTTTTATTAATGTTAACTATCATTTAATCTTCACAGTCATGTGTGAAGAGGGATTATCATCATCCCCATTTCTCAAATCAGGAAACTGAGATGCAGAGTGGTTTAGTAACACAGCTCATAAGTGGCAGAGCTAGGATCAGCTTGGCTCTGGACTCCATGTTTCAATCACTACGCTTAGTGTCCAAGAACCTACAAAAAGTGCAAGTCTTAACCCCAAACATTGGCTTTCCCCAACCTACAGTCCCTACATGGCCCCAGCTTCAAGGACATTCTCTCAATTCCTTTAACAGTTCACACTCCTCTCCTATTCTAAGGGAACACTCCCCCCCCCCACATCCCTGTTTATTCTTAGCCTTCTGTTCTCAGCTTATATGATATCGCCTAAATTACAACCTCTAATGCACACTGTATTTCTCAGCACTCAAAGCAAAGCGGTAATTATGTATATCATGGGTAATTATTTGCTTCCTGTCTTTTCCAGCCAGGTGGTAACTACATCATGCACCATGCCAGTCCTATTTATCATGTGTTCCCCCGTCACTGAATACCCACCACCCACCCAAAAGAAAGGGTCAACCACAAAGTACACTCTCAACAATTTCTGTTGAGTGAACCAATGAATGAAGTACACTCCAGCCTCGTGCTTTCCGACTTCTCACACATATCTGTGCTCACAACGCTGCCCCACTAGACCCCTAAGAATGTAGACTCTTGCGGCAAACATGCAAGAGCTCTGAAAAGTACTGGCTCTGCACACCAATATTACGTGCTCCTAGGCAGACCATGCCCCCCCTACACACACACACACACACACACACACACACACACACACACACACACACACCCCTTGACTGGCCCGACCTCAGGTGCAGTGGGGATCCTGACAACCCCCAATGGAAAGTAACCTATTCAAGAGGGAGAACCTGAACTCCTCCTCCCCCATCAACACCGCACTTATTTGCTTCTCCTCGGTCTTGCAGACAGACTTTAGCCCCAAGAAGGCCAAGCCCCCGTCTGCCTGGTTCAGCGCCGGAGTCCCACTCACGCCATCCCCAGGCCCGGCGCACAGCACAGGTGAGGTAATTATCACCTCTACGAATGAAGCCCCGCTCTGGGCACTTCACACGTGTGAAACCCGGGGCGCACGACTTGACGGCTACCTTCTAGTGCACAAGCGTGTTCCTGAGACACAGGCCCGCCTCCCCCCCCACAAACCCCAGTCCCCCGGGGACGCCCCCGGGGACCCCGCGCTCCGCAGGCACCTCTGCACATAGAAGCATCTTTGCAAGTGCCGCGCACACCGTCGTCGTCGTCTGTGTCTGTCGAGGAGGAAGAACAGGAGGTGAAAGAGGGCGTCCTCAGGCTACTGGCCATGTCCGTGGAGGTTCCGGGATGCTGCGCCCACCGGGAACACGGAAGAGGGTTCCGCAGGCGCCAGGGGAACCAGCCAGCCTGGGAGAAGGTAGGAGGGGTTGGTTCCACCGCGCTCCGCTGAGGCGGCTTAGGGACGCCGCATACGTCGGCTGCCCTGACAACCTTCCCGCTCATTGGCGACTCTGCCCAGACGCTGATTGGACAATTTCTCCGCCCCCTGAGGAAGGGTTCATTGGATTAAAAAAATATAGCCCCGCCCACTAAATGCAGAATCGCTCTGGGGGCGGGACGTAAAGGGAAACGGACGTAAAGAGCCACCGCAATGCATTCCGGGAATTGTAGTCATGGATGCACGGGGAGAGCACCAGAACATTTTCTGTCATTCACAGGAGGGGGAAGAGCTGCAAGATCCTCAGCATTGGGGCGAGGCGCAGAGAATCCAGCCTGAGGAAACAAGTGTTAGTGTTACATTGAGTCGGGGCTCAGTCTCAACCACTGAACAAATGTTCATGGAGCGCTGACTCTGCGCCAAGAGTTGTGCTAAGTAAGGGCTTTGCGCACATAATCGCCTTTCAAATGTGGAGGAAGGAATGTGCGGAAAACTGCTACAATAGGAAACTATGTAGTAGTGAAAGCGAACTAGAGCTGCCAGTTACAAGCATCAATGGCTGAAGTTAAGAAACATAATATTCAGTGAAAGAAGGGAATAGAACATTTTTTAAAAGTTCAAACCAAGCAAAACGAATGTTTAGAGTAAATGCACATAAATGATAAAATACTATACAGAAGAAGAAAGGAATGAGGGGAGGGGAAACAATCACCACATCTGTGACATTTAGGGAATGGGGAGGGTAGAACACTGGAGGAGAAGGATTATATAGGCCCTTCAATCATTTCTCACGTTCGGGTGGTTCACATGTGTTTCATGCATATTTAAGACGTTCCTTATATATATATTTTGTACTGGACTTCTTAGAAAACATTTCCTAGAAAAATAAAGAAGTGCATTTGTATGTTCCATTTCTCTGTCAGGAGCACTGAATGGAGCTACTCAAACTTTAAGAACTCACACACACACACACACACACACACACACACACACTAACAATAAAATGTCAGGGTACATATCTTAGGGCAAGATCAGATATCAAAAGCTTACTTAGTATTTAATGGAGGGACAAGAACTCATTGATACCCAAAGTAGAAATGACAGTGGAGAAGGATGAGCTTAGGGAGGCTTGCCAGGGGGAGTGGTGAGATCAAATACACCACTTTCGTTGAGTGGTCCTCTGCCAAGAGGGTAATGCAAACCACTGAATGAGCACAGTCTCCTACCTTGGCAGTGGACACATTCCATGGGTGTGAGTAAGTAGTAAGTGTGAAGGGCAAGTAGTATAAAGTGTCAATCCCATAGGTGTGGATGGTGAGGCTGAGAGTAATTGGAAGAAGGTGGAGGCAGATATATTGATGTGCCTCTTGTCGTTTTCTAAGCAAAGGACACCTCTGTTCTGCAGAAAAAAAATCTGATTCAGAGGACACTGGTCCGTTTTTCACTGAGGGCCACGCCAAAGGCTTCCTGCAGGCAGGCCCAACTCCTTTAGAAGTTGCTGATGAAGGAGCTAGACCTTTATGACACGGGAGTGGAGTTTGTTACTGGCTAGTTCAGGCGTCTCACTCAGGCTGTGCGATGCCTCCAAAGAGGAGACTATACTGGGGTAGTCCTCAACTATGTCCTGAGACAATGTCAGAGAACGTTCACTGCCAGCTCATCTGCATCCTCTGACAAAGTCAAGGAAAGAGAATCTGAAATGTAAAACCCCTGTGGACATTCATATTGGAGCAAAAAGCAGGCATTAACCATGAAACTTCTCCGCAAGAGGCTAAAGTAGGCATTTGGTGTTCTGTCTATCCAGCATTCTTTCTTCTACAACAGCCTGAGTTAATGATGAAGAACTAAACCCTCCTTTCAATCCGTGTGGATTAGATGAGGCTCCTCGCCTGAAACATGGTGAAACTTACCAAGGCCTGGCCGGTCACACACACAAACACCCTCACCATACTTTAGAGCTGGGGAGGGTGGTGGTGGGTTTGTCCAATCAGAATGAATGCCAGGGTCGAACGGGAGGGAGTGGCTAGGCTAGAAGAGCTCTCTTTTTTGCTGGACTGGAAGGATGTACTTACAGAGTTACTGAGAACCATCTTGCCACCTCATATAGGCTGACAATGATGCTAATGGGAAGGCTAATGGAGTCTGGAGCACTGGATGCTCAGTTAGGGGTGACCCCGGTTTGCAGTGTGGGAGCTGACGGGACAATCCCAGGAGCCTGTGGAATTGATGGATCAGGAGGATCTCGGCTCAGAATGATGAAAGTAACTGACACCCAGCGCTTGGAGCTTGCATCCTGAGCTGGGCACAAACGATCCCTCCTTTCCCAACAGCACCTGGTAGGACCTCAAACTACCATCTTCCTTCCCTGCTGGTGCTCTTTTCTGAGTCTGGGGCCTATGAGCTCATCACAGCTTTAAATGCCTACAGTCCGTTGAAAGGCTATCTTTCCTCAGTTGAGTTGCTTTAGCACCTTTTTCAAAATCAGTTGGATGTATTTGTGGGGACGATTTCTGGGCTCTTTGTTCTGTTCTATTGATCTGTGTGTGTGCCCTGCAGATGACACGCTGTCTTCCCAATTATAAGTATCTAATAAGTTTTGAAACTTGGTACACTGTATGTTCCCATTTTATGATTCTTTTATTAAATTGTTTTTGAAACTACTCTAATCCCTTTGTCTTTCCACATTACGTTTTTGAATAATCTTATCTATCACGACAAAAAAGGAAAAAAAAAGAAAACCTTACTGGATTTTACAGCAATTGCATTAAATCTCTCTATAAATCTGGAGAGAGGGGCGCCTGGGTGGCACAGCGGTTAAGCGTCTGCCTTCGGCTCAGGGCGTGATCCCGGCGTTCTGGGATCGAGCCCCACATCAGGCTCCTCCGCTACAAGCCTGCTTCTTCCTCTCCAACTCCCCCTGCTTGTGTTCCCTCTCTCGCCGGCTGTCTCTATCTCTGTCAAATAAATAAATAAAATCTTAAAAAAAAATCTGGAGAGAGTTAACATCTTTACTACGCTTAATCTTACAATTCACGAGTATTGTGTATCTCTCCATGTATTTGTATCTTTGATTTCCTTTATCAGTGCTAAATACCTTTCAGCATGTGACTCCTGGACATGCCTTGTTAGATTTATCCCCAAGTAGAGTTTTATTACTAATTGTGAGTGTGTTTGATTGTGGTGCCCACATGTTCATATCTAGTATATAGCAGTAGAACTTACTGTATGTGTTTATTCTGTGTACTGTTTCACCGTGAAACTCCGTTATTAGTTCTAAGAAGAATTAGATTTTCATACCCTCTTGTGGCATAAGCCTGAAATTAAGATTCCATACTAAGGGCTGTCTTGATGCCTGGGAAAATCAAGGAGGGGCTCACATGGCCAAATGCAAAGTAAGGTCTCCTAAACAAAAACCCTTCTCACCACAGGGACCAGACATGGTGCCTGTTGATTTTTGAGGAGCAGCATTCAGTTCCCTAGAAGCCCACTAAATTCTTCAAGCAAGCCACTCATACCCTCCCATCAGAACCAGGACTTGCAGCCCCCCTCCACCTTTAGGACACAGTCTTGCCTTCCAAGCCCCTGCTTATTCTCTGTGTTCCCAAGAGCAATCCCTGTGCAGCCCTGCACAGTGTGGGGGATCCTACCCCTGAACTGTGAGCATATGTGACTAGTGAACTGCTGTCAATCACAGCTGTCGGGTGTCAGGTGATCCCCACAGGTTTGCAACAGGAAGCTCTCTCTCACCAGGGAACTGAGGAGAAGGTGAATAAAACAAGTGGCATCACAAACAAGGAGGCCCACCTTAACTGAGGACATGGGGACAGCGTGAACTGTTCCTTTGTTAGCTAACTAGCCTCAGAGGTGACAAGCACTATCTGGGAGGGAACTGGCCATCGCTGGCCAGCTTGTGTGTTAGCTCCTGTTCTGTTTTTCAAATGGAAGTCACCATCCGTTTCCAAACTAATGTCCCATCTTTGCCACCAAGGTGAGAACCAATGTGAACTGACTGTATCTAGGCGTGAGGTGCCATGAATGTGACCTGCATCTGGCCTGTATGGGTCTCCAAGACTCCCTGCTGAGGTCCGCAACCACACATGCTGACTGGTGTGCTTGAGTTCCACCGACTGGGAGCTGGGCCAGTGCTGGGGCAGACATGCAGATCCTGTTGGGGAAAGCGCACCCCAAGCACAGTCCTGGGGATGACCCTCTCTGGTGTTGGTGGAAAGGAAGGAGACCACGACCCCAGGGAGACATAAGAATGGCTCCGTGGCTGCCTCATGAGCACTGTGGTTCAGGCAAAGGGAGTGGCCTTGCCTGTCTCCCAAGCTACCACTCCTTTCCCTGTTACCCTGTGTCCTCCTGAGCCCTCAGAATTTTGAGGTGCACATCCATGGCAGCCCAGGGCCCAGGAGCTGATGAGAAACACAAAAGTGGGGGGGGGGTGTTTGGTGTTCCACTTCTCTCCCAGTGCAACCCTCTCAGCCACACACTTGCATTTCTCTTAGTGTTGTTACTTCCCAGCCTGTCGAAGGACTCTAGATGTGATCGAGAGGCTTAAGGCTCCCACTCCGGCCACAGACAAAATGGTCTTCCTGGCTGTGGACTCCAACACTGGGGAGATGGACTGGCATTCCCACAGGAAGAGGACAGTCAGCCATGGCGCTACCCCCCAGCTCCCTTTCCCCATAAACACCCAGAACATGTGCACCATGTGTGATTGGAGACAGAACCCAAAACTCATGACTTTATGTGGCTAGAAATGAAAAACTATCCTGAGGCAATCTGCAGAGCAGGAACAGTGGGGAGGGGAAGCAGTCCACGGGAGAGAAAGGCTGTAGCAGAAGATGGTTTTGCTTCATCAGCGTCTGGGCTGTGGGTCCTGTGCTCTTTCACTGACCACTCGCTGCCCAAACCTGTTTAGCACAAGATCCGGATCCTCAGGGTTATGGGGGAAAGATCCACGGCACCCCTGTGGCACAGTGAAGGTATCAATTCACACCCTGACTTAAGTCAAGAGACTTGAAACCATACAGCTATTGCCATGACAGAGGCTCCAACCCTGATGATGCTGATTGGAGACTCTCCGGAAGAAAAAACAGGAAAGATGAGCAGCGTAAAAAGACACTCCCCCGCCCCCCACGTAAATCCAGGAATAAATAAACTGACAATAAGGAGGAATGGAACCCTCCCCCCCACCCCAAATTAATTCAACATAGTGTCACAATTTGACCCAATTGGAAATCCAAAATTTACAGGGACGTCTGGGTGGCTCAGACGATTAGGTGCCCGCCTTCTCCTAGGGTCCTGATCCCCGGATTCTGGGATTGAGCCCCATGTCAGGCTCCCTGCTGGACAGGGAGTCAGTCTGCTTCTCCCTCTGCCTCTCCCTGCCACGCCCCCTAGCTCCTGCTCTGTCACACTTCTTGCTCTCTCTCAAATGAATAAATAAAATCTTAAAAAAAAATCCAAATTTACTAAAATTATTTGTATGGCAAAAGATAAAAGGAGGCCAATTGGCTATTGTCCCTACAACATAATTCTGAATTAACTTTATTTTTTTAATAATAATATTTTTATTATGTTAGTCACCATACAGTACATCCCCAGTTTTTGATGTAAAGTTCCATGATTCATTACTTGCATATAACACCCAGTGCACCATGCAATCTGAATTAACTTAATGTCTGCTAAGACATGCGGGTTGGCTAACCTTCATGGACTTAATACGAGGGTTCAAACGATGGTTATACTAGTAAAATAACTGCATTCTCTAGCTTCTGTAGTTAATGCTTTGACATCTCAGGCCTTGGTGACTTTGGAGGGACTGTCCCTGACAGGCATAGTTAATTTTTGGAGATGGTCCACAGCTTGCCTCTGAGCACACCTTTCACATGTAAACCAACCAATTCAGGGCCTTTGCCCCCAACCACTCCCTCTAAGAAGCTCTTACACTCTGGGCCACCATCCCCTGCCCTGATCACCCCAGGGCAGGGACAGACAACTCCAGACACCACTGTGGCCCAGGCCCACTGAAATTATTCCAACTAACCAGTCTTAAACGTGCTCACCCTGCCTCACCTGTCCCTTCCCGTGGAAACCACAGTGAAGGCTCTTGCCCACATTTTCCCTTCACTCCCTCTTTCTCCTGACTGACCCTGGTGCTTCCCTGGATGGCCCTTCATGGCTCTCATGACCTCCTTTCTTGGGATCTGTGTTTCTAAAGAGCTTCTTCCATTGTGACAGTTATTTCTATATCTTCCTTTCTTACCATACCTGATTAGAATATACCCTGGTCCCATTACAACTCTGAGACTGCCTAGGGGCAGCTGGGTGGCACAGTCAGTTAAACTTTTGGCACAGGTCATGATATCAGAGTCATAGGATTGAGCCTCTTGCTGGACTCTGTGCTCAGGGTGGAATCAACCTGGGATTCTCTCTCCCCCTGCCCCTCACCTCCCCCCTGTTTTACTCTCTCTCTCTCTCTCTCTCTCTCTCTCAATCTCTAAAATAAATAAGATCTTTTAAAAATAAAACTCACAAGGGAGACCAACAAATTTAAAAGTGGTAAATATTTTGCTATTATATATTTGGCCAATATGTTCTGTTCAGTGCCTATTTCAACATCTTGAATTTGAAGGCGACATGTTTTACCTTGTTATGCACAGGGCACCCAAACCACACTGTTATCACACACAATCCTTGAGGGCAGGAACTTACTGCACCCATCTTTCTCCAGGAACATAGGTATGACATCACTTTTGTGACATCCTACTGTGAGGACATTTGTTTGACACACTTGTTAAGGACATACAAGTGCAGGGGCGCTGGGGTGGCTCTGTGGGTTAAGTGTCTGCCTTGGTTCAGGTCGTGATCCCAGGAT
Source organism: Ursus arctos (assembly GCF_023065955.2). NCBI lineage: Eukaryota > Metazoa > Chordata > Mammalia > Carnivora > Ursidae > Ursus > Ursus arctos. The sequence continues at coordinate 334,492 of NW_026623068.1, read as the reverse complement.
CCTGGGAACAAGCCCCACATAGGGCTCCCTGCTCACTGGGAAGCCAGCTTCTCCCTCTCCCTCTGCCCCACCCACCCTTTGTGCACTCACTCTTCTGCGCTTTCTCTCTGGTAACTAAGTAAAATCTTTAAAAAGAAAAAAGGACATACGAGTCAAACATCGCTCAGTATTTTTTGGGTTCTGGACACAACTTATTTCTTGTTTATAAATTTTACTGAAACCCATTTATGCTGTTACTTGTAAATGAGCCCACGTTGGGTGGGGCTCCCCTCAACAAAAGGCTCTAGGATCGGTCCAAGTTAAAATCCCCTGTTAGGGGGGACTGGGTGGCTCAGTTGGTGAAGCGTCTGCCTTTGACTCAGGTCATGATCTCGGGGTCCTGAGATAGAACCCCACATTCGGCTCCCTACTAAGTGGGGAGCCTGTTTCTCCCTCTCCTTTGGATTCCTCTGCCAGCTCAAGTTCTCTCTCAAACACATAAATAAACTTTTTAAAAAATCCCCTGCTAGTGCCCTAGTGAAAAGGCTTTAGCAACCTCCTCTCCCACTTTCTGGAGTCCCTGGACCACCCATGGTATCTGTAAATTGTCCATGGGTTCCCAATGCAAGAAACGGCCCTCCTTGGCCCTGGGTTATAGACCATGAAAGCAACAATTGCTGGCCAGGCACTGGGCTCTCCTGGAAATAGAGACTCTCACGGATTCTGAGCCTTCATATCCAGCTGTCTGTTATTCCGTGGGTCATGGTACCGCCCACCAGCTCAATATAGTTAGCAAGGCCTTCTTGCTACAGGCTGAAGCCAAAGTCTGCTTATCCTACCTGAGGCTGGGGGTGGTGCCTCTGTCCACAGTCCATTGCCAGACTCCATGGTGCTGGAGGACGTCAGCCCTTCCTTCTACCCTTGGACACCTAGAGATTCCCATGGGATCAACTGAGTGAACATCAATGGAATTGATACATTTGGTTTTGACGACCGCCTCTCACTCTTGCTCGGGTGCCAACTTCACTTCCTAGGGAAGCACCTGTCCTACACCTTAAAAGTCTCAGTGCGGGTTGAAATTGACATGGAGACAGCAGAATCCACTGTGACGGAAAACCTCAGATTAAGACTCAGTATTGGGGCACCTGGGTGGCTCAGTTGGTTGCGTGTTTGCCTTTGGCTCGGGTCACGATCCTAGGGTCCCAGGATTGAGCCCCACATAGGGCTCCCTGCTCAGCTGCGGGCCTATTTCTCCCTCTCCCTCTGCAGCTCCTGCAGCCTGTGCTCTTCCCCTACTTTCTGTGGCAAATAAACAAGTAAAACCTTAAAGTAAAAATGCAAAGAGGTCTGAATGGATGGTTTCCTGCATACAATGGAGCAATTAGCCTTGAACTGCAAATGAAGATTTGGAGTGGCTTTTGAGAAAATGGACTAGGCAGTCCATCATGGACATTTGGAATAAAAATCGCTTAAATCCTGATGATAGGAGCTAGTTAAATAATTTAGGGTATATCCATAAAATGCTGGGTTTTCTTTTAAAGAACAAATTGGAATTCATTCACATTTTGGAAGATCTCTAAGGCAGAGTGATTTAAAAAAAAAAAAAAAGTCAGAAAATACTATACTCCCAAATAGGCAAATACACATATATTTCTAAAAGGCCGGAGAGAAATCAGGTTACCCATAGAGTGATTTCCTAGGCAACAGAAAAACAAATGGAACAAAAATTAAAAATGAAAAAAAAAAGAGAGAGAAATGGGACTTAGCGGGGGTCAAGCAAATTTACATTTTTTTTTAAATCGTACGCATCTTGTACTTTCATGCTGTTCACCTTGTTTCTCATACAAGGTGTGTGTGTTCGTGTATTTGGTAAGTTCGGAACATTAAAACCAGTTGATGTGTTCCTTACCCAGGGTATATGTAGATACCTGCTCCTTGTGAAAACATTACAGCATTACAAACAATATTGGAAGTATCCTTGGACCACAGCCTCCAACCCCACCAATGTCTACTCTCATAAGAAGTCACCACTGTTTTCAGTTTGGGGAATACCTCTGCAGTCATTAAAAGACCTCTGTTCTTGTTAAGTCATAAAAGAATATTTTTATTAAGCTGAAAGCAAAACTGCAAATACATTACGTTTTGCAAAAGGCCATTTTGGGCTAAGGTAGACACACAGAGTGACTTGCGTTCTTCAAAGCGCCGTCTCCTCTCCGGCTTGAGAATCGTCTATTTCTTTGAGGGGCCTGTGGCCGCCATTCCAACCTTCGTGGCAGGTGACAGTATTTGGGGCGTGTATGTGGGGAAAGCATCAGTGACAGCATTTAGAAGAAGGTGCTCCGATCCATCCGTTTCTGGTCCTGGGGGGGTAATGAGAGACACAGCTGTGGTGCGGGGCTTCACATCTTTTTTTCGGGGTGTGGATCCTAGGGCAGTGTTCAGATGTTGGGGGCCTTGTTTCTTAGCCACTTTTCCCCTTCCTCCTGAATCTGGGGGCTTCACGTCATGAGCAGAGGGTTTAGGTGGTGGAGAAGCTGAATGTGATTCCGCTTCTAGAAACTGGACGAAAAGTCCTGAAAAAGAATTGTTGGCCATAGCTCGGTGACTTGGTTTCCCAGGTGTGTTGGGGGCGCTTCTGGATCCAGGCCCCCCAGTCACCCAGCTGGTAACCCCACCTGGCCTTTCACTGAACAGCTGGCGCATCTGGTCTTCTTGGATCCCCAGCGTGCCTGCCATCAACCTTAAGGCTTCCTGCCGGTCGGCATCAGGTGCTTGCAAAGAGCCCACGAAGAGTCTCCTCAGGAGGGTTTTGTCCACCATGCCTTCGGACTTACTTACTAAGTCCATCAGTTTCTTCTGGGTGTCCTCCAGGACTTCCTGCTGGACCTCGTTCTGTTTCTTGACTTCTTGGAGCTGGTCTTCCTTCAGACCCAAGTCAGCCTTTGCTTTCTGGAAGCGTCCCTGCAATGACTTCAGTTTCCCTTCTAGGCTGTCTGCCTTTTCCATCCACTCGGCGAGTTCCAGCTTGAGGGCGGCTAGAACGTGACCGTACTGCCTCCCTTCCTCCTGGGAGGCTGCAAGCTGGAAGGCGGCTTCCTCTTTCTGCTGGGTGACCATGTGCAATTGCTCCCGCAGCGACTGCACCTGCACACTGGCTCGATGGCTCGCGTTTTCCAAGGCCGTGGAAGACAAAACGAGCTTTCCCTGCAAGACCGTCACTTCCTCTCTGAGCTGAGCCACTTTGCCTTCTGAGACCAAAGCTTCGCGGCGACGAGAATCTTCGGCTTCTGAAGCGACGTGACGCCGTCTCTCCAGCTCCTGGGTGAGGCGTGATTCTCTCTCCCGTAAATGGTGCACCTCCTTCTGGAGGGCACAGGTTTCCATTTGTTTCTGTGTCAGTGCCAGCAGGACTTCCTCTCTCTCCTGTGGACACACAACTGTCTGGTCCTGCACGGATGCAACTGCATCGACGAGCCGCTTCGCTTCCCCGGTCTCGCCCTCTTCTTTCCCTCGCAATACTTGCTCCAAAGCAAGTGCCTTCTCTTCCACCGCAGCGGACTGGGATTCCTCCTCTCTCGGCAGCATGGAAAGCCGCCTGTTGGTCTCTTGCAAGGCCTGATTTTCCATTTCCTTTTCTCTACACGTTTCCACGAGCTTTGCATTTTCCTCTTTCAGTTGACACACATCCGTTTCAAAATCTGCTAGTCTCTCCTTCAAATCGGTGACTGCCTGCCTCAAAAGGTCATTTTCACTCACTTGGCTACTGAACTTCTCCTGCAAAGAAAGCAATTCCTCACTTTTCGCTTGCAGTCGGAGCTCTTGATCCGGAATGAAGTTTTGCAGAACGGCCTGTTTCTCCTTCAGCGGCTCCATGTCGGAATCCCCGTGTTCCTGTTGTTTGCCTTCTCCTGGGGACGCGGCCGACACGGAATCCATCCATCTCTGCTTCTCTTCCTGGAGGGTTCGAATCATTGTATCTTTTTCTTGCATTGATTTTCTTAGCTCTTCTACCTCCTCTTGGCGCAACTGAGAAGACTGGCTCACTACGTCAGATGTCACGGCCTTCAGAGAGTCAGCTGGCTCTGAGGAGTCGGGGGAGGGCTGCAGGAAAATCGCATCCAGTTTCCCTAAAAGGAGATCCTTGGCGTGGCAATTCTCCCCGATGCTGAGCTGAATTCGTGCCAGGTCCTTCTCTAAGTGTTCTAAGGTTATTTCCTTGCCTCCGTAAGTCTGGATCAGGTCCATAGAGGTCGCCTGCAGTTTGGAATCCTCCTCGCTGCCAGTGCAAGCCTGCGCCTGGAGCTGGCGAAGATCGCTCTGAAGCTGGGGTGACTCCTGCTTCATGTTTTGGACCGTGGTCATCACCTGCTCTTTCCACTCTTCCATGATCTTCACTCGCTGTTTGAACGTGTCCCGTTCCCGCAGAAGCTCCTTGAACTGATCGATGTGAACGCCGCGAACCTCATCACCAGTGCTGGAGGTCTGCAGGATGGTCAATAAAGTCTGACATTTCTGACTTAAGGCATCCACTTCGAGGTCTTTTTCTCGAATAATGTGTGATAAATTCTGAATCGTTTCTCTAAACATCTCCTGACCACTACATTCAATTCTCGGGGACAGTTTCCGATTTTCCTCTTGCATCCTCTGGAGCTCTGCTTCTTTGGCAGCAAGTCTCTCTGTCATTTTCTGATACTCCCTTGTCAGATGGCTATTCTCCCTCGTTTTCTCATTTAAGACAGCCAACACTTGGTCGCTTTTCGAAGCACACTCTTGCAATTGCTGCTGAAGTCGCTCCACGTCCACGCGCTGGCGCTGAGAAGCTGCAGAGATTCTGCTGGAAAGACCCTCGATCTCCAAATCCTTCTGCTGGATAATCTGAGTTAGTTTACCAATCTCCTCTTTGGACACCCGATCGATGTGTTCGGTCAATCGGATGTTCTGTTCAGTTAGAAGCTTCATCTCCACTTCTTGCTCTTTTATTCCTTGGACTGATCTTTGAGTTTCGCCTTTAGATGGATCAAGCTTCTCACTTCCGTTCTCTCTAGGAAGAGGCTGACTGCTTGTGACTTGAACGTCGTCACAGTGCTCTGCTGCAATGTGCTGGCTTTTGTCAGGCAGCTGGGCTTTCATTTGGCCTAATGTGTCTTGCAAATTCTGAATCTCCTGGTCTTTCGCTGCAAGGAGCTGAGCGCGTTCAATATGCAGCTGCTCCTGCTGGGATTGAAGATGGTCCACTTTCTGCTTCTGCTCCTGTAGAGACTGAAGCAGTCTTATCTTCCCCTGCTGCTGGTTGTGAATGATCTTCTGTTGTTCCTTTACTTCCTCCTCGAGGTCATCTTTTAACTCGTTCAGTTGGAAGACTTCACACTCCAGTTCGAGGATTTTAGGGTCAGGTACAGGGCGACTCTGTTGTCTCAGGCGCTCCAGTTCTTCTTTCAGATGATGATTTTCGGCGGTCACGGAGGTGAGACGCATGTCTTTGTCCTCCACGGTTTGCTCTAAAAGGTCATTGCTTCTTGAGGCTTTTCCTTTAATGACCTGTGTCAATTGCTTCTGCTCCTCCAAAGCAGAGGACAGCATGTCCTTGGTTTCTCTGTGGTCGGCGTCCATCTGCTCGATCTTCTTTTGGAGGTGGAATATTTCCAGGTCTTTCTCTTGCATGAGTTGGATCAAACGTGCATGCTCTAAAGGTAACAATTTCTTGATGGTTTGCTTGTACTTCCTCTTCTCTTCCAACGCCTTCTTCTCAGTCCGATACAATTTCGCTACTAACCGCCCTTTTTCGATCTTTAAAGCCCTCACAGCAATGTTGTTTTCCAGACACTCCTCGTTGTTACGGAGAATCGATTCTTCCAGCTGGTGTCTTACATCTTGGAGTGCCAAAACCAACTTCTGGTTTTCTGCTCTGACATCAGAAGCAACATTGTTCAGATTGTCGTTCAGCCGCTCCATCTCTGCAAGTTGTTGCTCCACCCGTCCAAGCTCACTTTCCCTTTGCTCATACTCACGTAGTTGTTGGCGGTGCCTCTCAATGACGTCGGCCAGTTGCTTCTTGTGGAGACTCTGTAATACCGATACTTCAAGTTGGTGTTCGTCTAGCTTCTTCATCCGTTGTTGTTCTAGGTCCCTGATGGTGGTCTTCAGTTTCCAAATTTCACTGGAGTCTAGTATCTTTGATGACGACTGAGACAAACGCCTCCAGTGACTAACCTCAGCCTCCAGTGTTTCGATGTCCTTCAGGAGTCTGTTGATTTGTGCCTGTGATGTGATGAGGTCGGCGAAGTCCATCTCCTCGCCAGTGGAAGTTCCCTTTCCCACGTGCCCGGTGAAATCAATGTGGCTGGGGAAGCAAGGCTCTCTGCCATCCACTTCCCCTGGGGAATGGTCTAGGCCAGAGCCCAGGCCACCAACCCAAGGCAACATCTCTGCGGGTCATAAAACTGTCCTGGTCCGCTGTGAAAAAGCGTCCAGTGCAGTCGGACTACCCCGCCAAGTGTCCCAGAACCCCTGCCTGCGCGAGCCTAAGAATCCCAAGACAATAAGCGTTTCTAGGCAACGCTTGCGTGGGCCCGGCCCCCCTCCCCTCTGCAGACCAGGTCCTTAGGAAAGGCCAAGGCCTTGGTCTTTCCCAAGGCCGTCTTTGGCCACTGGTCCCGGTCCCAGCCGCTCATCCCCACGACTTCTCACGCCAGGGCTGGGCCCCTTCCGCTTCTTCCCCCGCTTTCATGGCGGTCCTGGGCGGGTCTCAAGTGCATGCTCCTGCCTCACCGCCCCCAGGTGCCTGCCCACACAAAATGCACTTGGCCCTCGACTTTCCCCCTAAGTGGTATCACAGTACACAAACTCCTTTGGCGTGTGCTTTCCACGCAACCGAATCTTTTTAATGGAGGTGAAAGGTACACAGTCCCACGCACCCATCCACCTAGGAGTGAAGGTCCTAGGTGCATTTGACAAATGTCTACACACGTGTAAGGCATGGCCCTCAAGAGACTTTGGGCATTTCCAACCTCCAGAGGCTCCAGAGTGACCTGTCCCTCCCTGCCTCGTTAGCCTGCGGGGACAGTGAGTCCCACTCCTGGGTTTGCTGGTTCACTGGCGGCCGGGAGCGCTGTGACCCATCAACTGCCTCCCGCAGGTGTGCGGCCTAGACCGGGGAGGGGGTCGCGGGCGGTGGCGAAGACCGTGCTGGATAGGGGGCTCCTGGCATCTCACAGAGAGGCCTGGGGTTCAGGCCTTGGGTGGAGGAGGGGCTGGGAACCACACCCCTTGCCTGGTCCCACAAGGCCCCCCCGGTGGGCGGTGCCACTGGATGAGAGGCAGAGAGGGCGGGGCTCCCGTCCAGGAACAGCTCCACAGCCGCCTGGGCCCTGAGGTGATGCAGCCCTCTGAGCGGTTCCCAAGCTGCCCTGCCCAAGCCCCTTGGTCAGCCGCCTCCACCAGGAAGAAGCAATCCAACTGCATGAAGCAGGGGCCAGCTAGACCGCGGGTAGGCGAGTGCGCCGATCTGGGTTGGCACGGGATGAGCCGATTGGGGACGCTGGCCTGGCCGCCTCGGCAGGGCCGGCTGTTTTCTGGGCCGCGCGCTCGATGCCTTGCAGCACGCGGGATCTGGGACCGGGCTGCGCCACGTCGCGACCTGGAGCCCAGCTCTGGGCCAGCGCCAGAGCCCCCGGGGAGCAGCGGGGTGGGTCGTCATCCCGCCGCCCATTGTCCAGGCCCGCAGAGCATCGCCCAGGAGGGAGTGGACCCGAGCCTTCCCCTGACCTCCCCCGGCCTTCCCCTGACCTCCCCCGGGGTTGGCCCCGGGTGAAAACTCAGGTAACCCTTGTGCCTGAGGCCAGGCGGACGCTGTGCTCTGGGGGTGGCGTCCTCAGCCTTTCAGGTTCGCCCTGCTGCTGCGGACCCTCCACGTCCAAGTGCCTGATGGCAGTAAATAAGGAAGGGATCATCAGAGCCCATCGGATGCGCCCAGGGAGTTTCGGTGGTCCATGCAGGGGCTGTACAGGTGTTGCTGTTCCCAAACCCGGGCCCCTGTGGACCCGACTGCCCAAGTTTTTGATATTGACAAATTGGGAACTGGGTGGAAAGAATTGTGGAAACGCCTTGGGCCGACTTTTAGTTTAGCTCTTTAATAGCTTTTTAAAAAGCCTTTCTCCCTTTGGATTTGGAAGCAGATCCTTCTCCAGGTTTCTTGGGGACTGTTTTCATGCTTGACAGGAAACATTCTCCATTATGAAATGACAGAAGACACCAGGGTTTGCAGACCACCAGGCTGTTGGAACAGGAACCACTGGTGGTTTTGAGAGGTCCTGGAGGTGACTGTCATGTGCCCAGGTATCTGGGACACATCTTTCAAGGTCTTTTAGGGCAGTTAGCTGTACTGGACCTAGTGACTGTTTTTGCTGGGCAGAGACATGAAGGTGTGAGTCTTCCACAGCTCTTGCTTCTTTTTTTCCAAAAGTTGGGTCAAAGGGGGAGTTTGACTTGGCCAGAACACGTGCGGATAGTTCCGTGTGTGTGTGTCTGTACCAAAATACTTTGACTTCCCCTCCCATTTCTTCAATTTCCTTGTTTAAGGTTTGGGTCCCCCCCACCCCACCATAACTTTTTGCTTAGTGGCTTAGTTTTGTTGTTTAACTTTGTTGCTACCCCACCCTATTACCTTAGTGTGCATTTATCCTGTTACCAGAGTTGATGCCTGTGCCCTAAGCCTAGTGCTGCCTACTTTTCTGTCATTTGTAGGAAATGATAGAAATAATGCCCAGCGGGAGGTAGACAGGATAGTAGTGATGTAGTTTTGGAAGGCAGGTGAGGTTTGGTGGGCTGAGATCTCGAGCCAACGCCCGAGAAAGAATTCTTGAGACGTCTTTAGGGCAAAATGCTGGTTTTCTTAAAGCACTGGGACAGGATCCCTGGGCAGAAAGAGCTGCTGTAATGGGGTTGTGGGGGCAACTGATTACATACTTGGGAGCTGGGAGAGGGAAAGAAAAGGGAGGGCTTCAAAAGAACTTTCCTACGCTAAAGAGGATACTGGAGACCTTGCCAGTGTCAGGTTAAGGTTGTTTTCCCTTCTAGCAAGGTATTAACATTAAGATAGTTGGAAGTTTCCTGGAGGAATGTCACAGGGTATCAGCCTGTGCTTTGTCCTTCTGCTCCCTCTTCAGGAGTGGGGGCCAATGATTCAACAGAGAATCTGTAAATGAATCCTAAGATAATTCCTTGTGAGCTTTCTTACCCCTGCCTCCCTTTGCATTCTTAGTAACATGCCTTGTAAAATCAATATTCAATGACTGTCAAGACTGATTTGTCATGTTATCATTCTGGCCTCTTTATATACTGTATCAGGAAAGGGGTGTTTGCTTTTTTTGTGCAAAGTTCTGAGGTATTTATTTATTTATTTATTTATTTATTTATTTAATTTATTTATTTAACAGAGAAAGAGCACAAGCAGGGGGAGCTGCAGGGGGAGAGGAGGAAGCAGGCTCTCCACTGAGCACGCAGCCTGACCTGGGGCCCTATCCCAGGACCCTGGGATCATGACCTGAGCCGAAGGCAGAGCCTTCACCAACTCAGCCACCCAGGGGCCCCAGTTCTGGGCCTTTTCAAGCTACCAAGCCAGTCGGCCCCTCTTTGGCCCCAGCTTCCTCTGTAGCAGCTTCTCTCTTCACACCTGGATTCTGGCCATACGTGCCCCACTTCTAGTTTATGGAGCAGGCCGAGCATTCTTACCTCTTAGCCTCTACCTGAGATTCTCCGGAGTTCCTTTCACCACACCAGCCCTGTAGCTGCCTCCTACTCATTCTTCAGCTCTCCAGGCCAAGGTGTCTGCCTCTAAAAGGCCTTCCCTGATGCTCCGACAGAGAATGGATGGCCCCATCCCGGGGAACGTTCCTAAGTCCACACAGCACCTGGTTTTCTATGATGCAGTGGCCTCTTTACTTGTTATTGTTCCCCAGTAAACAAAATGCCTTGAGAGCCCTTGCTGTCTTTCTCTTTCATCTCCCAGGGTCTGCTGCGGTGCCTAGCACAGGGTAGAAACTCCACAAAGACTGTCAAATCCAGTGTAAATCTAGTTCCTACCAGATCGCCCTGGCGGTGTGAGCCCAAGTATGGGAAAATGAAAACTGGATAGAGTCAGTGGTGATTCACACTGGGACTGTAATTCTGGCCCTGACCTTTGACTCTGTTTGAAAATCTTTATTGCTCGATGCCAGTGGAAGCCGAGGCTATTACAGAGCTATGAAGGGTGTGGCAGTTATGCTCCCAAAGTCAAAACTGTTTTTCTGGGGAAGCTTTTGCTTCACTGCTGTCGATTTCCTCGACATATCTGTATTCCTTCCACTCCGGTCATTGTCAAGGCCTCGGGAGGAAACACGGAGGCAGGAGAGAGCCTAGAATTGTGATTCTGTGTTATCGTGTTACTGACAGACATCAGAAGTGGGATTCTGGGTGCATTGCACTCAAGAGGAAGGCTAGAAAGCGTAGGTCCCCTTCGCCCATGAGTGAAGTCGTGTGTGTGAATGGCATGCCCATCGTGTGTGTTATCCATTCATAAAAGGCCATGTTGTCTTCCCAAGAACAAGGACCTTATCAGCAACCGCACAGTGAGGTTCCATGGGACGAACATGGGGGAGAATGAGGAATGGCTGCAAGGAGGGAGTTCTCATGATGTGATGTGTTTACAATGGGAGGATGAGTGTGTTTCAGAAGATGGTTTGTGTATCACAGACGTGAGGCTATGTGGTGGTCTCATGACAGGGGGGTCCCAAAGAAGAGAATTAGGATGGCTGATTCATCAAGGGGCACTTATGGAGGCCACACTGTGTACTGTTCAAGGTATTAAAGAATCACAAGTGAACACAACCCAGTTTCTGCCCTGAAGGGGCTCAATAGATCTGTGGAAGAGACAGACAAGCAAGAAATAATTATAGACCATGAGACAAGTGTTTAGAGAGGGACAGCTAATACAGTGAGCAACACTCCACTCTGAGTGAATGGACAGAGGTACCAAAACCAAACAAACAGACCAGAAGGAAATTGGAGCAGAGCCTTTCCTCCCATCTGTAAGCACGACTTTCAATGTTCTCTCCTATTGATTAGGTCTCTTTTCCTTGTAAGAGAACCCAACTCGAATTGCCCTAAGCCAAGATGGGAACTTTACTGGCTCATATGTGACCCAGAGTCCAAAAGGACTATGGCTGCAGCCAGGGCTGGATCCAGGGGATCCACTCTCTAGACAGGCTGTGTCCACAAGGAGACACCCCTGCCCCACCCAGGTTTCCTCCCTCCTCAGTTCAAGTCCCAGAGGGACATAGACTACTTTTCACTGTGGCTAGAGCCCCAGGACAGACTCTGAAGATGTCTGGCTGGGTCCCATGCCATGCCCTGGAAATGCAAATGGAGTCAGCCCCACCCAAACCACAGGGAATGGCAATGGGGGAGTACTGGTCCCCCAGAGAACACTGGGTGCTGTTACCAGCAGGGGAGAAGGAGTGCTGGTCAGAATACACTAAGTATTACATCGTGTCTTTTGTAGGGAAAGAGAACCGTCATCTACTCTTGTGAAAATACAAATTAGTAAAGAGGATCTTGAAGAACAGTTTGGCAGCGGCTATTAGAATTCATAAGGGGCAATTCCTTGAGCCAGGAATTCCTGCAAATACGCACGTGTACCTGTGCTTTCTACAACACTGTTTAATAGAAAAGCATATAAAATGCAGCTATCTAAAGGACCATCAGTACTGAATACATTAAGTAAAAAGGAATTTCCATGCAAAGGAGAACTAGAAAGCCATCAGAAATAATGAGGCAGAGCTATAAATGACAATAGAAGCACAGCCATGAGTTACTAGGATCCAGAATAGTTACAAAACAGGACGTGTCAATTATTCACTTTATTAAAATTATACATAAATCTATTTATTTTGAGAAATGTAGATTCACTCATTCAACAGATATATATTGAACTACAACCTATGTATTTATTCAGTGTATATGTACAGTCTCTCAGCAAAAACTTACTGACCCTTCTAGGTGCCAGGCACTGGACTGTATTTGTGTTTTCATGTGTGATATTTATCCGTCTCTAGGTGTACTGTTCGTCCATAGGAGAAAACACTCTGAACACTGGTTATCTTGGTGGGGGGAGAGATTATGCCGGGTCTTTACTTTCTACTTCATACATTTCTGCATCGATGGATCAAAGGTAATGCAAAGCGTTAGCTCCTTCATTATAGGTAATCATTCCGACACAAGTATTCACCAAATATACAGAAAGTTATGATAGCGACAGTGTGGAGAAAACAGCCAGGCCAGCACATGGCACAGCCTGCACAGGTTCCACTTATAATCTGTAGGAGGGAAACGAAGGATGGGGGAGATGTTCTTTCTGGGAGTCTCTTCACCAGGAGCATGACTGTGGCACTGTGGTTGCACAGAGGCCTGTCTCGCTGTCTCATGTTTCCTGTGTTATCTGTGTCCACCATCCCAGAAGGCCATCCTCTCTGGGCATGTCCTCTGACCTGAATTATTAGTAAGCCCCCTGAATACTCTGCCAGACACAGACTGAAAACGATGGAACATTCTGGAAGAGGTTTACCTTGGACTGAAAGGCTTAGAGGTGAGCAGGGAGTTGCTGGAAACACTCATACTTAAAACGTGAGGGGAAACCCGGAGCACAGGGGCCGAGGAGGTGATATAACAGGCGGAGCAGGTCAGGTACAAGACAGCGGGGAGCAGTGGGGGGGGGACTGGAGGATGACAGCCCCCCTCCATGAAGCAGCCACCTAGGACTTAGGGTCTGATGCTGCCAGATTGGATGTTCCCAAGGAAAGCTGGAAACAGAGATTTTCAGGAAAAAATCTATTTTGCACTGGTTGTAAATCACTGAAACCCATTTTGTAAAGATTGAAGAACGGGGACCTATGGACATCTGTTTTAAATTCCTTCACGGTAAATGCGATGCAGTGTAAACGTATCAGCAGAAGTACACTCTGCGTGACATCGCAAGTGCTCACTCGCAGGTGCAGACAGACAGACAGACAGACACACACACACAGACACAAACACACACCCCTTTTAAAAGGAAAAGGGGAAAAAAGCAAAGAGCGTTCTGTAGTGCACATCGTACCACGTAGGTTAAGGGTACTTGCCGATTTGAAGTGGGTCCTCCGAATGTAGTTCTGTAATGGGTTGTGATAAGAAAGGCTTGACTCTGTGGGAAGATGGGAAAGAGAGAAATGAGTCAAGGAGCTCAGTTTCAGCAGAACCGCAAACACCCACTCCAGGAACGGCAAATACATCCTGCTCCTGTTCAAAGCAAGGGCCACTCACTCCACAGGGCCTTCTGCTTCCTGACGTCTGGCCCTCGGCACACGCACTCACACTTCAGTGGATCGGGGCTCTGGCGAGGTCACTAAGCAGGACACTCCGAATCGGATGCCCACTCACAATCTCATCATGAAATACTGAACACTCAGAAATCGCTCAGGATACGTCAGCAAGGATTTTCCCGATGTTCCAGGTTTTCCAAGTCGTCTCCAGTTTTCTGCCTCTTCTCAAACAAAATCTTTAACACAGTGCTCACCGCTCACAGTTCACTGAAAAAAGGACTCCTATTCAGACTTGAAGTCAGTAACGTTGATGCGATGACTCCCTCCTCCACGATATGCAAAAAATCAGACCTCAGAGAGCTGAATCCTCCATCACAACAACCATACACAAAGGCCAATGCGTTTTTCAGCCCAGAAGCACCTCTGGGCTTGAGTGAGAGCCCGCTTCCTCTTAGTTCACTCGGGGTCCCAACAGGCTAGGACATCGTCTGCAGAGGCACAGCCTCAGATGCCAGACGGCAACCGATCAGCATATTTTCTGTAACGGAATCCTGTATTTGGAAAGGGTGAAAACCTTGTTTTCATAGGGTAAACTAGATCAACCTCATACTTGAAAACTATTTCCAGATGATGAGAATTAGACATCCTTGAAGGACAAGCTGAAACTTTTATGCTCACCAAAATTTTTTTTAAAGGCAATTCTTGGCATTTTATTGAAATCACTCATTTAAAAAGAAGGAAGGGAGTTCCCTTCCAAACCCTCGGGCTTGAGGCCAGGGCTTAAATCTCAGCTCCACCCCTTCCTTCACAGGTGCCGAGATGGAAATTCGCTTCACTGCTTTGTGCCTCGGTTTCCCCACCAGAATTCACGAGGCTGCTCTGAGCACTGAGTGAGATGATGCATGGGAAGCATTGCACACGGTGCTACAAAAGCTCCCAGCAGGATTCACAAACTCGCCCTCTACAACTCTGCAAACTCCTTAAAACCTGGTCAGCGTGGCCCCCGGAATATCTCACAGACTGTAAATGACTAAGTTCAGCCTCCCATTCATTTGCTCAAACAATATTGACGACGCATCTGCTCTGGGCTGGGCACCTCTCTATGCCCTGGAGATAACGAAGTAGACAAAATACACAGAACAATTCAGATCATGAAACTAGTGTAGGTCATTTCAAGGTTCAGAGAAATGACGTTCATGGACAGAACAGTCACAAGGGAGAGTGTATTGCATGTGGAAGACTGCTCGACAGGTTGGAATGAGGTCCCGGGGCCAGCAAGAAAGCAGGGAGGGGGTCCAAGGGGAGGGCCCCCTAAAATGAGGTCTCCAGCATGCATCCGGCCCCCTCCCGACCGCTGCCTCTGACTCTGCCCGGCTCTGTCCTCTGGTCCAAGCCACACTTACTGGATGCTGGGCAGCTTTCTCGTGACAATCACTGCAAAGTCGACCTCAAAAATATTTTCATGGGAGATCTTCATCCTGAGGAAAAATACACAGCAAGTTTGCTAATTCTGTATTCCCGCATACATTTACTGACCATCTTCATGTACCGAGTACTAAGCCCCAAACAGCAACGGGCTATTTCAGGGATTTAAATCAGGAATGATATGGTCAGAAAGGTACTTTTCAGGTGACTTTGGTCTCTGTGTGGAGAATGGATAGAGGACAAATGTTAGGAGATTCTCAGAGCCGTCCAGGAAGAAGGTCCAGGGAAGAAGTCACAGGGAGCCTGAACTGGGGGAGCAGCCACTGGCATGGAGGTGGGGAGGCACTGAGAGGCGCTGGGGAAGTAGGAGCTAACAGATTTTCCAAAAAGCAGACTGAGACAGATTAGAGAGGGTCAGGAAACAATTGTGTGTTTGCGGGGGAGGGGTCGGGGCCAGCATGTGCGGGATCAAATAGGATACAACAGCAAACATCACAAAGCATCCCCGTCAGTGAGGGCGAGCACTGTCTTGTGGTACATTTACGTTTTTCTGTGAGAGTCGCCTACGGTGGGTGGGAAAGGGCAGGCGTCTGCAGCCAGGGAATGGGGGTCAGATCCCATCCACCACGTGTCTGCTGTGAGGCGCTGCAAGTCACTAAACTCCCTGGGCCAAGCTTTCCTCCTCTGCACAGTAGAGAAATTGACTGCACCTCACGGGGTTGTGAGGACTCATGAGGAAATAAATATACAAGCCACACGCACAGCAGGACCTGCGCTAGTAAGCGCCAAGGGTGTGCCTTTGATTTACTGACACGGGTACACAGATGTGGGGCCTGGCCTGGGCTGTACATGTATTTTTACTGTGGGCTGCAGTAGAGAGTGTGAAAGCCACACACAGAGACACACACACACAAACATACACACTGAGTTAGACAAAGACAGTCATACGCACAGAGACGCAAAGACCCACACACAGCGGCACACAGACAGAAGAGACAGACACAGAGAAACAGAGATACAAAATACAGACATGTAGACACACAGACCCCTACACACAGACACACAGAGAGGCAGAGACACAAAGACACAAACACAGAGACACAGACACACACACGCAGAGACTCACAGAGAACGACACACACACACACACACATAGAGAGACACACTAACGGCCCTGCTCCACCACCTGCCTCCCCAGCCTGGTCACCCTCTGGGCTCCTAGCACATTCTCTCCATCTCTGTCATGTGCACTCACTCACTCAGCCCTGAGGAGGATTCTCGAACGCATTCTCTCCTCAGCTCACCAACTGCAAGGACACCCCTTTCTGGCCTGTTTCAACCACACACTGCATGTCTCCTGCAACAGCTCCTCACACCCCTGAGGCCTGGCAAGAAACAAGGTGCTCCACAACCTGCTGACTGTTCGGCATCCCCCCCGCCATGCATGCTTTTAACACCCTCGTGTCCACCTTACTTCTATTCCAGAAATACAGAACCAGTTGGTCAAAGGGGAAAGACAAAGAGAAACACAGATGCCGGTGTCCAGAATCCGGTGGTGGTGTCGCCGGTGCAGGCTGGGCCAAAGGAAAAGCGGGGGTCAGGATGATACCCCTGTTTCTGATGTGAACAACTGCGCAGGGAAGAGCACCGTGTATGTAGACGGTAGTATGTAGTATGTATATTAACTCACCTATGTAGACAGTCAGGAGCGATGGGAAGCAGGGATGGGGGAGGGTCGCTGTCTTAGGGGTTGGCATGATGGGGTCAGAAATCAGAAGCAAGCATTTTCTAGTAGGAGGTGATCCCTATGGGTTAAGTGTCAGGACCATAGGTCCAGCTACCCCCCAACCTAGTGGAAAAATCAGAGGGTCTGGTTTGGGGGAGAGGGAGGGTGACAGAGGGACACAGGAGGAGAGAGTAAAGGACCGCTTCATGATGTATCAGAAGAGACAGGCTCACCCATCTCAACCGTTCACTCTCAGAGCTGCCACACATGCCTGCCCGTCTGCAGAGCGCGGCGATGGACGAGCTAGCTGAGGCTACTGGGAGGAAAGGCTTAGGGCAGACGAGAACTAACTTCTGCTAGGAAACTCCACAGCACCCTTCCAGAACATTACTCCCACGACAGGAAAGGGTAAGGAGAGTCTAAAATTCCCAAAGACAATGAGAACAATTAAAAGCAGATGAAGGACAGCATATACTCCCACATCTTCTGTAGGACTTCTTACTTTAGTATAAAGAGCTTCCCCTTGGGGCGCCTGGCTGGCTCAGTCGGGTGAGCGGCCGACGATGATTTCGGTTCAGGCCACGATCTCAGGGTCCTGGGATCCAGCGCAGCATCGGCCTCTGTGCTTAGAGGGGAGTCTGCTTAAGATTCTTCCTCTGCCTCTGCCCATCCCCCCCAATAAAAGTCAAATCTTTAAAAAAACAAAAAAAGCGCTCCCCATGCATCAGCTACTTGACCCTCAGAAGAACTGACTAAGGGGTCACTGGGGAGGGAAAGCTACCAAAAGGCACACCTCGAGCCTCTAAGGAACAGACAGCTTCTTTCTGGGCTTTCGAAAAGGAGCAAAATGGCTGCAGCACATGTTTCCACTTTCGACTCTGGGATTCCCTGAGTCTGTCTGACACGCCACTCAATGAAAGCTGGCGAGTCACAGGAGGCAAGAAAGACACCGAAGACAGGACCGGCTCCTGGATGGCAGCTGGGGACCGCCGTGAGGAAGCACAGCCCTTGGACTGGAAGAGGATCCCGCAGGGCCAACCGCAGCACAGGCTGCCCGAGGTGAGACCCACCCTCTGCGTCCTTGATCCTTGGGTTGTGTGAAAACAGAAGTCGGGAGACACCGATCAGCTGAGGTCCCTTAAAGGGGTTCACTGCCCCTTTATTCTGTTTCTGTGATGGTACTGGCTTTCCTGGGCCCTCCTGGTGCCCGCTGCCCGAAGTGGGGAGCCTTTAACTGCCCAAAGTCTTGGGCCCCTGAGATCAAACAGAACGAGCTCCCACGATGGTGGCAGCAAAAAGCCTGTGACCCGCTGCCTCTGCTGGTGCAGCTGGGGGAACATCCCCGGGGGAAGGTCCATGAGACAACGAGACTGGCAGCCAAAATTTTCGCTGCCCCGTTCTACAAGCACATACCTCTCAATACAGGGATTAGCAAATTTACTGTAAATGGCCAGAAAGTATTTTAGTCTTTGCAGGCCAGACAGCCTCTCTTGGAACTACTCAACTCTGCTGTCATGCTGGTAAAGCAGCCATGGAGAAGATGCAGCTAAATGGGAGTGGCTGTGTTGCAATAAAACTTTATTTACGACGATAGCTGAGTGGGCTAAATTTGGCCCGACAGGCCCAGGCTCCAAGAAGCAAAGAAGCATTGTTTATTTTTTATTATTTAAGAAACATATATATTTAAAAAAACCCTTTGGACCAATATAATTATCAAACAAAACAAAACACCTCCACAATATCTTACTGACCCTGTGCTGTTCGCCTTCCTCACTCCTGAGAGAGAACCTTTTTCTTGGAAGGGGTACCTAAGTCTCAATGTACCTTGTTCCCAGGAATAAAAATGTCAGATTTGTTCATTACTAACCCACCTACATGACAGCGGGGAGAATCCAAATGTCGGGACCAAGTCGAAACGGTGTCGGGCCGAGAGGAGGCATTTCTCCAATGCCTTCCACTCACACTGCACACGTTCTGCCACTGCCTTCTGCTCCCGTTCCTTCCACCACACCATGGTCACTGAGGTACAGACGCACCACAGCCCGACAGACCGCAGAGACCCCCCTGAACAAGCACAGGCTCTGTGTAGAGAACAGGGAAGGAACCTGGATTTGGAGGAGCTGCAGCCCATTTGGTCCCACTTCTGCCACTAACCAGACTCGTCTCCTTTCCTGTGAGTGAGCGCAGTTACACCTGTTCTTGCTCCCTAACAGAGCAGGTGAGGGACCAAATCAGGGAATAGCTGCAAAAGGCCTTTGTGTCATCGCACAATCACCCAGCCGTGTGCACCTCCAGCCTGTACCAAAGACACTAGCAGGATGACAATAAAATCTTCGTTATTGCCAATATGGCAGATGCAGGGGCTCTGGCTCTCATAATTCCACGGGCAGGGTTCTTCCACCCATGCAGAGGAAATGTCTACTAGGATTTTTATCCTAAGCCCTGTTTGTAACAGCAAAGGATGAGATGAAAGGCACCCATCCTTCACCAGGGCTCTGGGGACACTAAGTATGTGGCTGACGGGGGCAGCAGGCGCAAGCATCTGGGGACGGGGGCGCGAGACAGACCGTCACTGCATTCCCTCTGAATATATTTTAACATTTCTGAACCAGGCGGGCACCTTCACAGGTGAAACAATTTGGGAAAGAAGAGGCAGAATTTTCATTTACCTTTAATCTCCAGAGGTGGTATCCACCCCAGTCCCAAGATTTAGAATTTGACAATGACATTCTGTCTTCCGTAGAAATGCCTTTATAAGCGGACTCACGCCATGGACGTGAGCGAAATGTCCTGAGAGAGAGACAGAGACAAGCTATTGCTCAGTGAGGTGGGATATCATCCCTGCAGAGCACACGCCAGGAGAAAAGCAAATCAGGACACTTCTGCTCTTCCTCCGGGTCAGCGGGTTATTGTGGACTTCATGGGAGAAAGAGTGACTTTCACATTCTCTTCCTTTTTTAAATTTAATTCAAAGCTGCTACAATCAAAGTAAGTACAATCTATTTAATGATTTAATGGAATTAACGATCTTACAAATAAATTGCCCCTTGGGGCACCCGGGTGGCTGTTGGTTAAGCGTCTGCCTTTGGCTCAGGTCAGGATCTCAGGGTCCTGGGATCAAGCCCTGCATCGGGCTCCCTGCTCAGCTGGGAGCCTGCTTCTCCCTCTGCCTCTGCCCCTCCTGCTCATGGTCTCTCTTTCCAATAAAGAAATAAAATCTTTAAAAATTAAAATAAAATGTCCCATTATTTTACATGGGAAAGACAAGTGTTTTACATCAAAATGTCAGATCTAAATGTTCCTTTTGGAAACGCGCTTTTTCATAGCTAGGTAAAGCTACTTAGGACTCGACTAATACTCAGAATTGCGAGATCATGACAAAAATAATATTTTGGGGTCAGGAAATGGGGCAGATAAATGTCAAAAAAAAAAAAAAGTATTTCTTACCGTGTTCCCTTCATCTCCATTCTGTGTGGGTAAGAGCCTCTATGTTTATAAAAAGGCCTCACAGAGCACCGGTGGGAGGGGAAGCCAGGAGTAAACGTTGCCCAATAAACGGACTTGTTTAGCTCCGGAGTGGGGAGCTGGAGTAAAGGGGATGGGAAATAAAAGAGGGGAAAGGAAGATAAAATCTGTGTTCTAAAGCCTTGCGCTTAACTATTTTAAGAACAAAATTGGAGTAGCATTTAGAAACTTACTGCAGTCCTATTGATTCTGCTACTACACAATTTGAGCTTGTATTTTACGTGTCTCTGGCTTCTTATTTTTCGAGGAAATCATTTTTATTGTATGTTATAGAGTATCATCCACAACAGGCTGATTATTGGGAAAAAATTTTAAAAATGCTCACCACACGCTGTTTGGGAAGCACTCTCCTAGTGGGCCCCAGTCTGGAGATGCCAGGCCAGGCAGAGGAAGAGGCAGGCTGGCTGACATGCTGCCTCGGGCACCCAGCTCCCAAGGCCCCGAGGTGGGTCCCTGCCTCTGCAGCAGTGGTACAGAAAGCTTCCTCAGGAGCCCAGGAGGGAGGCTTCAGGCCTCTGAGCCAGGCCTGGCCCCATCTTCCTAATGCCTGGGTTCATCCTGAGCTCCAAGTAAGATCCACGTCCTTTTTCTCAGGGACCACCACGTTAAACGTTCTTTGCATTTCTTATAGAATCTACCCATAGGCTCCATCTTTAGGGCCAGGATTCCTGGCACACACAAGGACTGTGGTCACTTGGTTAATTTCTCAGTCTGGCTGAGACTGAGTCACCCTCCCACCTCAAATCCTTTCTGTGTCTTGATAGAAAGGACTTGCAGAGCCTAACAGTGTTATTACTGCTTTAATAAAGCCAAAAAAGTAATTCCTTCCTTGAACAGACAATTCACAGTGAAAGATCATATAAATGGCTCTTAAACATACAAAAATGATTTTCAACTTCACCCCCAAAATCAGAGGATTATAAAACAAAATTACTGTAAGATAACATGTTCCCATATCAGATTAACCACAATGAAAAGGTTCATAATACACTGTGTTCATGAGGATGTTGGGATAGGAGCACATTCATATGCCTGGAGAGAGTGAACACTGGAACTCTCTCTTTTTAAGCATGAATTCCTAAAACGTCAGGCCTCTGGGCTGATGAGGGGACGTTGGGAGGGAGGGGGTCACTTGCCTCTGTTAATTTCGGAGGACCTCCTCTCCTTAGACACTCTTACAATATGCTGGATGTAAGGGTCATGCCAGTAGCCAAGGCTTACTGCAAACCTGGAACAGAGGAAAGGAGGCAGATAAATAGAGGTCATTAGGTTCTGGCCCAGTTCTCAGGACCCAGGTCGAGGAGGAAAATCATCTACCTCAAAAGGCCAACAGAGGCACGTTTGGTGCTCCCTTACCAATGTCAACAGACTCGGCCATCCCTCTTGGTGCTCACATACACGGCCCCTCAACCTCCCCACAGTGGCCATTTCTTTCCTCTCTTTACTCATGCGGCTAACTCTTTTTCCAGGACCCTAGAGAGCACATAACCTCACCTCATACCTCACCTAGAAGACCTGCCACCACCTATTCCCTCAGCAAACTCACTGGCCAGAGCCAATCAGACAACTCTGCTCAACCAGAAGTTCTGTGTCCATAGGAAAGGAGATCCAGGATTGTTTTGTGAAACTTATGAATGACTACCTAAGTATTTCCCCCGGCTCTGTATTAGGT
Organism: Ursus arctos; assembly: GCF_023065955.2. Taxonomy (NCBI): domain Eukaryota; kingdom Metazoa; phylum Chordata; class Mammalia; order Carnivora; family Ursidae; genus Ursus; species Ursus arctos. The sequence goes on along the minus strand of NW_026623068.1, from coordinate 312,834 downwards.
ACCAGTCCTTCCACATCCCTTAAGCAGGTCATAGTGGGAAAACCAGGAACAAATAAACACAACTGCTACAACCTAGAAAATGCTAGAGTAGCCTGTACTCTCTGGTCTATACAACCGGAAAATGCTATGGTAGCCTAAACTCTCCCTGGTCTACGCTACAAGGAAGCAAAGTTTTGGTGTTCTAAGCCGGGGAGCTGAAGTCCAAATATCCCTGAAGGTCTTCTGTCAAACCTGAGTGGAACTAGCCTTAGGACAACAAGACGTAGGGGAAGGAGCCTGGAACGCTAAGGCCATGCCAAGTCACTGTGGGCCTGGAGTCTGCTCTGCCCCTCATCAGTTATCTTGTGAATTAATATATATGTTTACCATTTATTTATTTTTTAAGGTTTTATTTATTTATTTGAGAGAGAGAGAGAATAACTGAGAGAACACAAACAGGGGAAGTAGCAGAGGGAGAGGGAGAAGCAGACTTCCCACTGAGCAGGGACCCTGATGGGGGGCTCGATCTCAGGACCCTGAGATCATGACCTGAGCCCAAGGTAGCCGCTTAACTGACTGAGCCACCCATGCACCCCTGTGTTTAACATTTCAACCAAATGGAGGTGTACCTGGGTGGCTCCGTCAATTCAGTGGCTACCTTGGGTTTAGGCTCACATCATGATCTCAGGGTCCTGGGATTGAGCCCCGTGTCGGACTCTGTGCTCAGCAGGGAGTCTGCTTCAGGATTCTCCCTCCCTTTGCCCATCCCCCTGCTCACTCTCTAAAATAAATAAATATTTTTTAAAAAGTAATACATAGAGGGAGGGAGGCAAGATGATGGAACAGCAGGGGACCTCAATTCATCTGGTCCCTGTAATTTAGCTAGATAACTATTACGTCTTTCCGGACACGTATGAATTCAATCTGAGATGTACAGAAAGAATTGCTGGAATTCTACAAAGAGAAATGTGACCACTTTTTGCAAAGTAGAAGGTGCGGAGAAATGAATCTGTGGGGACATATGGGAAGATCATCTGCGGGGAGAGGGAGCCTGTGTGAGCCGTCCACAGGAAAGTGACATAACCCCAGAGTGCAAAATCAGACCTTTAGAAATCTGCTCCAAGTGAGAGACGTCCCTGCCTGAAAGGTGCTCAGGTGGCGAGGTGGGGCAGAATCCCAGGTGGGGCAGTGTGGTCTCAGGATCCCTAGGGTCACAGGAAAAACAGGGGTACCTGAGCCAGCAGAGTTCCCAGGCACTGGAGCCGGGAAATCTGTTAGGGTCAGGGAGCAGAGGAGGGGGATTGCCATAAACCTCAAACCGCAGCTTGGTCAGGCAACAGCTATCATGTGGGGGCCCTGCAAAGGACAGAAAAGCCGCGACCCTCCGCCTTCTCCTGGGAGGATCAGTGCAGGCATGCACTGCAGGAGACTGCAGAGTTTGGTATACACAAAAGTGAAGACCCCTTATCCCTGAGGGTTTACTGAAGAGAGGGAACCATGATCTTTCAGCACAGGGACTGGAGATCAGGGCATGACCACTTTTGTTTTCATCCTCTAAAGAGGCCCAGAAAGCCTTCAGGGAACAAAAGCCATACAGACCAACTAGAGGCAGTTTACACTGAGCCTGGCCCCCTGGAAATGGAGGGTACAACTCCCCCCAGGCAAAGACACCTGAGAATCAGCACAGTGGGCCCCTCCCCCAGAAAACCATGTGGAAAAACAGGTGAACACCAAGTTTAGAAGCAAGCACTAGGGGAAAACAGTAAATAAAATTCAAAGGTTTTCTCGTGATTTGTTGATCTTTCAGTTTAAAATTTTCCTTTTCTTTTTTCCTTTTCAACTAGTTTCGTATATTATCAACTCTTTGCTTTTAAGTCTTTTTTTAACTTTCATTTTTTTACATTTACATTAGATATATTCTTCCTTTTTGGCTTCTTTTCACTTTATTCAATTTTATGTTTCTGTATATGTATATATACATACACACACACATTGGTGATTTTACATTATTGGGATTTAGTGTCTTTTAACAAACAGACTAAAATATACCCAAGACCAAGTGGATCACCTGTTTTGAACACCTGGGAGATTATATTCTCTCTTCTCCCCTACCCTTTTTTTTTTTCTTTTTTGGTTTCTGACCTCTTTGGATTTGTCTAGTGTGGATTTTGCTTGGGTCGTGGTTAATATTTTTGATTTTGCTCTCCTGTTCATCCATTCTTCTGTGAGCAAAATAACTAGAAGGAGGAATTCACAACAAAAGAAAGAACCAGAGGCAATACTCTCTGCCACAGATCTAATTGATATGGATATAAGTAAAATATCAGAGCTGGAATTCCGGATAACTATTATAAAGTTATTAGCTGGGCTTGAAAAAAGCATAAAAGAGACTAGAGAATCTTAGTGCAGAAATAAAATCTAATCGGGCTGAAATTTAAAATGCTTTAACTGAGATGCAGTCTAAATTGGATGCTCTAACACCTAGGGTAAGTGAGGCAGAAGAGAGAGTAAGTGACATAGAAGACAAGTTGATGGAAAGGAAGGAAGCCGAGGGAAAGAGAGAAAAACAATTAATGGACCATGAAGGGAGGCTTCAAGAAATCAGCAATACCATAATGCAAAACGATTACTGGGGTCCCCGAGAACAAAGAAAGAGAGAGAGGGGAGACAGAAGGTATATTTGAGCAAATCATAGCTGAGCATTTCCCTATCCCAGGATGGATACAGGCATACAAGTCCAAGATATAGAGAGGACCCCCCTCAAAATCAATAAAAAGAGATCAACACTCCAACATACAAGAGCGAAGCTTGCGGATTTCAGACATAAAGAGAAAATCCTAAAAGCATCTCGAGACAAGAGGTTCCTAACCTAAAAGGGTAGCAACACTAGGCTGGCAGCAGACCTATCCACAGAGCCCTGGGAAGCCAGAAAGGGCTGGCATGATATATTCAGGGTACTAAATGAGAAAAACATACAGCCAAGAATACTTTATCCAGCAAGGCTGTCATTCAGAATGGAAGGAGGAATAAAGGGCTTCCTGGACAAACAGAAACTGAAAGAACACATGACCACTAAACCAGCCCTGCAAGAAATATTAAAAGGGATCCTCTAAGCGAAGACTGAGCCCAAAAGTAATGTAAACCAGAAAGAAACAGAAACGATCTACAGAAACTGGGACTCTACAGGTACTACAAAGGCACTAAATTCATATCTCTCAATAGTTACTCTGAATGTAAATGGGCTAAATGCTCCAATCAAAAGACACAGGGTATCAGATTGGATAAAAAAGCAAGACCCATTCATATGCTATCTACAAGAGACTCCGACACCTCCAGATTGAAAGTGAGGAGGGTACAGATCCATTTATGATGCTAATGGACTTCAAAAGAAAGCTGGGGTACCAATCCTCACATCAGACAAATTAGATTTTAAACCAAAGACTATAGTAAGGCAGGAAGAGGGATGTTATATCATACTTAAAGGGTCCACCCAATAAGAAGATCTAACAATTATAAATATTTATGCTCCTAACATGGGAGCAGCCAATTATATAAGTCAATTGAAAACCAAATTAAAGAAACACATTGATGATAATACAATAATCATAGGGGACTTCAACACCCCACTCACAGCAATGGACAGATCATCTAAGCAGATGATCAACAAGGAAACAAGGGCTCTGAATGACACGCTGTACCAGATGGACTTCATGGATATATACAGAGCATTCCATCCTAAAGCAAAAGAACACACATTCTTCTCCAGTGCACATGGAACATTCTCGAAAACAGATCACACTGGGTCACAAATCAGGTCCCAACCAATACCAAAAGACTGGGATTATTCCCTGCATATTTTCAGACCACAATGCTTTGAAACTGGAACTCAAGCACAAGAGGAAATTTAGAAGGAACACCAACACTCAGAAGCTAAAGAGCATCCTACTAAAGAATGAATGGGTCAACCAGGAAATTAAAGAAGAATTTTAAAAAATTCGAGGCAACTGGGTGACTCAGTCGTTAACTGTCTGCCTTCGGATCAGGGCATGATTCCAGGGTCCTGGGATCAAGCCCCACATTGGGCTCCCTGCTTCTCTGAGAGCCTGCTTCTTCCTCTCCCACTCCCCCTGCGTGTGTTCCCTCTCTCGCTGGCTGTCTCTCTCTCTGTCAAATAAATAAATAAAATCTTAAAAAAAAAAAAAGAATTAAAAAAATTCTTACCGAATGCAAATGAAAACGCAGCTACTCAAAACCTTTGAGATACAGCAAAAGCAGTCCTAAGAGGAAAGTACATAGCAATACAAGCCTTTCTCAAAAAAAAATTAGAAAAGTATCAAATACACAAGCTAACCTTACACCTAAAGAAGCTAGAGAAAGGACAGCAAATAAAGCCTAGACCAAGCAGGAGAACGGACATTATAAAAAGCAGAGCAGAAATCAATGAAATCGAAACCAGAAGAACAGTAGAACAGATCAATGAACCTAGAGCTGGTTCTTTGAAATTATTAATAAGACTGATGAACCTCTAGCCAGACTTATCCAAAAGAAAGGGGAAAGGACCCAAAATAATAATATCATGAATGAAAGAGGAGAGATCACAACCAACACCAAGGAAATACAAACAATCTTAAGAACATATTATGAGCAGCTATATGACAACAAATGAGGCAATCTGGAAGAAACGGATGCGTTCCTGGAAACTTACAAACTACCAAAACTAAATCAGGAAGAAACAGAAAATCTGAACAGACCCATAACCAGCAAGGCAATAGAAGCAGTGATAGAAATCTCCCAACACACAAGAGTCCAGGGCCAGATGGTTTCCCAAGGGAATTCTACCAAACATTTAAAGAAAAACTCATACCTATTCTTCTGAGGCTGTTTCAAAAAATAGAAATGGAAGGGAAACTTCCAAACTTGTTCTATAAGGCCAGCATTACCTTGATCCCAAAACCAGACAAAGACCCCATGGGTTTAAAAATTCTCACCAACATACTATCCCGTAGGATACAACAGTACGTTAAAAGAAGTATTCACCATGACCAAGTGGGATTTATTCCTGTGCTGCAAGGGTGGCTCAACATTCGCAAATCAAATCAACATGATACATCACATTAATAAAAGAAAGGACAAGATGCATACGGTCCTCTCAACTGATGCAGAAAAAGCACTGGACGAAATGCATCATCCTTTCTTGATTAAAATTCTCCACAGTGTTGGGGTAGAGGGAACATACCTCAGTAACATAAAAGACATCTACGAAAAGCCCACAGCGAGTATCACTCTCCATGGGGAAAAACTGAGAGCTTTTCCCCTAAGGTCAGGAACACGACAGGGATGCCCACTCTCACCACAGCTGTTCAAATAGAAGTCCTAGCCTCAGCAATCAGACAACAAAAAGAAATAAAAGGCCTCCAAATGGGCAAAGAAGTCAAACAATCACTCTTTGCAGATGACACAATACTTTATGTGGAAAACCCAAACGACTCCACCCCAAAATAGCTAGAACTCATACAAGAATTCAGCAACACGGCAGGATATAAAATCACCGCACAGAAATCAGTTGCATTTCTATACACTGACAATGAGACAGAAGAAAGAGAAATGAAGGAATCGATCCCATTTACAATTGCACCAAAACCCATAAGATACCTAAGAATATACCTAACCAGAGACGTCAAGGATCTGTACTCCAAAATCTACAGAACACTTATGAAAGAAATTGAGGAAGACACAAAGAAACGGAAAAATGTTCCATGCTCATGGATTGGAAGAATATTGTTAAAATGTCTATGCTACACAGAGTAATCTATACATTCAATGCAATCCCTATGAAAAAACCATCAACTTTTTCACAAAGCTGTAACAAATAATCCTAAGATTTGTATGGAACCAGAAAAGACCCCAAAGAGCCAAAGGAATGTTGAAAAAGAAAACCAAAGCTGGGGGCATCACAATGTCAGACTTCAAGCTCCATTACAAAGCTGTAACCATCAAGACAGCATGGTACTGGCACAAAAACAGACACATGGATCAATGGAACAGAACAGAGAACCCAGACATGGACCCTCAACTCTATGGTCAACTGATCCTCGACAAAGCAGGAAAGAAATCCAATGGAAAAAGGAGAGCCTCTTCAATAAATGGTGCTGGGAAAATTGGACAGCTACATGAAAAAGAATGAAACTTGACCACTCTCTCACACCATACACAAAGATAAACTCAAAATGGATGAAAGACCTTAATGTGAGACAGGAATCCCACAAAATCCTAGAGAACATAGGCAGCAAGCTCTTCCACCTCAGCCGCAGCAACTTCTTGCTAGACACAGCTCCAAAGGCAAGGCAAGCAAAAGCAAAAATGAACTATTGGGACTTCATCAAGATAAAAAGCTTCCACACAGCAAAGGAATCAGTCAACAAAACTAAAAGGCAACCCACAGAACGGGAAAAGATATTTGCAAATGTCTTATCAGATAAAGGGCTAGTATCCAAGATCTATAAAGAACTTATCAAACTCAAAACTCAAAAAATGATCCAGAAACGGGCAGAAGACATGTACAGATATTTCTCCAAAGAAGACACACAAATGACCAACAGACACATGAAAACCTGCTCCATATCATTTGGCATCAGGGAAATACAAATCAAAACCACAATGAGATAAAACTTCATACCAGTAAGAATGGCTAAAATTCACAAGACAGGAAACAAATGTTGGCAAGGATGAGGATAAAGGTGAACACTTTTACACTGTTGGTGGGAAGGCAAACTGGTGCAGCCACTCTGGAAAACAGTATGGAGGTTCCTCAAGAAGTTAAAGATAGAGCTACCTTGGGATGCCTGGGTGGCTCAGTCAGTTGAGCATCTGCCTTTGGCTCGGGTCACGATCCCAGACTCCTGGGATCACGTCCCGCGTCGGGCTCCTTGCTCAGCGGGAAGCCACCTTCTCCCTCTGCCTCCCATTCCCCCTGCTTGTGCTCTCTCTCTCTGACAAATAAATAAAATCTTAAAAAAAAAAAAAGAGCTACCCTACAACCCAGCAATTGTACTACTAGGTATTTACCCCAAAGATACAAATGTAGTGACCCGAAGGGGCACGTGCACCCCAATGTTCACATCAGCAATGTCCACAACAGCCAAACTGTGGAAAGAGCCAAGATGGCCATCGATAGATGAATGGAAAAAGATGTGGTATTACCATCTATACCACATCTATACCATGTGGAATATTACCCAGCCAACAGAAAGGATGAAAATTTACCATTTACATCCACGTGGATAGAACTGGAGGGTATTATGCTGAGCGAAGTACACTAACCAGTCAGTAAGACAAAGTCAATTATCATATGGTTTCACTCATATGTGGAATATAAGAAACAGGCCAGAGGACCTAGGGGAAGGGAGGGAAAACAGACTGGGAAGTCATCAGAGATGGAGAAAAACCATAGGAGACTCTTAACTCTAGCAAACAAACTGAGGGTTGCCGGAGGGGAGGTGGGTGTGGGGGTGACATAATTCGGTGATGGGCATTAAGGAGGGCACGTGATATGATGAGCACTGGGTGTTACACAAAACTGACAAACTACTGAACACTACATCTGAATCTATGGATGTACTGTAAGTTGGCTAATTGAATTTACATTTTAAAAAAAGTAATAAATAAACCAAATGGAGTTGGTTTTCTGTTATTTACACCCTGAAACATCCTAAATGATATCCTGAGCGCATCAGCTCATTTCCACTTGCTTGAGGAGTAAGCTGAAAGGGGTAGGGTGTGGGTGTGGGTGTGTGTGTGTGTATGATGTCACCCAGCTGGGTTCTGAGCTCCCAGAAGCAGATAGATATTCTATTTTCTCTTTATATCCACTGACAAGGCTTACTGCTCTCTTGACTACAGTCGGTGCAAATCCTGTACAAACATGTCCCCCCCCAGTCTCCCACGTCCATGTTCCCACATCCACAGACACCCATAAGGAAGCACATACCTTCGGCTACTCAAGGCAGCAACTCAACACAGAAACACACAAAGTACGCACTAAGGGACACAATTACCTGCAAGCCCAGATTGTCAAGGAAAGCTGACCTATAGAGTTTTACAAGGGTGAACAGGCTCAGTTGTCTAAAATGGTGCTTTTCAAACAATGAATTGTGACCCATCCATGTCATAAAATCAATGTAATAGTTTGCAAATCACCGTCTTAGAAAATACAGTCAACTAGAGTAAACTAGAAAAAATCAGTATGGACTACATACTGTAAGAGTTAAAGACTGTTTCAGGAAGCTTTGGTCGAAGTATGTGTTCTGGGTATAAGTGTCATGAAAAATCTGTTCTCCAAACAAACAAAACAAAACAAACTCTTCAAGAAAGAAAGCAAACTGATGGTTGCCAGAGGTAAAGGGGGGGGGGCGAAATTGGTGAAGGGGATTAAGAGTTACAATCTTCCACTTATATAAATAACTCACAAAGATGAAAAGTACAATGTCTGGAATATGGTCAAATAAAATTGTAACAATGCCCTACTGTGTGACATATAGTGACTATACTTAATCGTGGTGAGCGCTGTGTAATGTATACAGACTTGTCAAATCACTATGCTGCACACCTGAAACTGATATAACATTGTATAGATGGATTACTTCAATAATTAAAACAGAGACAATTGCTCTCTGTTGGTGCTTTGAGGAGCACTGTCCTCAAAGGCATCATCTAGTGCCATCTAGTGGTAAAAGCCACATCTGCAGTTGAAGCAAGAACCACAGACCAGTGATGAGAACAGTCCTCAAACATGGATGTCTGGTTGGAAGGAACATTCCAAATGACTGGCCAACCCTGACATCCGGTGCCAGAACCCTTCAACAACACCAAGCCACTCCCTGAGCACGCCCCACAAAGAAGGCACTCGCTCCACCACTCAGAGGCTCTACCTGCTGAAAAGCTGACCAAGCTGCCTTCCTCTAGGAGCTCCTCCCTGTACTTCCTACTGCCCTCTCCTGGATGACAAGGAGCAGCTGCTGCATTCGCCCTCAGTTTAACACTATGGATCCAGTTCAAGCAATACCTGTCCAGTGTCTGCTAAGTGCCAGGCATTGGGGATACCGTGGGGAGCCCGGGAAGAGCAGACACAAAGAGACATAAGAGCTTATGCCAGATGAAGGACAACAGCATGGGGGATGGAAGGACCTGCACTAGAGAAGGTAAAAGGGAGGCCTCCCTGAAAAGGGAAGGCCACGTGGAGCCCCACAGAATCGGAGAGAGCTGTGCAAAAGGCATTCCAGACAGGACACACAACAGATAGAAATGCTCTGGGGCAGGAAGCGCCTTGGAATGTTCCAGTAGCAGAAGGCAGGCAGGGAGGCTGAAGAACAGCAGAGAAACAGGAGAAACATCAGAGATTTCTGGGGTGCATGGGTGTGTATGTGTATGTGTGTGTTTTAACTTCTCTTTGTTTTAGAATGTTTCTACACTAACCATATGCCGTATTTCATTCTAAGACACCATCAATTGTAAGACAGAAAAAAGAAGAAACACTGCCAGTTAGTCAGTGTTTTTCTTATTGCTTAGAATTCTAATTTTGTGTTTATGAAAAAGCCCTTTTAGACTTATTTGAACAGAATGAAAGGAAAAAGATGAGTGACATGGGTTGGTTAGGTCTTCCCTTTCAGGATATCTGGGAGTTTCCACACAGCATTGACCTTCGTGCAGCCAAGCACACTGGCGAGGCTGCGCTTCTGAAGAGATCGCCATCATCGGCTCTGAGATTTCTTTCCAAGCTCCTGACCCTCCAGGTGTAGGCTGTGTTACTGAGTCTTTCTTGGTCTGATCAGAAGGTATCGATGGATGGTTCTCGAACAGCAATTAGAATTTGTGCCCCTTCTTCAAATGGCCCCTAGATGGTACGTGGACTGAAGCAGCCAGGGGCTGTGAGTGCAGCGGTCCAACCACTCCACGAGGAAGACTGAGCACGTCCATGTGCACACGTAATGACAACTCTAACACGATGCTCCAGTGACTGCAGGACACACCAGGAAGAAATCAGGGGTGCCTGGGTGGCACAGTCTGTTGGGCAGCCGACCCCTGGTTGTGGCTCAGATTGTGATCTCAGACTCTTGAGATTGAGGCCCATGTCTGGCTCTGCAATGGGCGTGGAGCCTGCTTGGGATCTTTCTCTCTCCCCTGCCCTCCCCACCACTGCTCACACGTGTTCTCTCTCTCTCTCTCTCTCTCAAAAAGTTAAATAAATAAATAGATATTGAAATAAAATGCCAAGAATGAAAAATATCAGATTTAGAAAGACCTTTTAACAGTGTTCATTCAATCCACGATTGTCCTGAAATTTTCATGACATTCACCATGCACCTGCTCCATTTAATATTCCTTTATTTTACATTTTTTAAATATTTTATTTATTTATTTGAGAGACTGAGAACAAGCAAGAACGACAGCACAAGCAGGGGGAGTGGCAGAGGGAGAGGAAAAGGGAGAAGCGTGCGGGGAACCCGACATGCAGCTCAATCCCAGGACCCCGAGATCATGACCCAAGCCAAAGGCAGATGCTCAACCCACTGAGCCACACAGGGGCCCCTCAACAGTCCTTTAGATCAACTCACTTCTTTTAGCACCCAGGTGTGACGTGCTACCTAATATTTTCTTCTAACACACCCTGTAATCAATACCTTTGAAAATGTAACACATCTACCGGGGTGCCACCTAAAGTCACCTCACATTCCTCCCGTGGGAAACGCGGATCTGGTCCAGCCACCTGTTCATTCAAGAAGCACTGACTGACTTTGCCCTATCGGCAGGAGTGTCACCTGCAACACTGGGAACTTGCCAGGAGAGGTGTGACATGCCCTCCAGCGGGCAGTTCTTCGTCTGAGGGAATGGGAAGGGGCCCTCCCCGCTCTCCCAGCCAGTGAGGGTCGAGGCTGGGGCTGCTTCATTTCACTTCTAATCAACAGTGCTGAGTGCTGACTCCAGTGCCAGGCATTACTCCGCATGCTGGACAAACAGGAACACGTACAACCCTCGGAAGCAGCCTATGTGGAAGGCACCGCTTTACAGACAGAGGTCAAGGCTGTTTCCTCAAGCTGTGCAACCTTGCAGGAAACTTCATTCTATTGCTTTTCAAACCTACTTACCCACTTGGACTTCCATCCCTCCCCCAACACTTCAGTTGCGCAAACGGTGTCTGTGTGGATGTGTGTATTTATACGCAGGGTACGTACATATATACGTACCTACGATGTATATTTATGCAATTGCAAAAATCAATCCGATACTCTTCGCATCGGTTTTCAAGTTTGGAATGTTAACTGCAGGCTGCATACTGGCCTGTAAGATATTGCTCTACCTCTCATTTTTATCGTTGTTCTTTTGCATGGACTAGTCTCAGTGTTTGGTTTCTATTTCTTGTTGGTTTCGTTCTTGGTTATAAATGGAAGGCAGGAAGCAAAGTCTTAAGGGCAATAAACTTTGTACCTACACAGACTTTGAGTCTGTTTTCCTTCTTGTGAGCGCCGTTGCTTTCCTCAGCGGATCCGCAAGGCCTAAAGTGTTAATCACCTAAGGAAAATACAAAACAAAAACAAAGAGTTTTGTCAGAGTTTATCACTGACTCAATCTCTTCATAATTAATTGGCCTGTTTAAAACATCCGGTGGAAAAAAGACAGTCTCTTCAATAAATGGTGCTGGGAAAATTGGACAGCTACATGCAAAAGAATGAAACTTGACCACTCTCTCACACCATACACAAAGATAAACTCCAAATGGATGAAAGACCTCGATGTGAGACAGGAATCCATCAAAATCCTAGAGGAGAACATAGGCAGCAACCTCTACGACATCGGCCAAAGCAACCTTTTTCATGACACACCTCGGAAGACAAGAGAAACAAAAGATAAAATGAACTTGTGGGGCTTCATCAAGATAAAAAGCTTCTGCACAGCCAAGGAAACAGTCAAAAAAACTAAGAGGCAGCCCACGGAATGGGAGAATATATTTGCAAATGGCGCTACAGATAAAAGACTGGTATCCAAGATCTACAAAGAACTTCTCAAACTCAATACGCGAGAAACAAATAAACAAATCACAAAATGGGCAGAAGATATGAACAGACACTTTTCCAATGATGACATACAAATGGCTAACAGACACATGAAAAAATGTTCAAAATCATTAGCCATCAGGGAAATTCAAATCAAAACCACACTAAGATACCACCTTATGCCAGTTAGAATAGCAAAAATTGACAAGGCAAGAAACAACAATTGCTGGAGAGGATGTGGAGAAAGGGGATCCCTCCTACATTGCTGGTGGGAATGCAAGTTGGTACAGCCACTCTGGAAAACAGTGTGGAGGTCCCTTAGAAAGTTAAAAATTGAGCTACCCTATGACCCAGCCATTGCACTACTGGGTATTTACCACAAAGATACAGAAGTAGTGAAGAGAAGGGCCATATGCACCCCAATGTTCACAGCAACATTGTCCACAATAGCTAAATCATGGAAGGAACCGAGATGTCCTTCAACAGATGACTGGATTAAGAAGTTGTGGTCCATATATACAATGGAATATTACTCAGCTATCAGAAAGAACGAGTTCTCAACATTTGCTGCAACATGGACGGCACTGGAGGAGATAATGCTAAGTGAAATAAGTCAAGCAGAGAAAGACAATTATCATGATTTCTCTCATCTATGGAATAGAAGAACTAGGAAGATCGGTAGGGGAAGAAAGGGATAAAAAAAGAGGGGTAATCAGAAGGGGGAATCAAGCATGAGAGACTATGGACTATGAGAAACAAACTGAGGGCTTCAGAGGGGAGGGGGTGGGGGAATGGGATAGACTGGTGATGGGTAGTAAGGAGGGCACGTATAGCATGGTGCACTGGGTGTTATACGCAACTAATGAATCATCGAACTTTACATCAGAAATCAGGGATGTACTGTATGGTGACTAACATAACATAATAAAAAAAATTAAGAAAAAAAACAAAACGGGCGCCTGGATGGCTCAGTCAATTGAGTGTCCGACTCTTGATTTCAGCTCAGGTCATGATCTCAGTGTTCAGGCTCCAAGCTCAGTGCAGACTCTGCTTGTCCCTCTCCCTCTCTCCTTCCCGCCCACTCTGTCTTTCTGTCTCTCTGTCTCTCTCAAATAAATAAATAAATAAAATATTGAAAAGAAAAAACAACGCTGTGCCTCAATTAACTAAGACTCATAGGCTAACGTTTCCTCCCAATGGAAGCTACTGGGATTGCCTTCTGGCTTCATCTAACAGCCAATTACTTCACAAGGATTAACAGGATATAAAATCTACTCTCTCTGTTGTAAGGAGTCCCTGAATAGTGGGCAAGACGTTAATGGAAAATGAACCAACATTCACAAGAGGGTGAAATAAGGAGAAGTCAATCAGAAAGTTCCGCGGTACAATGTCTCATACCTGACTTAAACAAACAAACAATAAAAAAAAAAAACAGTTAATACAGAATAGAATAATAGGATACCATGGAACTGAATAATGCTAACATACTTCTGGAAAAAATAAAACACTTAAGAACATGTATTCTGAATATTTTCTCCCAGCCTGTCTTGCCTGCTCATGTTCTTAGTGTATCTATTTTTCCTTTGTAATTAGTGCTTTTTATGTTCTGTATACAAAACATTTGCCTACCCCAAGGTCATCAAGATACTCTCCCATGTTTTCATACAAAAGTTTTATGGTTCTAGCTTTTCTGTTTTTCAAGATTTATTTGATAGAGAGAGTGTGCACAGGGGAAGGGCCAAAAGTAAAGAATCTCAAGCAGACTCCTCACTGAGCGTGGAGGCTGACACAGGGCTTGATTCGACACGGGGCTTGATCTCATGACCCTGAGATCATGACCTGAGCCAAAATCAAGAGTTGGACTCAAGTGACTGAGCCACCCAGGCGCCCCCTGGTTCAGCTTTTATATTTAGGTTTAGGATCCACTCCAAATTAATGTGTGTGTGTCAGAACAAGGTACGGGTCAAGCTCCATTTTCTTTCCACCTGAATATCCAGTTCAAACAGAATAATTCATTAAAAAGACTTCCTTTCCCTCACTGAACTGACTTGACACTCTGGGCAAAAATCAATCAACAGTACTTGTGTTTGGCCTATTTTTGGACTCTCTATTCTGTTCATTGATCTATCTTTATGCCGAAGACTTTGATTACTGTGGCTTTGCTATAAGTCTTAAAATTCAGCAGGAATAAGCATTCTTCAACTGTGTTCTTTTGAAGACTATTTTGGCTATTCCAGACCCTTTGCCTTTCCATATACATTTTAGAATCAATCTGGTCATTTCTTCTAAAAAAGATGGCTACAAGTTTGACTGGGATTGCATTGTTTGCATGAATCAAGTGGTGGAGAACAGAAATCCTGATGACAGCAAATCTTCCGATGCATAAACAAAGCATATCTCCCATTTATTTCAGTCTTCTTGAATTCTTCCCAACAATGTTTTATTTTTTCTGTGTAAAGGTGTTTCATGTCTTTCTTGAGACTTATTCCTAGCCAGTTTGGTTTTCTGCTGTTGTTTTCGTTTTCTAAGTAGGTTCCACACCCAGCATGGAGACCAATGCAGGCCTTGAACTCACAACCCTGAGTTCAAGACCTGAGCTGAGATCAAAAGTCACATGATTCATCGACTGAGCCACCCAGTCACCCCAAAAACTTTACATTTTTTTTTAAAGATTTTATTTATTTATTCGACAGAGACAGAGACAGCTAGCGAGAGAGGGAACACAAGCAGGGGGAGTGGGAGAGGAAGAAGCAGGCTCATAGCGGAGGAGCCTGATGTGGGGCTCGATCCCAGACGCCGGGATCACGCCCCGAGCCGAAGGCAGACGCTTAACCGCTGTGCCACCCAGGCACCCCCACTTTACATTTTTTGATGCTACTGTAAATATTTTAAATTTTCATTTTCTTATACATGTATATTTACAATACATCTACGTGACAAAGAATTCCTATTCAGAATATATCATAAATTCCAATAAGTCAAAACCAAAAACAACAGGAACAGCAAAAATGGGCAAAAGACTTGAACTGACAGTTCACAAAAGATGTACGAATGCCCAATAAACACACAAAAAGGTGCCTAAGATCATTTGTCACCAGGGAAATGTAATGTGAAACCATAATGAGATGCTATCTCACCCTCACTGACAGCACAGAATGTCAACGAGGATGCTGAGCAACTGGGGTGTTACTATATTGCTGGTGGGAAGTGTAAACTGATAAACCACTTTGGAAATTAGTCTAGCAGTTCAATATATCCCCACCCTGTGACTAAGCAATCCCATGAAGCAATTTTGAGAGAAATCTAAGACTTCTATAAGAATGTTTATTATAGCCTATTCATAATGACCAAATTATTGGAAACAACAAAATGTCTAATCATCAGTTGAACAGATGAACAAATTGTGGTATAGGCACACTACATACAAAGGAACAAACTATTTTACACTGACAAAGACTCTCTCCTTGACCAAACTCTAGCCAGATTCCTCTGAACCCCCTTCTCGACAAGGCCTCAACCTTGGCTTATCATATGCAGACTGGGCCAAACACTAACATAGTTTCTAACAGCTCAAGACCCCAGCCCTAGGACAACGCCAGTCCCCCTTAGTCCATGACTGAGAAAACTCAAGGCATCTACTGTTTGCTCAGCCAACACTGAAAAGTCTGGCTCCTGTCTCCCAGTGAGTAAATGCAGGTGGTTTCACATGGAACAACGCCTTTCTCACTTTTTGTAATCTTTTACTTCTCTGACTTTATTCATACCTGGCCTTACTCCCTCATTCTCTCTTTAAAATGCCCTCTGTACAAACTGAGTTTGAGTTGAATTCATGCTGGACTCTTTTCCTGATTGCAGGAGTTATTGCTGATTAAAATCTGTCCTCACCACTTAAACTAGGATCTGGCTTTGTTTATCTTTGATAAGTGAACACAACATGGATAAATCTCAAAGAACACACTGAGTGGAAGAAGACAAAAGAATACATACCATTCAATTCCATTTACACGACCTACAAGATAAGGCAAATCTAATCTACCACAGATTCTGAAATCAGAAAATGACCAGTGGAGGTAAAGAGCCTAACTAGAAAGAGATACAAAGGAAACTTCTGGAGTTTCATATACAGTTCATATTTGGTTTTGGTGGTGGGGCACAGATATACAGTTGACACTTGAACAACACAGGGGTTAAGGGTGCTGACACCTGTGCAGTCAGAAATTTTCATTTAACTTTCAACTCCCCCAAAACTTCACTACTAATTGCCTACTGTTGACCAGAAGCCTTACTGATAACATAAACAGTCCATTCACATATATTTTGTATGTTAGATGTATTATATATTGTATTCCTTCAACAAACTACACTAAAGAAAATATTGTGAAAACCATAAAGAAAATATGTTTACAGTACTGTACTATATTTATCAAAAAATCTGCATATAAGTGGACCCATGCAATTCAAACCCATGTTGTTCAAGAGTCAACTGTATACATTTCTTAAAATGCTCATCAAACTGTATAATAAGACCTGAGCATTTCATTTTACAAATTATCTCCTTTTCTCCCCTGCCCTCCCACCTCCATTTGCTTTCTTCCCTTTCACCTCTGTCTCTTAAGAATACTTGAGGTAATTTTTTTCTTTTTCTTTTCTCTCTTTTTTTTTAATAGGCTACACACCCAGCATGGAGACCAACGTGGGGCTTGAACTCAAACCCTGAGATTAAGCCATTCAATCCGACTGAACCACCCAGGCACCCCGACCTAGGGAAATTATAAAGGAAAAAAAAAAAAAGAGCCAAGAGAGATGTAGCTGACCCTCCAAATTCCCCTTTCAATATCCACCTACCCCTTCTTCCTTACTAAGAGGACCCCAATTTTGTTCAAGGTATCAATCTGCCCTGTGAGAAATTCTCCCCTCTCACACGTTCCTGCACCTAGAGGTAGGGCCACATGCTTAGTTCTGGCCAATGACATGTATGTTGAAGTCTACACCACAGGCTTCCTGAAAAGCTATTGCTTTCACAGACTTACACACATACCTTTGGTCAGTGTCCCTTTCTTTTCTTCCTTCCTGCAGTATAGCTGCTCAAATGAACTAAGAAAAGGGTGTTATTCCCTAGTACAAACCTATTCTTATTCTGAGAAGCAAGCTGTGGGAGCTCTCAATCAATTCACAACTAAGTAACTTTGCAAGTCAAAATGTTCATGCATCAAAATGAAAAAAACAAATTCCAACTGGAAGTGAAGAAGACAGACACATGGCTGTGTTAAAATATATATAACAATTTAGTATCTAAGTGATGTTTCAAATCCATGGGGGATATAGACCATCACTAGATGTTGTAGGGACCAAAACTGCTACCTTATAACATACAGAATAATAAAAATAGATGAATGGTCTAAGCAGTAGGAGCCCAAACCATAAAAGTGCTAAAAGAAAATGTAGTGATTGAAAATGGTCTTTTAAAGCATTATCCAAAGCCACAAGCCATAAAGTTAGACTGTGAGATTTGGCACCATAAAGATTCAGAATGAAATGTATCATGAAATGTATGGTACAAGCTAAACTGAAAGGCAACAGTTTGAGAGAAAATACTGCAACAAATACAGAGGCAAAGGACTACTATCCTACATATAAAAAGTTCTTACAAATCAATAATAAAAATATAAATACCCAAACAAAAAGACAACAACCCAGTAGGAAAATGATAAGGAGAGAAGGCTCATGTGAAAAAAGTATCACTGACAGTGACCAACTAAAAATGCTCAGTCTTACTACTGATTATAAAAATATAAATTTAAGGGGCACTTGGGTGGCTCAATCGGTTAAGCATCTGACTCTTGATTTTGACTCAGGTCATGA